>NC_141902.1:20238214-20579285 GCF_057802395.1 Ceratotherium simum simum | reverse complement strand
ATATTTAAACATTAATTTTATTGCCTTTGAAATCAGTCTAAATACCATCAAATATGTGTACTCTAAATTACCATTTACATCTCTTTGCTGGGTGTAGAGGGAAAGGAATAGTGCAGTTTTTGAGAAGCAAATATTAATAGCCTATTCATCTTTAGGTTCTTTAGATAACACACTCTACTTTCAAAATATTATGTAAGATAAATGCTAGTAATCTGTTTTGAAGAATTTTACACCTTCTTCCTTACCTCTTAAACAAGGACTGAACTCATTAAACTCAAACTATTTCCTTCCCCTTATTACAAATCAATATTGGCTGTAACCACTACTTTTTACACATCTTTTACTTTTACTATATTTAAGATAATTAATTGCCTTTCCCAAAATCTTAACGTCTACGTGCAGGCTTCTGCAGACCATTTTGCAAAGCAACTAGCTGAGGAGAAATTGTAAAAATCAAAGCAAAACATAATCCTTTGTCACAATTGAAAGCACAGGTTGAAATAAATGAAAACCTTTCATGGGATCAATGTTGTCTATGAAGTATATAAGATAAAACTCTGCAGTATTTTTTTTCGAATAATCTGCCAGTTCTCAGCCATTCAAGCTACATGTAAACAACTATGGGTCAGAGAAACCACATGTACAGTTGTCTAGAACATTGAGTAAATCTGACTTCTCTAGTTCATGATACATCATCATAATCAGTCCTCATAAATTTCTCCTCTTACTTTTTAAATTATTTAATTTGTTTTATTCCCATTTCTCTCTCTCATTTCTTTCCCTCTGTGGACAGCCATTCTAATATATCTAATGTACATCCTATGCTCTGTTTATGTTCTTATAAAATGTGTATGTTGTTTTTATTTTAGTTTATAGAATAACATTGTGAATTTTGTCCTGTGTATTACTCTTTCCTTTCTTAGCATTGAGTTTAAGATCTGCTTTATTTACTATGTGAATATCTGGTCTGTTATATCTAACCCCTGTACACTGTAGTATGGTGTGCATCTACTATATCTTACATGTCTGTTACTAAACCAGGCTCGTTTTGCCCATTGTACAGTATGCCAATCACCAAGACGACAAACTTTTCAGCAGAAAAAGGATTTCCACAAGGCAGCCAAGCGAGGAGACAGGAGAGCAAGTCTCAAATCTGCCTCCCTGAAAATAGGGATTAGGGATATTTATGGGATAAAGGGGGGCAAGGTGGTATGAAGTGTTGGGATAGATGATTGGAGGTAAGGAGAAGTGAGGTAATCTATAATCTGCACAAGCATAGTCAAGCTTCATGGCTCTTCCTAGGACACATGTTCACCAAATGGTGGCACTAGCATGATCTGCAGGTGGAGTTTTTGGCCTCCCTGACGTCAAAGGGTCACCTACTGGACCTTTGCGGGGAGCCCAGTTGATGGGTCGGTGGTCTCAACCAGCCTGAACTGGGCAAGGAGTGGGCTCTCAGTTCCTGAAAAACAACTTAAGCACCTATTATCATGGTGACCCAAGGTTATCTATAAAGACCTTAGTAAGAGTCTGATAATATATTGCTTATCTACATGACTTTTAAGAATAATCATTAATGGCTCTCTGGCCACTGGTTTCATGTCCACTACCCTAGAAAGGGAATGAGGATGATATCCCCCTCCCTGCTACTGACAGATAAAGGAACATCCTTACAGGCTTGCTTATGGACTGTGTCAGCCCAGGAAAAGAACTGCTAGGTCAAGGCATGAGTACATTTAATTTAACTAAGAGCTGCCAGTTTTCTCTCCTGAGCAAATATATCAGTCTACCATCCAACCAGCAGGACATTGGGTTCTATATCCACATACTCCCTTTAATAGTGACATTATCCAGCATTTATTTTTTACAAGTCTGGTATAAATTGCTATTTCATTGTTGCTTTATTTATTGTGTCTCTAATCCATAATTGATTTGAGGATCTCTTTGTATCTCATTCTACTATTAAGTTTCTTCTTCTGTAAATTGCCTGTTCATATGGGTTGCTATTTTCCACTTCATTTTGCCAGTTTATGTGTTTTTCTTCTTGATTCGTAGGAGTTCCTGCTTTCTTTTTTCACTTGTCAACCCTCTAGGAACTTGTTTCACAAATTGTACTACATAGACAACCTATATCAGTATCAACTTAGGTCTTTATTAAAACTTTAATTTCTGGTTCCCACACTCAGGAATCTATATTTTAATAAATTCACTGGATGTGTATTATGGAAAATAAATTATGACTTCCAATGAAATTTGTTAATTGCCAAAACAACAAATTTATGGCTATGAGACAGTGATGGAAAACAAGCTAAGAAACAATGCAAGATCTTAAGATACATAAAGATTAAACTGATCTGTAACTTAAACCAATGAATGAATCATCATTTCCATAAACTTGAAAATCTATTCTTTTTTTCTTCATGTATTATAATAGATATGCAGTCATAATATTCATAAATTTCTCTGACAAAATTTTTAAAACATTAATATTAAAATTAAAATGAGATTAAGATTAATTTGCTTTTATTAATTTGCATTTAGATGGTGTGTTTATATATTATGTATTTTCTAAATATCTGGAGTTGATCTTATAGAAACATAAAATTAAAACTGCATAACCTTTCAGCACAGAGTAGAAAGACGTAATAGAGGTTGTAGGCTATGAATATTGGCTTCCGTTTAATAATGAAGATTCTTAATAACAAGGGAGATTTTTGGCACAGATGCTTTGAAACAACAAACCCTAATATCTTGAAGGATTTTGAACTTATGACTCAGAGAGTAAATATTTTAATAAATACGTTATTCAAAATGTTACAGAAAATTATGCTTTTTTTCACTTAAAGGTATAAACATTACTTATAAGAATTTTTCCCCTCCAATCCTGTGGGAAAAAATCATATCAATGACATTGTTTATCTAACTTTGGTTAACTGAATTCATATAAACAACTGCACTGATTTTTAAATTTAGAAACTAGCTAAAGAAATTCCCTCATTACAAAAATTTGTTTTACAAATAAAGCTAAAATTCCTCTAAAATATTACATTTAAAATGCAATGTAGGTTCTTGATTTACTTCAATATACTCTAAGCTCTTCAATGCCATTATAATTGGCAATCATTCATTTAACTTCTTCTATTTCAGAATCAATTGGTGATTGGTGTACTAAATTTTCAGTGAAGGGCCTATATTTATCTTTTTTTTTTTTTTACTGAGGAAGACTCACCCTGAGCTAACATCTGTTGCCGATCTTCCTCTTTTTCTGCTTGAGGAAGATTCGCCCTGAGCTAATATCCATGCCAGTTTTCCTCTATTTTGTGTGTGGGTCACAACCACAACATGGCTGAAGAGTGGAATAGGTCCACGCCTGGGATCTGAACCTGAGAACCCCGGCCACCGAAGTGGAATGCACTAAACCTAACCACTACACCAGGGGTCCAGCCCCTTATCTTTTTAATATTATAGAAATATTCCATGTAGTAGAATAAATGTTTTATAAATTGTATCCATCAGATCTGTGGCTTTATTACTCCCTAATAGGACAGCAGGTCAGAATTTTAAAACACGCAAATAATTAGTGATAAAAGATGAAAATCTGCCTTTGGCAAGTTCTTATCTACCTGAGTGGTTTCATTTCTAATGCTTCTTCTTCTAAGCTCTCCCTATAAACCATGCAATCTCCCACATCTTGATTCTGATAGTTGCTGGAGATGGAGATGGAGAAGTGGAGAACTCAATGGAGATTGGACTTCATACTTCCAAAATTTTACAGAAGAAAGAAGTAACATTCTATCTTGTTTAAGATACTCTGTTTGGGGGTTTTCTTTCACTTTCTGCCCAAGTCTGTCTAGTTCAGGTAGATAGACTTGGGTAGATAACCCCTATTATGATTCCTTCAATCTGAAGGGGAGTAGAATTTGCCACCCCAAAATGTGCCTCTTTGGCATTAGGATTATCTTGAGCTGGTACTTTTTGAGAAACTGCAGGCACAGACAAAGCTCTGAAAACTTAGTAAAAGTTACCCTTTTGTAAGAGACGTTTACATTTATAAGGGAAATTATTTGTAAGGGTGTCTCCCTCTCTGTACCAGGAAGAGGATGATGACCAAATCTCTAGAAACTATTATCAATGGAGAAGGCACTGATTTAAATCTGCATAACAGCCATACCCTTGTTTTCTGTGCTTTTCCTGGTAACCTCCCCTAACTGGCCTTCTTGCCCCTCAACATCTTCTTTTGTCTTTAACTGGAGATGGGGGTGATGGCTTGGGTCTTTTAAGGGAGTTACTCAGTTTTCCTGGGTATCTTTCACATATACAGGAGGTATACATGTTATTAAACTTCTGTTTGTTTTTCTCCTGTCAATCTGTCTTTTTTACAGGGTGGTCTCAGCCAACAACCTAGAAGGGTAGAGGGAAAATTATTTTTCTGCCACTACAAATCAAAACTGAGATTTTTCCCTTTTCATACCTAAAGGGAAAAAAAACGTCATCTATACGAGGAAGTAAAACCCTTGAAAAGTTGTCAACCTCTCTTCTGCTCCTTTTAATCAGCTAATTGGTACAGAACTACAGGATCCTAAATAGAACAAGTTAAATATCCTAATATATTCCCTTTTGAGGTTTATTATTAAATAGATAGATTAGCTAGAGGAAATGATAATAAAATATTACTAACCAATGTAAGACTTAAAAACAAATTTAGAATGTTACCACAAGAAAAACATTCATAAATATTTTATTGCATATAAATTTAGCAACATGCTTTTGAGGACCTCATTTTGAATCAAGAAAACTTATCTCTTTTCTACTTACTGAGAATAGTGATATTTTAGACACATAATTCAAAACCAGTTTTTATAAATGCAATCCATGCTTAAGAAGTTTTATATATGAAGACATGAGGATTAATAGTAGAATTAAAGAAAAAACAGCTGAGAAAATTAAATTAGGATATATGAGTTGAACATAATGAGTAGGTAGATAAGGATAAGGAACCCAGACATGCAAGTTATACAGAATGACCTAGAATAAAAGCATCGATCCAGAAAAAAAACTTCTCTAAACATGGGCCCAACTATGAAATTCAAGGTGTTTGAGTGTGATATTTACATGGATATTTCTTCAATATTGCTTTCCTCAAATTGCAACACCTATAGATAATATAATTAAAATTCATAATCTATAATATAGTCATCAAAAATAATTAGAAAATGGAAATGAGTATGCAGATAACTCAAATTTCTTCCACTGAAAAATCACATTAGTTCTGTTAAGAAGATTTTCTTTCTTTTTCGGTGTTTTTGAGATAATAACATGAAATAGTTCAAGATGTTTTAAATTAGGTTTCTCCTAAAGCAGATATAGAGACAAGAATTCGGGTACAAGTAGTCTATCTACAATGTAATCTAAGGGGGTACAAGCGAGAGAGTAGTAAGGCTAGACAGGGAAAGGAGAAAAGCCAAGAACATGTATAAATGAGCAACAGAACTCAAACACACTGGGAACCCTATAAGATACTATGTGGAACACACCTTCGAATTGCTCCACAAGAGGACAGGTCACGAACCCTGCTGGTGAGGGTTGCCCTCAGGGACATTGACTCCCTCACTCTTCTAGGTTCCATTTGGGCACAGCAAACAAGCTCCTGCAGTAGCTGAGGAAGCCATCCCCCAGACTCCTAGTAGAGAAGCAGAATGATTCAGGCATTTGAATAGGAAGCTATCAGCATGCTGAAACTGTCTACCTCTATCACAACTTCAGGTAACTCAGGTGGGCCAAGAGGATATAAGACAAGGCATCAACAGTATTTGCTACAATTGATGATTACACATTTAAAGTCTAATGTAGAGTCATCAAGTGTTGAAAATAGTATATTTACTTTCTTTGTATACACTCCTCAGTTTAATCATGTCATCTATAAAACCGGCAATAAATTGATTAAATGCAAGGATTTTTTTTTTTGAACATCATTGTGTGGGTGTTATTGCACAAACAGCATGATCTGCTCGCCATGAGACAAAAGCCAATAGGCAAGAGGCAAGATGGTGGAAAAGAAACGGCAGTTTGTTACAGCTTGCTAGCAAGGGGGAAGATGACTGACTAATGTCTGAAAGAAGCATCTTAAGGGGGCACAACATCTTACAGCAGTGATATAGGTCAGTGGGTTATAGGAGAGGCGGTTAGGAATGTTGACCCTCTGGTGTTACAGACTGGGAGTGCCACACTGGATCTTTCAGTTTTCATTGATGATGGCTATCAGCATAGACTCTGTTTGGGGGTCATCGCACTCCTAAGGAACTCAAAAGAACAAAGTTATTATTTTACTGCAGCTGGGAGGTACATGCACAAGCAGGGGCCATAGAATCTACAGAGCAGTTAGATCTCCTGGAGGGTGCATATCCAGCTGGGTTAGTTTGTCATAGGTCATTCAAAGTTACAATAGAGTTTTTCTTTTCTACTATGTGGCTTCCCTTATGTCAACCTTGGCTTGAGCCGTTATCATGGGCAAAAAGTTTAAAAGAATCTGGCCACGCATTAAATGTGTGAGACTCTGGTGTCAAGAATTTAAAAATTTCCACTAGGAAGGCAAAGAAGAAATGCAATTGTTTTTCATCCTTAATCCTTTTTGTGTCATAAATATCTAGCACATCATTTCCCAAGAATCAACTTTGTGCTAGAAAAATCTGACTTCTTTCACCAAGGAAGTCAAATAGCTCAATGTACTGAATTTTCTTAAATTTAATGAAAAAAATCTTAAGTTTAAGTTTTATTATAGGAGACTAGTCAGAATCCTAAGAAATAGAAATAGATGTAACATTTTGCACTACTGCAATAAGACATATAGGAATGAAATGTAAAACAAGTACACTTGTTATTCAGCTCAAAATTCAAAAAATACACATAAACACTTTATACTTAAAATGAGAGAATGTCTGTGTTGACAAGATTGCCAGGTACTCTTTAAACTATGGAATTACTCCCTTTCTTCAAATTCAATAGGAAAGGCAGAATGTTCATCAAGGCAAGTAGGAAACTTCATGCACAATTTCTCAGTCATTTTAATGGAAATTCTGTATTTAACTCCCCAAGCTCTCAAAAAGCACATCTCTTAAGAAGACGCTTTAATCTATTTAATTGTTTTGAAGTTTGATATTTCTTCTATAAAAATGCCTTTGCTACTGAGTTGTTTTTATTCATTCTGAAGAAGTGGAGCATAGCCATTTTATTCTCATTTTAAGCAAATGTATTTTTAAAAAAATACACCAAGAAGGCAAATACCATTACAGAATAACATTAGGGTTTTGAAAATTCAATAAAACGTAATACACGTTATTTCAAGTGTAAGAATCTATATCTATATCTTTCAATATTAACATATTCATCTTATTGCCAAAACAAAATAAGGGGAGTTTTACAAAAGAGAATAGATTAAAAAAAGGAAATTATCAGAAACAGGCTATAATAAAATTCCCCAAAACAAAAAGGCATGAATTTCCTAATTTAAAAGGCCATTGATTGCCAGTGCAGTGGTGAGAATAAAAAACAACTCTGCCACGTTGGAAAATGGAATGAGAGCATTTTCTAACGTTAAATATTCATCCACTTCTAGGTATTTATCTAAGAGAAAGGGAAATATATGTCTAACAAAGATGTGTATGTTAATGTTCATGGCAACTTTATTCAAAATAACCAAAAAACCCGAAACCAGAGTCAGCCCTGATGACCTAGCAGTTAAAGTTCCGCATGCTCCACTGCGGTGGCCCAGGTTTGGTTCCTGGGTGCAGAACCACACCACTCATCTGTCAGTGTCCATGCTGCGGCAGCGGCTCACATAGAGGAACCAGGAAAACTTACAGCTATACACAACTGTGTGCTGGGGCTTTGGCGGGGTGGGGGAAAGGAAGAAAAAGGGGGAAGATTGGCAACAGATGTTGGCTTAGGATGAATCTTCCCCTGCAAAAAAAAAAAACCCAGAAACCACCCAAATGCACATCAATTTGTGAATGTATAAGCAAATTTGGTATATCCATATAATGGAATACTACTCAGCAACAAGGAGAAAACTACAGGTAAAACACCAACTTAGATGAATCTCAAAAGCAATATGCTAAGTTAAAGAAGCCAAACACAAAAGACTCTGTGCTTATATGAAATTCTAGAAAAGTCAAATCTGTGGTAATAGAATGGGGTGATTGAAATGTTCATGTACTTACATGATTTTATACATTCGCCAAATCTGGTAAAATTATACACTTAAAATTGGAGAATTTTACTGAATATATATTTCACCTCAAAGAAGTGACTATGCATGAAGGCATATCACTGTGCAATTTCAGAACTCTAGGGACAAAGAGCTTCTGAAAAGAGAAATAAAAACAAAACAAAATAAACAGGAGAGATACAAAGGATTGGTTAAACTGAAATTTAGAATTTTATGCAGTGATAGGTTTCCTATATCAAATTGTATAACTAAATGATTATGTAACTAAACCAATAAAAATATAGAATAAAATTGTTTCCTGACTTGTAAAGGGCAAAAACAAACAACAAAAAACCGGTATCTGCTATGTACCTTTTTCAAAGAGATTCTGGGGGCTGGCCCTGTGGGTGAGTGGTTAAAGTTCTGCGCACTCCACTTTGGTGGCCAGGGTTTGCGGGTTCAGATCCTGGCTGCAGACCTACACCACTCGTCAAGCCGTGATGTGGCAGTGACTACATACAAAGTAGAGGAAGACCGGCACAGATGTTAGCTTAAGATTAATTTTCCTCAAAAAAAAATAATAATAATAATAATAAGATTCTGGCTGATGTGCTGCAAAAATATAAGTGATTAAACCAAGAAAATACTTACATATTTAATGCAGGAAAGAAAAGATCAAATATTTGGAGATGGAAGATGGACTTCCCAAGATGATGACTAAGAAATTCCAGTCATTACAGTTGAGTAATGGCCTAGAGAACAGCAAGTTCCAACTGGAGCATGAGCAACTCCAGTTCCAACATGATGTTTATGAGAATTTGTTCAAGGAAGCAGAAAACGTTCTGTGTAATCCAAGTAAGAAGGGTTTGAATAGATAGAATTGAAGGCTAACACATCTGTTTGTCATAAGGAGTGACAGTCAGGGAAGGTATCATTTAAGCTCTCAGCCTGGGGTGACGAGCCAGACGTTTCTAAAAAACTGTCTAAGCAAGAAGCCGCCCATATTCTTAAGAAACTTAGGAGAGTTCTTGCAGTTTCGGCTTTGGCTGCAGAAAGGCTGGTTCTATAGACATCATAGTCTTATTCACATAGGCCCAAGCATCTGGCTACAACCCCCTTGAGCAATGTCCTCTCTTTTTCTTCTTCCTCTGAAATCTGCCTGATTGTCTCTTATTGATCCATTCTGACCCGGAAGTACATGAGCAAAAAGATCCTGAGAAATGTAGGTCTTGGCTTCTCTTCTGAATTGCAGAAGAGGGTTTTGAAGGGTTGCTGGTGGTGTAAAATTGACAATGATCCATAACTAATATCTTCAAGGAAAAAATAATTGACATCAGAAAAATTTGCTGTTACTTTGGAAATATAATTAGAAGATCTATTTGAAAGTTAATCTCATTCAACAAAGAAAAAATTAAACAAATGAAAACAAGAAATTAATGAGTGACTACAAGAAAAACAAAATTTTTCCAAGAAATGAAAAATAATAGTAGTGTACTATAAGGCTCAGCTTAATTTTTATGTCAATAAACAATCTAAACATTAAACATGATTTAACCAAAAATTTATTTTTAACTATATTTGAACAATGGGGAAGAGAATATTGTTTCTATGTTGGTTGGAGGTGGAAGCAAGATGATACTTAAATTCTCATCTTCCATAATAGACACCAATAAATGACGTCTAACATTGGAAAGAAAATAATAAGAAATAGCAACACCACAGCAATTTCACTGACATTTAGTGATCAACAGTCATGCCATCTCCAACATGGTATGGATCTTTGTCTGAGGGGGATACTCCTTTGGGTGCTCCATCAACTGCTCCTATATTTATTATTTCTCTGTTACTTAGAGTTCCCTTTGACAACCCTTCATTACCCTAATTCCCGATTATAGTTATTAATTCTTCATATTACTTTCCTTGTTACATGTTTAAATTATTATTAAATTTTTGGTTTCTGTCTCTTTATTAGACCCTAATTGATACATTCATTAAGATTAGCTTCTTAAAATATCATAAATGTATGACATGGAATGCCATTTTCAATAAAAATGAAACACATTAAAACACAAATGGCATGATGTTTTTCTGAAATCAAAATGCTTAAGCACAGCAATCCAAGTTTTAAAAGAATATTCTTAATTATATTTCAAAGACATTTGAGAAGCATGATATGATGGGGTAAAAGAAAACATTAACATAATATCTGCTTATTGTAGTACTGTCTAATGTTGCATAATAAGACAAATATGTACTATCTCCTTTTCTCAGAACAAGGGGAAATAATAATAATAATAAAATTCTACAGAGTCCTTTTTCAAAAAATATTGACGAGTATAATGACAGATATTATGCCGTGTGAGCTTCCCTTTATAGCTCGTAAATAGTTTTGAAAAACATAAGCAGTACATAGTTAAGCTCTATTTGAAACTATCTTGTTGCAACAAAATTTTCTACTACATTGTTACTTTGGAATTTTACTGCTAAAAGATAATAAGCTTGATACTCTTCCCTGTTGTATTCAAGGACTCATCCAGTTGATTGAATGAGTTAATAGTTTTTCTTCCTGTCTTTTAGCAATTTAAACGCTTGCTCACCTTCACGGGTTCTTGTGCTACTTAAGGAGGAGAAGGAAAATTAGAAAACAATAAAAATAAGTATTGATAACTTCAAAATTTTATTTGTTTATGCCTATACTTCTTCACAAAGATTTATAATTATTTATGTCCTTGTAGAAATCTAAAAATGAAATGCAACAGTTTATAAATCATTAACACACTAATTAAAATAAGAGAAATGTTACTAAAATGTGTTTTAAAATTCCTAAGTAGTAAAAATTTCCAGTGCAATTTTTGTACTTACATATTAATGTTATTTAGAACAGTAATGTTGGCCTATGTCACAAAGTATATTTGATTTTTATCTTATTTAGTTGGTTAAAGGCAATATTTATTAAATTAAAATAAATTGATCATTCCATTAAAAATTTGGAAACTCTACGGAAGTTTGCTGTACAAGTAAATTACAATGGTTTACATACATAGTATAATAGAATTATAGAAGTGGAAAATTAAGCAACTAAAACTATCTAATACTACAGTTGCTTAAATAGGTCAAGAAAGATAAGCGTTTTGCTCAACTTAATATGAATTAATGGCAAGAAAACACCATAATTCATTTTCCTATTATTTCAGTGCTTATTCTTTTATGTTACAATATCATGCATACATTCATTTATTCAATACGTCTGTTATGGGCTAAATTATGTTTCCCCATAATTCGTATGTTGAAGTCCTAAACCTCAGTACCTCAGAATGTGACTGTATTTGTAGACAGGGCCTTTAAATAGGTAAATAAGGTAAAACGAGGTCATGCGGGTGTGCCCTAATCCACTATGACGGATGTCTTTGTAAGAAAAGGCAGTTAGGACACAAATAGAGGAAAGGGCATGTGAGGGCACAGTGAGAAGCTGGACGTTTGCAATCTGAGGAGAGAGGCTTCAGAAGAAACCAAACACGCCAACACCTTGATTGCAGGCGTTTAGCCTCTAGAACTATGAGGAAATAAGTTTCTGTTGTTTAAGCCACTCAGTCTGAGATATTTTGTTATGGCAGCCCTAGCAAATTAATACAACATCTATGTGCCAAATGTCGTGCCAGACACTGGAGATACAAATAGGAATAAGATGTCTTTAACTTTTAGAAACATACTTAGCAGGAGAAAGGAATATCAAATACATAATTAGAGAATAATGTTAAAATAACTAATTTATGGAGAAATCATTGTGATTGTATTGGGTTCAATTTTTTTTTTTTAAAGATTTTATTTATTCATTTTTTTCCCCCCAAAGCCCCAGTAGATAGCTGTATGTCATAGGTTCACATCCTTCTAGTTGCTGTACGTGGGACTCGGCTTTGGGTTGGACGGAGAAGTGGTGCCTTGGGGCGTGCCCGGGATCCGAACCCGGGCCGCCAGCATCAGAGCGCGCGCACTTAACTGCTAAGCCACGGAGCCGGCCCTGGGTTCAATTTTTAAGACTTGATTGTTGAGACAGTCACATAAAAAAAATTCTGGAAATTAATTCCAGCAGTGACAACTTAAATAGAAACCAAGAAAAACATAAAAGAGCCAGACAATAGTTACCATATGATCAGAATTTATTGAAAACATGCTTCAAGAATTTATAAGCAGAAAAGAAATCCCTATTTTCTGGTCTGCTGTTTAGATCGTACCCTAAAATCCCTGTTGGGAAAAAGTATAATAGCAAATTAAAACGTTAAATTTTAGTTGTTTATAATACACTTTTCTACAAAAATATTACATACAAACAAAAAAAAACACAGGCATACCTCAGAGATATTGCACGTTTGGTTTCAGACCACTGCAATAAAGCTAATATCACAATAAAGCAAGTTACACAACTTTTTGGTTTCTCAGTGCATATAAAAGTTATGTTTACACTATACTGTAATCTATTAAGTGTGCAATAGCGTTATCTCTAAAAAAACAATGTACATATCTTAATTAAAAACACTTTATTGCTAAAAAATGCTGACCATCATCTGAGCCTTCAGTGAGTAGTAATCTTTTTGCTGCTGGAGAGTCTTGCCTCGATCTGGATGGCTATTGACTGATCAGGGTGGTGGTTGCTGAAGGTTGGGGTGGCTGTGGCAATTTCTTAAAATAAGACAACAGTGAAGTTTGCTGCACCGATTGACTCTCCCTTTCATGAATCATTTCTCTGTAGCACGCGATGCTATTTGGTAACATTTTACTCACAGTAGAACTTCTTTCAAAATTGGAGTCAATCCTCTCAAACTCTACTGCTGCTTTATCAACTAAGTTTATGTAATATTCTAAATGACAATAAAGTCATTTCAATGACAATCAACAATCATCATAGCATCTTCACCAGGAGTAGATTCTATCTCAAACCACTTTCTTGGGGCTGGCCTGGTGGTGTAGTGGCTAAGTTTGTGTGCTCCGCTTCAGTGGCCCAGGGTTAGCAGGTTCAGATCACGGGAGTGGACCTACCCACCACTGGTCAAGCCATGCTGTGGGTGGCATCCCATATACAAAATAGAGGAGGATGGGCACAGACGTTAGCTCAGGGCTAACCTTCCTCAGCAAAAAGAGGAAGATTGGCAACGGATGTTAGCTCAGAGCTGATCTTCCTCACCAAAAAAAAAAAAAAAAAAACAAAACGAGCAAACAACACTTTCTTTGCTCGACCACACAAGAAGCAGCTCCTCATTCATTAAAGTTTTATCATCTGATTCTAGCAGTTCAGTCACATCTTCAGGTTCCATTTCTAATTCTAGTTCTCTTCCTATTTCCACCACATCTGCAGTTACTTTCCACTTGAAGCCATCAAAGCCATCTATGAGAATTGGAACAAACTTCTTTCAAACTCCTGTTAATGTTATATTTTGACCTCTTACCATGAATCATGGTTGCTCTTGATAGCATATAGAATGGTGAATCCTTACTGAAGATTTTCAATTGACTTTGCCCAGTTCCATCAGAGGAATCACTATCTATGGCAACTGTAGCCTTATGAAATATATTTCTTAAATAAAAAGACTGAAAAGTTGAAATTACCCCTTGATCCATAGGCTGCAGAATGCTTGTTGTGTTAGCAGGCATGAAAACAACGTTAATCTCATTGAACATCTCTGTCAGAGGTCTTGGGTGACCAGGTGTGCTGTTAATGAGCAGTGATATTTTGGAAGGAATCTTTTTTTCTGAGCTGTAGGTCTCAACAGTGGGCTTGAAGTGTTCAGTAAACTATGTTGTGAACAGATGTACTGTCATCTAGGCTTTGTTATCCCATTTTTAGAGCACAGGCAGAGTAGATTTAGCATTATTCTTAAGCCCCCTAGGATTTTCCCGATGGTAAATGAGCATTGGCTTCAACTTAAAGTCACCAGCTGCATTAGCCCCTAACAAGAGAGTCAGCCTGTCCTTTGAAGCCTTGAAGCCAGGCATTGACTTCTCCTCTCTGGCTATGAAAGTCCTAGATGGCATCTTCTTCCAATCTAAGGCTGTTTCATCTTGAAAATCTGTTGTTTAGTGTAACAACCTTCATTAATTATCTTAGCTAGATCTTCTGGATAGAACGCTTCTTCCTTAAACCTCATGAACCAACCTCTGCTAGCTTCAAACTTTTCTTCTGCAGCTTCCTCACCTCTCTCTGCCTTCATAGAATTGAGGAGAGTTAGGGTCTTGCTCTGGATTAGGCTTTGGCTTAAAGAAATGTTGTGACTGGTTTGATCTTCTATCCAGACCACTAAATTAACTTTCTCCCTGTCAGCCATAAGCCTGCTTCATTTTCTTATCATTCATGTGTTCACCTGAGGAGCGCTTTTAATTTCCTTCATGAACTTTTCCTTTGCATTCACAACTTGGCTTATTTTTTAGCACAAGAGTACTTGGCTTTCAACATGCCTTCCTCACTAAACTTAATCATTTCTAGTTTTTTATTTAAAGTGAAAGACTTGTGACTCTTCCTTTCATTTTAATACTTAGAGGCCAATATAGGATTATTAATTGGCCTAATTTCAAAATTGTTGTGTCTCAGAGAATAGGAAGAGAAGAGAGAGATGGGGGAATGGCCAGTCAGTGGAGCAGTCAGAAGACACATAACATTTAGCAATGAAGTCGCCGTATTGTATGGGCTTGGTGATTACAATAGTTACAATAGTAACATCAAAGATGACTGATCACAGATCACCATAACAAATATAATAATGATTAAAAATTTGAAATATTGTGAGAATTACCAAAATATGGCACAGAGACAAGAAGTGAGCAAATTCTCTTGGAAAAATGATGCTGATAGACTTGCTATACTCAGCATTGCCACAAACCTTCAATTTGCAAAAAATGCAATATCTATGAAGTGCAATAAAGTGAAGCACAATAAAAGGAGTTATGCCTGTATGCACAAATCATAATTCTGCAGTTTGATTGATAACCAAAAAAATGAGCACAAATGTGTAACCTCCACCCAGATCACAAAATAGAATGTTACTAGCACTTAAGAAACTTTCACATGCTACCTCCCAGTTATTACACTTTCCAAAGTAACCATAATTCTGATGTTATCATCATAATATTAGTTTTATATGTTTTTGAATTTTTCTAAATGTAATTGTGGTAGGCAATTTTGTGTCTGGTGTCTTTTGCTTAGCAGAATATACATGAGATCCAGCTATATCTTTGCATATATAGTAGTTCATTGGATTCCCCGTTGGTATATAACAGCAATTCTCAAAATGTGCTCTGTGGATACCCCAAATCCCCAATATGTTTTTAGGGACTTGGAAATCAAAATTATTTTCATAATACTACTAAGACGTTATTTGTATTTTTCATTGGGTTGACAATTACACTGATGATGCAAAAGCAATGATGGGTAAAACTGCTGGCGTCAAGTCAGTGGCACCAAACTGCAGCAGTTGTCAATATTTTCTTCAAAGCCACACACTTAGAGGATAAATAATAATAATCTTAATCATAATCATCTTAAATGTTTACATGTTTAATAACAGAGCTTTGAAATATATGTAGCAAAACTGAGAATTGAAAGCAGAAAGAGATAAATCCACAATTTAAGATCGATATTTCAACAAACATCTGTTAGTAGTTGAGAACACATTTATAGAGAAATTAAATATGGATCTAGAAGATCTATATTATGTATTAACCACCTGTCCTAATTGACATTTATAGAACATTCTATCCCCAAAGAGAAGAGTATACATTCTTTTCAAATATAAATGGTATATTCATCAAGATATAACATATCCTGTATATATGGTTTAATTAGTTTAAAAGGACTGAAATCATCCATAGTATACTCTCTGACCACAAGGGGATAAAGGTAGAAGTCAGTAAATTAGACATTGATAAACTCTCTTAATACTTGGAAATTTAAAAACATACTTCTAGGAGATATTTTGACTTCTGGGAAGATGCTGAAGACATACTTTCTCCTATTCCCCCCATTAAGTACAACTAAAACCTGGGACATTATATATAAAACAAACATAAGGCAGTAAAAGGTGAAAAGAAAAAAGCAGACCAGATAGGTACCTCAGAAACAAAGAACAGCATAATGATGAGTACCCTGGGTTTTGTTTTTGTCTCATGTACACCAGTCTTGGAACTGAATAACTCAGCAAACTGGAAATGTCAATGAGTACAATCAATAAAAGCGCCAACAAATAGTTTTCTCTAACCAAAAGACTAGGAAAGAAGCGACCTAGAAAGACAGAAATCTTACACAATAATCACTCCATTCTAGCCAAAACCAAAAACAAATAGAACACAATAAAATCAAACAAAAACCTGTGGCACCACTCTAACCCATGCCAGGAAAAACTGAGTGGGAAGACTTGACTTTCATCCTCACACAGATGTCACAAGACACCATAAAACCCTTGTCCTGGTGAAGTCAGGGAAGGCCAGCTAGGGAGCTGAGACTTATATCACTGTCAGCTGGTAATAAGTCCTCCCATCCAGCATTGTCAGTGAGAATCACGTAGAGAACATGGACTTCCAACCCATCCAGCAGTAATGAGGTGCCCCCTCCCACTCTCTGCTGAGGTGGAATTAAAGGAGGCCCACTGGAGATTCAGGAATTTTGCCATCACCCAGTGGTAAGAAAACAACCTTCACCACAATGTCAGTGGAGTCCATGTGGGAACCCAGAACTCCCACCCCAGTCTAACAGTAACAAAGAGTCCACTTTCCTTGGGAGTCAATGGAGGATGAGTGGGGAACTGGACTTCTATTTCTATCTGGCAGGAATCAAGTTTCACCCAACTCCTTCTCTGTTGGAGCAGTATCACAGAAATCCTGTTAAAACAGAAAGTTTAAAGATCCAGTGTCTCATAGCATAGTATAAAAATGTAAAGTTTTCAATAATAAAGTACAGATCATACCAAGAACTAGGAAGATATCAAACTTAATGAAAAAAGATGGTCAACTATGCTAACACTGAGATGACAGAGATATCTAAATTATCTGAAAAATATTTAAAGTAGCTTTAATAAACATGCTTCAGCAATCAATCACAAATATACTTGAAACAAATAATAAAATTCAAATGCCTCAGCAAAGAAATAAAACATCTCAGCAGAGAAATAGAAGATACAAAAAAGAGCCAAATGGAAATTTTAGAAATAAACTATTCAATTACTAAAATAAAAAGATCAGTGGATGGGCTCAGTAGTAGAATGAAATGGTGAGAAAAATGGGTCAGGTTCTGGAGGTAGAACAATAGAAATTATGCAATCAGTGTGAGACTACAGCAAAGAATCTAAATTTTATGCTATCAGAGTCCTGGGAGAACAAGAGAAAAGACTGGAGTAGAAAAGTTACTTGAAATAACAGTAGAGAAAAACTTCCCAAATTTGGCAAGAAACAAAAACATACAGATTTAAGAAGCTGAATAAACACCAAATCTAAACATATCCATGCCACCAAGGTGTATCATCATTAAACTTCTGAAATGATATTGTAACTATAGAGGAAAAACAATTAGAATGAAGGCAATTTTCCTTCAGAAACAACAGAGGCCAGAAGAAAGAAGAACAATATTTTTAAAGTATTAGAAGAAAAGAACTGTCAACTCAGAATCCTATGCACAGTGAAAATATCCTTCTGGAATGGAAGGGAAATCAAGACACTGTCACATAATTGATAACCAAGAGAATATGTCACCAGAAGACCTAATCTAAAAGAATGGATAAAGGAATTTCTCTTAAAAGAAATGAAACAAACAAACAAAAAAATGGAAACGTAATATCAGGGAGGAAGAAAGGAAAGTGTAAGCAAAAATATCAGCAAATACAATATATCATTTTTTCCTCATGAGTTTTCTAAATTATTGTTGACATTGAATCAAAAATTGTAAAAATATACAATTAATATAATGATTGATATTGTTCTAAATGTATGTAGAAAAAATATTTAAGAAAATTATATTATTAAACAAAGGAAGGTAAAGATGTAAACAAACATAACATTTCTATACTTTACTTGAACTGGTAAAATGATGACACCAGTAGACTATAGCAAGTTATGTATATATGATGTAAGACCTAGAGCAACTACAAAAAAAAGTCTATACAAGGAAGGATAAAAACATATGAAAATATAGATAAAAAGAAATGAAATTTTAAAAAAAATGTTAAAGTAACATCATGAAAGCAAGAAAAAGAAAACAGAAATGTAAAAGAGGGAACAGAAAAAAATAAAATGACAGAATTAAGACCAAACTTAGCAATAATTACGTTAAATGTAAATGGTCTAAATTCATCAAATAAAAGACAGATTGGTAAAGTGGATTGAAAAACTTGACCCAATTATTTGCTGTCAACAAGAAACTCATTTCAAGTGTAGTGATACAGGCAGGTTGAAAGCAAAAGGATAGAGAAAGATATATTATGTAAACTTGAATCAAAGGAAAATAAGAATGGCTATAATATTAAATAAAGTATATTTCAGAGCAAAATAAATTACCAGAGACAGAGAGCGACACTATATGGTGATAAAAGTGTCAATTTACCAAGAAGACATAGCAATCCTGAAAGTGTATGCACCAAACACAGAGCTTCAAAATACATGAAACAAAAACGGACTAAACAGAAAGGAGAAATACACAAATTCACAATTATAGTTGGAGACTCCAACACTCCTCTCTGAACAGTTTATATACCAACTAAACAGAATATCAGCAAGTATATATAAAATCTCTATAACACCATCAACGAACAGGAACTAATCAAAATTCCTAGAACATGCTACCCAACAATATGAGAATACGCATTAATTTCAAGTGGCCACAGAACATATTCAAAGATAGATGACATTTTTTTAAAAAAATCATCAAAAATTTAAAAGCATAGAAATCATACAAAGTATCTTCTTCAACCACAATGGAATCAAAGTAGAAATCAATAACAGAAAGATAACAGGAAAATTTCTGAATACTTAGAAACTAAAATACACACTTCTAAATAATCTATGGGTCAAAGAAGAAGCATCAAGTAAAATTTTAAAAATACATTGAAATGAAAGAAAATGAAAAGATAATACACCAAAATTTGTGAGACACAGCTGTATCAGCGCTGAGAAGGAAATGTATACGAATAAATGCAGTGGAAAAAATAAAAAGCCTCAAACAAATCATCTACAATCCCACTTCAAGAACATAGAGAAAGAGGAATAATATAAACCCAAAACAAGCAGAAGGAAGAAAATAATAAATATAACATCAGAGGTCATTGAAATAGAAAATAGAAAAATAAACAATAGAAAACAGTCAATGAAACAAAGAATTCATTCTTTGAAAATGTCAATAAAATTGACAAACATCTAGCAAGGCTGAAAAACAAAAAGAAGAGAAAATTACCAATATCAGGAATGAAAATAGGATGTCAGTATAGACTCTGCAGATATTAAAAGGACAAAAAAGAAATTCTATGAACAACTCTAAAACACATAAATTTGACAACTTAGAATGGACTTATTCTTTGAAAAACACTACCACAACTCACCAGAAGTAAAATAATTTGAATAGCCCTATAGCTATACAGAAATTGGATATATAATTTAAAACTTCCTGAAAAAGAAATCTCCAAATCTCCAAGATTTCTCCAAGAAATCTCCAGATGGTTTCCAAGAAGAGTTTTACCAAACTTTTAAAGAAGAATTAACACAAATTCTATACAAACTCTTTCAGATGCTTAAAAAGGAGGAAACACTTCTCAACTGATTTTTTGAAGTTATTATTATCCTAATACCTGATACCACACAAAGAAAGCCTCCCCCAAATTGCTATAGAGTAGTATCATTTATGAATACAGACACAAAAACATTTAACAAAATATTAACAAGCACAATCCAATAATATAGAACAATTATATGCCACGACCCAGTGGGGTTATTCTAGGGAGGCACTACTCGTTCAATATTCAAAAATTATGTAATGCCATTTATCTTATTAATAGGCTCAAAAAGCAAAATCACATGGTTATATCAATCTATGCAGAAAAATCATGTGAAAAATTTCAACACCCACTTACGATAAAAACTCTCAGAAAAAAAGGAATAGAAGGGAACTCCCTCAACTTAATAAAGAGTATCTACAGAGAGCCTACAATTACCATACTTAATGGTGAAAGACTGACAGACCAATAATTGCAGCATAATCAGGAAAAAAACAAAGTTGACCAGGATAGAGGATCCACTGACCCTGCACAGTTTCGAAGTCCTCTTTAACTCTGTGGTATAAAAACACTGTAAGTCATCTCCTATATTTTGAGACTAAGAGGGGTGAAGCAGGATTTGGAGACACTGAACACTACACCTATAGAGACTCTGAAGAGTCATCCAAAAGAGATTGTTTTAATTTGTTGTAGCAGGGAGTGTTATCTGTGTCTTATTGCAGCAGTAACAACTTACCAAAAACTTAGTGATTTAAAACAACACAATTTCATTACCTTGTAGTTCTTGAGGTCAGAAATCCAAGAGGAGTCTTACTAGGCTAAATCAAGGCAGTGGTGGAGCTGGATTGCTCAGGAAGGCTCCAGGGGTGAATTTTTCCTTGCCTTTTCCAGCTTCTAGAGGCTGCCGTCATTTGTTAGCTCATGGCCTCTTCCCTTATCCAAAGCCAACAGCATAACAGCTTCAAATCTCTCTCTCTGACTCTAACCCTTCTGCCTCCTTTTTTCAAGGACCTTTGTGATACTCCGGGATAATCTCTCCACAGGAAGATGTTTAATTTAGTCACATAGGTGAAGTCTCTTTTTCATGTAAAGTAACATATTCACAGGTTATGGGAATTGAGACATCTTTGAGGGAAGAGCATTATAATGCCTACCACAAAAGTTGCAGTTGGTATAAATCAAATGCACACAAAAAATAAAATTTATCACATGGACCAAAGTTTAGCATTGTTATTTGCTTATTTATTTTCACTCTCATCAAAAAGGAGACAAAACTTGTAGAATAGAGAAACTACGTATTTCTCAGCATATCTGAGAATACAAATTTTATCATTCCATTTTAAGTATACTAAAAACAAGAACAACAAAAAATCTTCTATAATTACTTTTGCATTTGGCACAGTATCCCTGGCTTATACAATGTCACTAAAATGTCAAAATAACACATACACTCACATATGGGTGCGCGCACGCACACACACACACACCATGAGAACAAAGGTTAGTCTAGATGGAGTTTAGGGTTGACATCATGTTTCAGAAAAATACACTAAACATTACAAGTTTATGGAATAATGAAGTCATCAGTATTGAGCAGATTCATTCATTCTACAAGTATATGTTAGGAACCTACTTTGCTGAAAACTGGCTAGATGATAAAGTGATATGTGAATGAATAAAGGACATGTGTAATATATAGTGTAGTTAAATCACCAGGAAATCTTCTCAATAAATGTATCATCAAGTAACAATAGCTCAGTGTGACAAGGGAAGCTCAAAATTTCAGGCAAAGGAGAGATTACTTTGTGAGAGTAGTAATTGTCAAGATTATATAATAAGATCATATAACTGAGATTCTGTGATCACTGCAAGGGATGTGAGTCAGAGATTCACTAAAATCCCAAGTTCCCTTTACGTTTTCTGATAATTATTATGTGTAATGTGTTGTGAAATAGAGACATCACAAATAAAGCTTTCCCCTAGCATTGTTTGCTAAAGTTTCCTGGAAAAAATACTGTGCAATTACTTTATCTTTTTTTGAACAAAACATACTTTTTTATTTATGGGTAGCAATTTAACAACCATGTGCTTTATAGAAACATACAGTTATTGTTTTGTTAATTTAAAATAAATATATAGCATAGAGAACCCAAGTCTAATACAGGGTCTTTGGTCTACTGTTTCAAATATTCAACTGCTCTATAGATAAATTTATGAGTTATTACTTCAGCAATCACTCTTAGTTATCTACTCAATACCTATTGTTTCTCTTTTTTTCTCACTAAAAACGTCCCTCACTAGCTACTACAGTTGAAGTAGCTAGTGTACAGCTGAAAATACACACATTTTTACGTTCTGTAGCAGCAAAGTTTGATAATGTGTTAGAGTTGCAGCCAATGTATGTAAGCAGGATTCTGTAAGAGGCTTCAGGGAGAGTTTTAGTGCCTCCTTAATAAAATGTTTCACAAATTTCGCCTGTTTTCCTTCTTCTGTCTACTTGGAATACAGATTGCTACCTGAAGCAGCATCTTACAACTGTGAGGAAACAATAAACACTTTGTGTAAGTCACTGATATTTGAGTTTTTTGTTATTTGCTGATATGTATTCTTACTGCAAAAACTTCTCTTTTGTGTTTGAAGCTGTTAACTTTTTGCAGATTAAAAAAAAAATTTAGTGCTCTCGTACTTGATTCTTGAACTAGTAGTTCTACACTCCTGTTGAGTAGATAACCTCCAGCTGGTTTTTTCTATTAATTCTCTATATTTAAAATTACCGAATCTTATGAACTGCTGTTTTGATTGTCCTTTAGGCATCTTGTTTTTAACTGGAGTCCAACACTCTATCTAGATGATCTTCTGATGATGCAGGAAAATTTGGAAAGACCATCCTTAATTGTGGTGCATCATACCAGGCATTATTTCTTGATATTTCCTCCTTACAATTTGGTCCGAAAGAAGTGGAGAAAAATAGTGAAAGAACTTCTTTATGGTGTATGTAATTCTAGGTTATTTTCTCAGTGAAGGAAAATAATTATCTAGACCATCAATTGACTGTTTTACCACCTAGTCTTGATCCTTGAGTTCCTCTCTCGTTCTCAGGATTGTCATCTTGCCTTCTTCCACATTTTCCAAGATTTTACTTGTTAATATTTCCTCTACTACAAGACAATTTGGCTTCTCTTCCTGAATGCCTTCCAACATCTTTTTAATACAAAGAACTGGGTAATACATGGCAATGAGTTGTTTAAAAAACATAGCACAAGAATATGATTAATAGGTTCTCAATACTCTTTCATATTAAAAATGTCTTATGACTCCAAAATCCTTACTAATCTAAAATCCTTATGAAAACAGGGATAGAAGAAGTGGTAATATGCAGACAAAAGAACAAAAACAGAGACATACATCAGTTTTCACAGTCGCATATGTTAGGTAACACAAAGGGTCAGTTTAAAAATAAAACACGTGAATCTGAGATCTCATTCAATATCAAATTTTACTAATAATTTTGAGGATATGGGTAATTGTGAAGCATGGGAGAGGCATGGAAAAATCCAGGACTGTCAACAACACTCCTCACGTCCTCCCTTTTTATTTTACAGTGCGTCTGACAGATTAAACAGAAGCATTCTTAGCTCTTCTTGAGGGGCACCACTTACACAAAAAGGAGCTATGCGAGTTATGGAATATTTTCATTTTATACTCTGAAAATTATATAGCTTACATGACATTTTCCAAGGAGATATGCCAGGTTTATTTACAGTAAGCAAAATAGGTGGACCAGGTATGGTTTGTGTGTGGGCTAAAATGTGTTCCCCCGAAATTCATATGTTGAAACCCTAACCTGCAGTATCTCAGAATGTGACTGTATTTGGAGACACGGACTTTAAACTGCTAATTAAGTTAAAATGAAATTAAGCTAATTAAGTTAAAATTAGGGCCGTAAGGGTAGGCTCTAATTCAGCCTGATTCGTGTCCTCATAAAAGCAGGAAATTTGGACACACAAAGATACGGCAGGGATATGAGCAAACCAAGAAAAGAACATGCGAGGACACAGTGAGAAGGCAGCCATCTCCAAGCCGAGGAGCAAGGCCTCAGGAGAAACCAGACCTGTACAATCTTGATCTTGGACTTCTAGTCTCCAGAATTGTGAAAAAATAAGTTTCTGTTAAGCCACCTACTCTGTGGTATTTTGTTATGCAGCCCTAGAAAACTGATAGAGCCTTCTAAATATTCCAAACATAAGGGCTTACCTACTGGAAAATATCAGTACGCGTTTTGCAATATGCCAGACATTAATATGTTTACAAGATGATTTGACTATGGCATCTTTCTTTCTGTTCCAGACATCTAGATAGATGGAAAAAATAGATCACAGGCCTGCCGTTAACCCCTTCTTTCCATAAAACATGACACTGAAATTCCGCTTGGTATATATCCAAAGACACTATCACACAGGTGTGCATGAGGGAATATATTAGAGGAATTTTTTTGCAGTGAGATTTGTTGTAGCAGGTTGTAGATCATCAGGCAAGTGTACTGTAAGCTTTGATGGGCATGCAGTTTGGAAAGTAACAGACTAGATATGAGTGAGGCAACATGGATGTATCTTCAAAACCTAATGTAAATTGGAAAAAAAGAGAAATCGATTACACATTTCCATTATGTAAATTAAAATACAAGCATTGAATATAAATGCCTGTTTTAAAAGAACATATACCAACAAATTGTTCCCATATTCAACATTATAGAATAGCTTTCTATGTAGTATGTGGGAGAAGGAAATGCAAGTGAGGATACAGAATAAGTGAATAAAATTTAAAAACACACACACACAACCAAGAGAGTTTTCTGGCACAGACCGGTGACGATGATGTGCTGTGAACTGAGGAGTATTATTAATTCAACACACTGCACCTGAATTCCAACTTTTAAGGTATATTTTAATAATAATGAGATTCAAAAAGAGAAAATCCTGAACTAAAAACCTTAAATAAATTTTATATAGTCACAAATATAAAGATATATTGTACACTCAATGCTGAAGGGGGGAAACCTAAAAAAATGTAAGAGCAGAAGATTCAGTTCATTTTAGAAAGCTAATTACCTAAAACAATAAAGAAACCCAAGAAAATAGTGCTAAAGATTTCATAGGTGCTATTCATAAAAAAGTATGTATTAAACATGTCTTTTGTGGTTGGAAATCTCATAGGAATGGAAAGGAAAGGAACAACGACAATGAAGGAATTGCCTCAAATTTTAGATATCAAATCTAAAGATTTCAGTGACCTACTTACTGATAATAAAGGAATATAAGAGAAATCAGAGATGACATCAAGGTAAAAAGAGGAAAAGCATTAAAGGTATTACCAGTAAATAAAAGAATAAGCAATTCTCTCTATTACTTATTTATTTGCATATTTATTGCTTATCTTGCCCACAAGACTGTATATGCTACGAGGGCAGAGATCTTATCTGTCTCATTCATCTCAGTGTCCAAGCAGCTAACCCAGTGTTGATCTGTGCCTGAAAACAGTGTACACTTAGTAACTGAAGAGTATATTTGGGGTGGAGAGCAATAGAAAGAGGACAGTTTTATTAACTGGCATGGCAACTCCCTGTAGACAATAGAACTATGAGATATTAGAAGAGCCAGAGCTTCCAAAACCATTTGCTTAACTTACTCATTCAAATGTGGCCTAATGCACTAGGGGAAGAATATGATGGACAGGTAGACCCTTGTTCCTTATCTTCTCTGGTTAATAGAAGACATGATCTCCGTTCTTGTGTTTTCGTCATACCGAAGAATAACATGAATAAAATTTGATATTATTTTATAATTTTAAAATTATCTTAACCTGCTTAACCTTACATGGTGGATTCAGATTGCAAGCCCTTTTAAATTCTAAATTCTCTATTGAAACTCCCAGTAGGAGTGCTGGTGATAGATGATCTATACATATATATGAATGCAATCCTTCCAGGTACTTGGAATTAAAGTTCTTCCACAAGCAGAGTGTCCCTCCCTGTCTATTTAGGATTGACAATGACATTTGTCTTTATTCATGCAGAGATGCCTGATAACTCACTTCCGTCCACAGTCATGAAGTTTTAACACAAGAGACCAAATCTAACTGGGATCTCTTTTTCAGTTCCCCTGTGATGACTGCTTGGGAGAAAATAGGGAGAACGTGGAGAGTGGCATTAATTCACAAAGTAAAATGTATTATTTTCGGGTAATTATTCTGTATTAGAATGTAAAAAAGCCCCCCAATTACAATGACAGATTCAGCAGTACATGGTTGTAAGCCTCTGGCCATCACATAGTTTTGTTACCACGGCTGTGGTGTTCTCTGGTGTCCTCCAGATGCATACACACACGTGTATTACATGGTAGCCTGTCTTCTGATTAGAGACTGGACGTTGGGGCCAGAGTTTCTTGGATTTGAATCTGAGCACTGTTATCTACTCACCTTTTAACCATGGGTTAAAATATATAGAGAACCAAAGATTTAAAAAATTAATGTATGTCAAGCCCTTAGACAAGTTCCTGGCATAGAGTAAGAACTAAATAAATGTTAGCTAATATCAACTGTGTGTGTGTTTGTGTGTATGCATATGTATGCATATACATACATGTTTACATATATATACACATACACATATATGTATACAGATATATATATACACATATATGATATAATTGTATATTATGTAACTTTGAATTTGGCAAAATTAAGTGGAAGCCTTGAGTTGAATTTCACTGAGGGTGAAACTAACATTTCCTTCATTCCATATAACTACACATTTCAACTTCTCTTTATGAATTTTTCTTTCAATATATAAAAGTGCACAAATACTCATATATCATAAGAAAATGAAATATTTACATAAAAGACTGCTTTAGTCACTGAGAGAAAATGCTTCAGGCTCCATATCACGCAGGTCACTTCAGGGTGACCACGTCATCCAAACTAGGGCGGTTTAAGAGTAAAAAGTGTGTGCTTTTAATAATCACTCAGACAAACCAGGAAGAATTGTCACTCTACTCAAAACCCAGAAAATAAGGTAAATGAGAAGCATACATTTTACATGTTCTAAGGACAAAGGCATTAAAAAAAGTGGTACCAACTTTCCTTGGTGAAATAGTGGCGTCTATGTATGCCATCCGTACAACTCAGGTTGAATTTTTTTCTCAGGTAGAGTTGTCCATTTTCTTATTTTCAAAATTTTAAAATTATTGTTATACATAGTGCTTTGTGTCTCACAGTTAAAAACAATTATTCTAAACTTCCAAGTGCTGCAAAGGTACAGCTGCCAGGATTTAGTGCGGATCACATTGTCTGAGGCGTTTGTTAGCTGTCTGTTGAATCCCCTGGAACTGACGCTCAGTCTATATTAATGCCTCAGTCCCGGGAAACCTCAGCCTATTCTCTCGTATAATTAATCTTGCAGGTACTGCCTTGACATTATTGGTTCACCAACAGAGCAGAACTACCTCAGCCATCAATAATAATTCAACGCATTAGGATGAGGCCTACGTCCGGGCCACAGAGGTAGCCAGGATGCACGATCTCCTGCATTCCTCTCCAGTTGATGGGAAACTCTGCAATTGAAACTAGTTGTTTTGGTGGCTCGATAATTTGTAATAGAGGGATCTTGGTGTTACTAATTGTTTTGCTTTATGCTTTTCTCCAAATGTAGCCACTGCTTGGCACAATGGGAGTGATTGCCTGTTTACTGAATCTTAATATCGAGGCTGTTACAAATTGTCTTTCACAGATGGTGGGAGCTTTTCAGATCGAGAGAGGCAGGGAATTTATTACTCAATATTTCTGTATTACTGATTGGGACGTGAGGAGCATAGACAATCTGCCCGACTGCAGGATTTGCCGCGTGGTTTTCTCCCTCTGCAAAATTATGGCTGGCTCTAGACGTTTTTCTCATTTGGTATAGATAGCAGCTGTGTAATTTCAAGCAGAATGTTTGCTTTGATCCCCCTTCCTTTAATTGAAATCCACAATTATGAGATTTGTTTCTTTTATGTTTGCGAGTTTATTGGTTTAATCTACAAAATGTGCTGTCTTGCTGTCTTACACAGTTAAAGGCTACGGCACAGTTGGGACTTAAATGACAAACACTGGAAGGAGGGGCTTTCTTTTCTTCTCTTTTTGTTGGCTGTGGAAAGAAACCAATAGATATACCTCCCCTCAGACAGCAGGTTATATGACAACTGAATTAACTGTCATTTTGCACATTTGAAGCTATGTCTCTGGCATATATATATATAGCTCATTTGTAAAAACGTATATGTGTGTGTGTGTTTAGAATGGAAGGATAGCCAACTGACATAGGAGCATCTCTTTGATTGTAGTAACTAGTATCGTTTCCAAAAAGTCTGCTTATCAGCACATTTTAGGGGAAAGAGACTATAAAGTAGCAAAAGGACTATAGCCAGATATAAGAACAGTATTTCTTGGCCTCTGAGATTGTTTCACAAGAAATAACTTCAACGGTTACATGTCAATATGACCTACCAGGGGAATTAGCCACAGTTTTCCTAAACGGTAAATTTCTAGACATGTGGAGTTATTTTTGATCAAAATAGAAGAAAAAGAAAAGTTCAAGTGGAGAAGAGTGAGATTTTACTGCCAAGTTTACATTCTTCCACTCATAATCTGTCATAAACTGTACCTATGTATTTTTAAGAACAATTGTTGCTAATATTTTATTCATTTGTTGTATTTTTTCTGGCACAGTATGGTGAATTTTAATTTGGAACTTTGGGCTGTGTCTATAGAAAGTAAATTTCATATTAACTAGTATTAGGCCAATTAATTTGTAACTGAATTAAACTTTTTATGCAGCATCCTCATCCCACTCCAACTAATTGAATTGGTTTAACAACTTTGGTATTATTTGGACATTTCTCTTAAACACTCATGAATAATTAATTCATTTCAGCTTTACAAAACAAAATTCTTCACACAATTCTTCCCTTAGTTAATGGTTTTGGGGGAGGTGCAAACAAAGCAAGGTGATCATATGGATATTTTAAAATACTTTAGAACTGCACATTATAAACTGAGTGTGTCTCCAGTTCACTGTGTTCTCCTAATTCTTACCTGGTAGGGTCTAAAATCATGCAACTGTAACATATATTCTTTAAATGATATCTGTGTGGGCTATGTATTTTGAATTCAGAAGATATTTAGATATTTCCTCATATCTCAAGGTAATAGTTGAAGGATTCTAGGAAGAAAAATTCTCCTAAAAATAAGCCATTTAATAGACTACTGCAAAGTCCTGATGTCCACCATTAGAAAAATTTCTTGGTGTCCTCTTTTACTTAACAGTTATAATTTAATTAAATTTCCACCCTTCCAGGAATTTATTAAAACAAAAACCTTGGCAATTTTAGATATTTGCATTTTACACATGATTAAAAAAAGAGGCTAACGTATGTTAAGTGACTTGCTCAAGAACATCTAGAAAACTAAGGAAAAGGAACAGAATTCAAACCCAGATCTTTCTACAAACTCTTATATTTTCCCTAATGTTGCTCTGTTTTCCTAGGGTATGTACTGACGTAAGAAACTAACACTAGGCTGTGCATTATGTGATGAGGGTCCATGAAATTTATGGACAGTGATAGCCTGAAGATGTATTGGAAGGTGGGTGGGAGAAAAAAATAGGGGGATCTGGAAACTGAAAGAAAAAAATGGAGAAGGAGACTGGAAGGTAAAGAAGTCTCAAGATAAACTACCTCACTACAATGTTTTTATGGGCAAATTCAGCCCATATATGAATAAGAATTATCCTTATGGATAAAGTATTAGTTTTTTTGAATCATGCTCATCTTTTTTCATTTCCTACACGCAAGTTGGATTTCATCTATAAGGTGTAACATCAACTCTTTTGAGAAATATGTGTTTAATTTGCATAAAGAGGTTTATAAGGTAACATGGCTCCACATCTGGCTTTATTCACACTATTCGAGGAAATATTTTTTCTCTTGTTGCTTCTAACGGTGGCTTATAGAGTAAGAAACTTCCCCTGATTCCTCCAGAGAGTATAGTTAAGAAGATAACTTTATAATTTCTGCTCCCTCACTTCCTTCTCCCTCAGGAAGCAGTGAAATATCAGATTGGTGAGACCGAGACAAAAAGAGTCCAAATATGGTCTCAGCCACTGCCTCTTGTGGGAGCAGTCTGTTCTCAGGTCATTTTAATTCTGTTCCTCAATTTAGTGAATTTACCAGGGCAGGCTCTGTCCCCTATCATGTAGAGTCCCTCGATGGGACATGGACATGTTTATTTCCAGGAATAAAGTGGTTAATCCACCCGGAGATCATAATGTATTGTTTGATTCACTTTTGTTGGTAATAAAGCTGTTCATGTTTATGACATATCTATTTCTTCAGAAGTGTGATTCTTACTCAGATAACCCCCAAATATACAAAGATATGTCGATATATCCCAGTTTTAAAGCTGTTGCATAATATTTTTCCAGGCCACTAGTTATAGACACATTGTTTCCAATGTGTTGTAAATTGGAAACTTGATGCTAATCAAGCAAAGTTATAATACACTTCCTTCTTTATAATTTGACATGCTTTTGCAAGTGTATTTTAGATTAAATTTTGAGATTAATGGTTGAGTCAAATCATATGTACACTTTAAATTTTGCTCCCTATTACCACATTTCCTTGCAAAAGTTACACCAATTTATAATGCTACATACAAAAGTAAAAGAGGGCTCTTTTGCCTACAACCTCACCAAACCTTGATTTTATAAAATGTTTTTAAATTTTTCAATGTGACAGACTCTTATCTCTCTATCTTTTCTGTTTCTAATTTTCTTGTTACTTTGGAATGGTGGGGTGTTTTTGGCCACAGATTCTTTCTTTGGCTCTGGAGTTTATCATTTTATTTTAATGTTTTTTTTTTATCTTTTTTATTTTGTCTCCTTGATGGATTCTTATTTTATTGAATTACTGTTCCCAATGCATTTTTCTATAGAATGATTCTTGGGGCCATTTTGTCATTTTGTTTGATTATATTTTATAGAATGAATTCCTAATCTGCAGTTTGCATGTTCTTTTATTGCTTTTTTGTCTTACTGTAAAGTGATTTCATTCTTGTCATGATTTTCAGGCTTCCTGGACTTAAGATGGACAGCTCTTTCCCTCTAATGTATTGTGGGAAAATTCATCTTCACTTTTTCACATTGAGCTATAGTTTGAGGATTGGGTTTTGAAACGTGTCCACTTTTTCTCTAGCCTGAGTGTGTAGGGAACAGACAGGTGACTTCAATTGGTGTGCCACCTTGCTTAAAGGCCCTGGACTCTTGTTCCCACATCTAATATTTTATTAAAGCCCCAATATAAGGGCTTTCTCCATCTTTCCAGAAAGAAGTTTTACTTCCCTGGAGAAATAGCCTTGCCTTTGAGTCACTTCCCTAATTAAGCATGGAGCCACCAAGGCATCTCAGATATTTCCATCCTCCCATCTTGCCAGTCCCTTCATGGCATTTTCTCCCTCTATTCCCCACTCCAGGCTTTAGTAGAAAATAAGGATTTGGTTAAAAAGGAGTATAATATCTTATCTTGTGTGCCAGGTAATCAATTCATTCAAAGTTTTATGTATTTTCTTTTTTCTCTTCATCATTATGCTAGAGACATAGGTTCTGAGGGTATTTATGATGGTGCCTCATTTCCTTGCTGCTTTCTTTCCAGCTTAGAGACATCAAAATGATAAGCTGTGACTATTTTCCTGTTTGTGATAGGAAACGGATATTAATTTTTCATGAAAATTATCAGGTGTCTCTCAGTCTGCCTACATAAACCCTCATTTTACCTATGTTTAGAGACATTCATGAGATGTTTTCTGCATTTTGTTTTACAAAACAAAGATAAATGCCGTATGCTCTATTAAAAGCACATCCTCCATCACTATTTGTAATATAGCCTAGTTTGAGAATTAAAGCCATACTGGACACTGGTTTGATTGGAGGAATATTTCTTCATGTTCCTTTATAATCTATTGCTATGCATCTCCTAGTAGTCATAAAGGTAAACTCAAAACTGCCATCCCGTCCCCTCTCTGCTTCCCACTAAAGTCTATCCTCTAATAGAATTGCACGTACCATTATTTGAGTATATTGAAGACAAAAAACAAAACCAAAACCTATAAAAACAGCTATCAGAATCAGTCAGAACTAGTTCCAAATCCTGGTTTGTTATCTGCTTATTGTCTGAAATGGAGCAAATTACTTGACAACTCTGAGAAATATTTCCTTAAAAGTCCAATGAGTATAAGGATACAGGCATACCTCATTTTATTGTGCTTCACTTTGTCATGCTTTGCAGATCATGCCGTTTTTTAAAAATTGAAGGTTTATGACAATCCTTCATTAATCAAGTCTATCGGCACCATTTTTCCAACAGCATTTGCTCACTTTGTGTCTCTGTGTCACATTTTGGTGATTCCCACAATACTTCAAACTTTTTCATTATTATCGTATTTATTATGGTGATTTGTGATCAGTGATCATTGATGTTACTATTGTTTTGGGGGCACCATAGCCGCACCCATATGAGACAGCAGCCAATTGATAAGTGTTGTGTGTGTTCCGACTGCTCCACCAACCAGCTGTTCCCTGGTCTCTCTCCCTCTCCTCCATCCTTTCCATTCCCTAAGACACAAAAATATTGAAATTAGGCCAATTAATAACCCTACAATGTCCCCCAAATGTTCAAGTGAAAGGAAGGGTCGCACATCTTTCACTTTAAATCAAAAGCTAGAAATGATTATGCTTAGTGAGGAAGGCAAGTCAGAAGCCAAGATAGGAGGAAAGCCAGTCCTCTTGTGCCAAACAGCCAAGTTGTGAATGCAAAGGAAAAGTTCTTGAAGGAAATTAAAAGTCCTATTCCAGTGAACACATGAATGATAAGAAAGTGAGACAGCCTTATGGCTGATGTTGAGAAAGTTTTAGTGATCTGGGTAGAAAATCAGCCACAACATTCCCTTAAGCCAAAGGATAATCCAGAGCAAGGCCCTAACTCTCTTCAATTCTGTGAAGGTGGAGAGAGGTGAGGAAGCTGCAGAAGAAAAGTTTGAAGCTAACTGAGGTTGGTTTATGAGATTTAAGGAAAGAAGCCATCTCCATGACAAAAGTGCAAGGTGAAGGAGCAAGTGCTGATGTAGAAGCTGCAGCAGGTTCTCCAGAAGATCTAGCCAAGATACTTCATGAAGGTGGATACACTAAACAACAGATTTTCAAGATGAAATAGCCTTATACTGGAAGAAGATGCCATCTGGGACTTTCATAGCTAGAGAGGAGAAGTCAATGTTTGGCTTCAAATCTTCAAAGGACAAACTGACTCTCTCGTTAGGGGCTACTGCAGCTGGTGACTTTAAGTTGAAGCCAATGCTCATTTACCATCGGGAAAATCCTAGGGGGCTTAAGAGTTATGCTAAATCTACTCTGCCTGTGCTCTAAAAATGGGATAACAAAGCCTGGATGACAGTACATCTGTTTACAACATAGTTTACTGAATATTTTAAGTCCACTGTTGAGACCTACAGCTCAGAAAAAAAGATTCTTTTCAAAATATGACTGCTCATTGAATGCTTCTGATCACCCAAGAGCTCTGATGGAAGGGTTCAATGAGATTAATGTTGTAACATCCGTTCCCCAGCCTATGGATGAAGGAGTAATTTCAACATTCAAGTCTTTTTATTTAAGAAATACATTTCATAAGGTTATGGCTGCCATAGATAGTGATTCCTCTGATGGATCTGGGCAAAGTCAACTGAAAACCTTCTGGTAAGTATTCACCATTCTAGATGCCATTAAGAACATCCATGATCCATGGGAAGAGATCAAAATATCAACATTAACAGGAGTTTGAAAGAAGTTGATTCTAACTCTTATAGATGACTTTGATGGGTTAAAGTGGAAGAAGTAACTGCAGATGTGGTGGAAATAGCGAGAACTAGAATTAGAGGTGAAGCCTGAAGATGTAACTGAATCGCTGCAATCTCCTGATAAAACCTTAATGGATGAGGAGTTTCTTCTTGGATGGATGAGCCAAGAAAGTGGTTTCTTGAGATAGAAACTACTCCTGGTGAAGATGCTGTGAAGATTGTTGAAATGACAATTAAAGATTTAGAATATTACATAAACTTAGTTGATAAAGCAGTGGCAGTGTTTGAGAGGACTGACTCCAATTTCGAGAGAAGTTCTACTATGAGCAAAGTGTTATCAAACAGCATCACATGCTGCAGAGAAATCATTTATGAAAGGAAGAGTCAATTGATGAGGCAAATTTCATTGTTGTCTTATTTTAAGAAATTGCCACAGCCACCCCAACCTTCTGCAACCATCACCTTGATCATCACTAGCCATCAACCTCAAGGCAAGACCCACCAACAGCAAAAATATTATGACTCATTGAAGGCTCAGATGATAGTTAGCATTTTTTTTAGAAATAAATTATTTTTTAATTAAAGTATGTACATTTTTTAGACATAATGCTATTGCACACTTAATAGAATACACTATAGTGTAAACATAACTTTTATATGCACTGGGAAACCAAAAAGTTTGTGTGACTCACTTTATTGCAATATTGGCTTTATTTAAGTGGTCTGGAGGCAAACCTGCAATATCGCCAAGGTATGCCAGTATGTACTTCACAGAAATTTCATGATGAGTAAATGAGATATTTTATCAAGGTAGTGATAAACATGGGAACAAGAAACGTACTTTCCCATATTTTCCAATACTCTAAGCCAATTAAATGTTCTGTACTATATTTCACTTTATATTAATACTATTTTAATTTTATATACACATTTGTTTACACACTATACTACCTGAAGTGGGTAATGACCTGTGATGTTCATAGCTTCATTTTCTTTAAGAATTTAGATAGATACATTCTTTGCTTTTGCTCTTATAATATAGTTGATATAAATGAACCTTTTAGAAAGCATAAATAAATTTTTGTGTAATCCACCTATGAGAAAATATTTAAAAATTGCCTTAGTATAAGGCAATTCTGTAGAAGAGTGAACTGCTCTGCCAAGAACTTACAAGAACAGATATTTGGGTTGCTGACTATGACAGAACACTGACGTTCTCTTAGGCCTCAAGCATTTGATATCCAAGCAAATGTCACTTTAAGTTGTGCTTCCTAATGTCTAGAAGAATATTGCCAAGAGGGGTTAACTTTTTATAACAGATGTTAAAACTTTATTTTATTACACCAAGCTGATTTGATTGCTACATATTTCAACTGAATTCATACTACAGTTTTATGTTTGCTTCCATCAAGGAAGGAACATTGGAAATGAAAATTTTCATTGTAATTTTTCTTTTTAATATTTCAATTTTGTTTAATTTACCTGGAATTGCTTTAGAAAACAAACAAACTTTTACATTTTATTCTGTACTTTTTGTTAGCTATGCTTCTTATAAATTCTACAAATTCTCAAAATAGTGTGAGTGGTACTATAAAGAGTTAAAATTAAAAAAATAATGGGTTTCTTGTAATGTTTAAAAAAAATTTGAATGTGGAGTTAGGTGAGTTTCTGCAATTAGGCTTTTTTTCTCAAAGAAACAATGTACTACTTATTCTGCCAATAAATTCACTTTTACCATGGAAAAGTGAAACTATACCTTACAAAAGTCCAAGGAATGTTCATGGAAAATCTGGTGATAGATAACCTTAAGTCATTTTATGTTTTTAGTGTTGATTTTCCTCATCTTATTAGGATATAGTTACTTAAAACACACATACACACACAGTATTGAGTGTAATTTGCTCTTAATATGGAAATATAAACCATTTACATTTATTGTCATGAGGGATAAGTTTGGTTTTGGTTCTCTCATCTTTTTTATACTTTCTTCCTGTATTCTTCTTTTTGCTACATATATTTGGTTATGTCTTCTTTTATGTTCTCCACTCATTTTACTATTTATTTTCTATCAATACTCTTAAATAATATATGCAAAAATATGAGTTTTGGCAAAGAATTTAGTACTATTTTCCCATGTTTTCCCTTCATTTCTCAATGTTCTATTATATTTTGGAGATTACAGTAAGATATTTTTCTTAATTTTTTATATATCATAGTTTATATTTTATGACTCATACATTGTAAAATATTTCTACACTATTTTCACCATTTAAAAAGGGCACTCATATCCCTTTCACTTTGTCACTTATGTATCAGACAGAATTATGTATTCTAATTCTCTTATGAGATTTTTTATATTTCTTTAAATCAATTCTGGTGTCATTCACACTCCATTCCAAGAATGCTGTTCATTCTTCTTTCCATATTCTTTTCTTGTATTTTTTGCTCCAAGTTTATTGAGGTCACATTTCTCATTTATTTAATTATTAAAATGTTTCCTAAAATATTTTTGTGATAAAGGCATTTTCACAATATTTTTGCTCACTGAGTAATAAAAATATGTCTGATGTTATTGTTCTCTAATTGTTTTTCTTAATCAGCACTATATATTTTGTGTGTGTGTGTTTTTATGTCTGATGTTATTTTAGTGTTTCTATTTACATATCCTGAAATTACAAGTACTTATACCACACTGGATATATTTTATAATAGGGTGAAAGGATGGTATATTTCCCTTTTGTTCAGATGTTTTATGAATATATAAAGATCCAGAGGTGACAGAAAGCTTTGCTCATTTAAACATTTCCCTCATAGTTTTTTTCCAGCTCTTGTGTGGTGCCAAGTGCAAAGTAGATGGTCAACAGATAACTTTTAATGAATGATCCACTGACCTGAGAGAAGTTATTCAGTGGGAGTATGGGGGTACAAAAGTCATAGTAGGGAAAGATAGAACAAGTAGGTCAAATCATAATGGACATAGTAAGATAAAGTATGCTAGTATACTAGAATTCATCTTAAGACTAGGTTAAGTAAGGAAGTGATATAATCATATTTGTGCTTTATGCAAATTACTCTGGCTGCAAATTGACAGTACTAGAGAATGGGGATCAGTTAGGAGGTGATCATACTTCACTTGAGAATTGATGAAGAGTCAGATGTAAAAGACTCAAAAACTATTTATAATATTGAGTTGTTAGTACTTGCTGACTTTGTGCGTGTGTATGTGTGTGTGTAGAAGATAAGGGAGAGAAAGAGTCAAGGATAATACTCAAGTTTCATTATACAGCTATTCATTAAGATAGAGAATTTGGAAAGCATTTTCTTCTATTTTGATGGATACTTCCCCAGCAATCTGAATAAGTGGAATATATGTAAAACTAGAATCTCCAAGATATAGTACCATTAAGATTTTCCATGTCTTTAACCCAGCATACATTAGTATACTACCGAAAATTCAAGGTTAATTGTTCTAATACAGGCACATATATGTTGAATCTATCCACTATTCATCGTCATTTTCTGGGATTTGAGCCTTTCAAATAAATATTGACACCTCGTACAAAATAAAGTAGAATTAAATAAATTAGGTTTGACCTAAATATTAAAATCTCTCCAAGTTATTGGCAAAAAGTAGATTTTTAGTTTTCTTTTAAAAATTTCTTTGAGCTCTCACCTATTTCTGAGTCTTTAGAAATATTTTTTAGAAAGCTTGAAGAAGTTGTCTTAGGACATATTAGCCATAAATTAAACCCATTTGTCATTAAACATTTCTAATATCACGGTTGGGCGATACTGTTCCCTTTATTCAAGTCATTTGAAAACCAACTTGATTCATTCTTCTGTCATTTACTATAAACCCTTGAGTACTTTATTTCCACTGGATAATTATCTCATGTAGGTATGTGAGAATACTATAGCTCTCTTGCACAGCATCCTTATCGTATTGGGTTTAGAATTACAGGTATAAAGACTTCTCAGATACACCTTTACAAAAGAGAATGACATATGGAAATTCTTTTCTGTTTGATAGTTTTTATTATTCTCTAATTTAGTCACTTTGGATAAGTTTAAGGATTGAAATACTTAAACATCATTCTTCTCATAAACAATGGTATAAGGTAGTAATGATCTCTAAAGCTAAGATTCAAAGATCTTAACTGGTCATGTAACTTATTGTTCTTATGTATATGAAAAGCAGTGTCCATATTTCCACACTCTGTCATTTTTAAGAAACATTAAGTGAAAGTAGTACTGAGATAATTGGGATTATAGATTATTCCGTGTATTTAAACTGAAAATAGGTAGGAAAAAACTGAGTGCATTCATTGTCCAATGAATATATAAAAGATTACAATAGGCATTCATGACAGAATGCTTATCTAACCTATTCCAACCTTTGAGTTGGCCCATTTGTGAAATGTCTGAGCACTATGGTCTATGACAAGTGTCTCATTTTCTTTCTTGTCTCCTTTGATTCCTCCATTTTACTTAATATCTCTTTAGCAGATAGTTATTGAAATATAACAGGATACTTAAGAAATAATAAAGCAATCATATATAAAGTCAAATATGATTGCTTTTCTTAGTTCACATCCACATGATCAGAAACTCAGGGAAATTTCATATTTTTAAGTCATTTTTTATAGTAGTTAAAATTTATAAATTAAATTTTATTATATAAGTAAAATATTATCTAAGAATGCTATCATTTATATAAATTTAAGTCATTATTCCATTTTTATTTATCTCAAGATATTTTCTGATTTCTCTTTTGATTGCTTCTTTGCCCCATTGGTTGCTCAGGAGCATGTTTTTAATCTCCACGTATCTTTGAATTTTCCAGTTTTCTTCTTGTAATTGATTTTTACTTTCATACCATTGTGGTCATAAGACATGGTTGATATGATTCAATCTTCTTAAATTTATTAGGATTTTTTTTGTGGCCTAACACATGATCTATCTGGGGGAACGTTAAGGCATGAAAAAGAAATAAAAGACATCAAAATTGGAAAGGAAGAAGTAAAATTGTCTGTATTAGCAGATGACATATTATATATATAAAACCCTAAAGACTCCACCAAAAAACTGTTAGAACTAATAAAAAAATTCCAATAAATGTGCAGGTTGCAAAATCAACATACCCAAATCAGTTGTGTTTCTATACAGTAACTATAAACTATCAGAAAGAGAAATTAAGGAAAAAATCCTGTTTACAATAGCATCAAAAAGAATAAAATACTTAGGAATAAATTTAACCAAGGAGGTGAAAAATATATACATCAAAGACTATAAGACATTGAAGAAAGTAATTGAAAATGATATAATAAATGGAAAGATAGTCTGTGTTCATGAATTAGAAGAATTAATATTGATAAAATGTTCATACTACCGAAAAGTGCTCTACAGATTCAGTGTAATCCCTAGCAAAATTCCACTGGCATTTTTCATACAAATAGAAAAAACAATCCTAAAACTTGTATGGAATCACAAAAGACCCCAAATCGCCAAAGCAATGTTAAGGAAGAAGAACAAAGCCAGAGGCATCACACTCCTGATGTCAAACTATATTACAAAGCTATAGTAATCAAAACAGTATGGTACTGGCACAAAAACAGACATATAGATCATAGAACAGAAAGAAAGCACAGAAATAAACCCATGTATACATGACCAATTAATTTTTGACAAAGGAGCTAAGATTATACAATGGGGAAATGATAGCCTCTTCAATAAATGGTGTTGGGAAAACTGGATAGCCACATGCAAAAGAATGAAACTGGACCCCTGTCTAACACATACCCAAAAAATCAAATCAAAATTGAATAAAAACTTTATTGCAGTAACATTGGTTTATGACATTGTAAAAATTTCAGGTGTACATCATTGTACTTCTATTTCTGCATAGATTACATCATGTTCAAAATAACCATTGTTTTTGTGTACATTTTGGTGTACTAGTTTTATCTGCTCGGGTAAACATTACTTATGTAAGTCATTAAGAGGCCACTGCCAAATTACATAAAATATAAAAGTCAAAATAAAAAGAAAGAAAGAAAATTGAATAAAAACTTGAACATAAGACCTGAAACCATAAAAATTCTGAAAGAAAACATAAGGGTAAGCTTGACATTGCTTTGGCAATGATTTTTTGGATTTAAAACCAAACGCAAAAAAAAACAAGATGGACTACATCAAATTAAAAAGCTCTGCAAGCAAAGGAAACCATCAAGAAAATAAAAAAGGCAACCTATTAAATGGGAGAAAATATTTTCAAAGCACACATCCAGTAAGCGGTTAATATTCAAAAGACACAAGGAACTCATATAACTCAACAGCAAAAACAAATAACCTAATTAAAAATTAGGCAGAGGATTTGAATAGAGATTTTTTCCCAAAGAAAACATAAATATGGCCAACAGGTACATGAAAAGATGCTCAACATCACTAATCATCAGGAAAATACAAATCAAAACTACAATGAGATATCACCTCACACCTGTTAGGATGACTATTATCAAAAAGACGAGAGATAACAAATGGCGGTGAGGATATAGAGAAAAGGAAACCCTTGTAAACCGTTGATGAGAATGCAAACTGGTACAGCCACTATGGAAAGTTAGTACAGAGGTTCCTCAAGAAATGAAAAAAGAACTACCCTATGATTCAGAAATCCCCACTGCTGAGTATGGACCCAAAGGAAACAAAACCATTATCACAAAGAGATATCTGCACTCCCACATTCATAGCAGCATTCTTCACAATTGCCAAGGTATGGAAACAACTTATCTGTCTATGGATGAATGGAAAAAGAAAATATGGTATGTGTATACAATGGAATATTATTCAGCCTTAGAAAAGAAGGGAATTCTGTCACTTGTGACAAAATGAATGAAACCAGGGGATCTTATGATAAGTGAAATAAGCCAGACAAAGACAAATACCACATGATGCCATGGTATCACTTATATGTGGAATCTAGGAAAAAAAAAAAAAAACCTTGAACTCGTAGAAAAGTGGTTGCCATGGCTGGGGGTTGGGGAAAATAGGGAGAAGTTGGTAAAATGGTACAAACTTCTAGTTATGAGTTGAATAAAGTCTGAGGATCTAACATATAACATGGCGGCTATAGTAGATAACACTGTATTTTATAATTGAAATAAAGATCTAGTGCACAGAATAGTAAATATAGACAACAATATAGTATTATAATCGTCAAACTTGCCAAGAGGCTAGATCTTAATTATTCCAACCGCAGAAAAGAAATGATAATAATGTGATGTGATAGAGGTGCTAACTATCGCTACAATGGCAATCGTATTATAATATATAAATGTATCAAATCGATATGCCATACACCTTAAATTTACACAATGCTATATGTTAAATATATTTCAATAAAAAATAAAAATAAATTAAAAACTAAAACCGAAAAATAAAATAATAAAATAAAAGACACCTCCTTCTCTTAAAAGATTAAATCTTCAAGAAATAAATGGATTATTGAAAAAAAAAATCTGCTAAGAGAAAATAATGAAAGCCTTTTGTCATTACTGAGAGAGAATAAGTAAGAGTCTAAAACCTAAGAAAGCACTGACTCCTCCTGCTTCATTGTCCCCCAAGAAATAGCACATGCTTGAGGGTCGGGCGGAGAAGCAGAAGACTTGGGGGTCCTGCTACTGTTGAGGGAGCTGGGAACAAATCGCTCCACCAGTTTTATGGACCTTGAGGTAGGGGGATAGGGGACACAGAAGGGGCAGCAGTACAAAGGAGGAGGGCTAGGAGTGGAAAAGACAAGGTACTAAGTCATGGCGGAGAAAATGTCTTCAAGGTTTCCCTTTGCTCCCCCATTATGAGGGCTCAGCAGAGGCACCTGACAAAGACTTCTGCCAGAGGACTCAGATAAAGAGACCTAGGGATGAAGGTGCTGGGGCTAGCAATGCAAATACAGTCATGTATTTAATAATGTTTCGGTTAAAGACAAACCACATATACAACAGTGGTGCCATAAGATAAGTACCATGTAGCCTAGATGTGTAGTAGGCTATACCTTGTAGGTTTGTGTAAGTTGTGTAACATTCTTATGATGTTCGCGCAATGACAAAATCACTTAACAACGCATTGCTCAGTACATATCCCCATTGTTAAGTGATAAATGACTCTGTGTGAAAGAGCCTGGGGCCTGAGACCAACCACAACTCCCTTCAGAGGCTGCAATGCATTAGCTGTGCTGCAAGTCTGGTGTAAGGGGCAGCTTCTCCCATGAGGTCTGTCAGTAAAGCCTTTGTAATTGTCTATGGTCAGGCCTGAAAAGTCACAGGTAGGTTTTAACCAGGATCTAGGCTCCTCAATATTGAGCAATTTTCTGTCAATATATTTTGAAAGATAAAAGCAATTCCTAGAAAATGTAATTTACAAAACTGACACAAATACAAAGAGTATATTTAATCAGTCCTGTATCTGTAAAAGAAATTGAATTCGTATTTTAAAATATTCCCAAAAAGAAATTTCTAGGCTCAGGTGCACTTTACCGGCAGCTTCCAAATAGTTAAAGAAATAAAGCCATTTAAATAAAATTATTAGAAAATCAGGAAAATAGGAAATAATTCCAATCTTGTTTTTATTGGGTTATCATTATCTTAACAACAAAACAGACTAGGATACTACCAGGAAAAAAAAAATTACAAGTAGACCTCTCTCAGGAAGACAGAGAATAAAATCTCAAATCTGACAATATAAGAAAAAGTTAAAAATCACAACCAATTACGTTTAACCTAGGATTTTAGAATTGGCTTAACATTAGAAATTAAATCATTGTAATTCACCATATTTAAAAAGTAAGGAAGAACAATTTTATATCCTCAATGAGTTGAGGAAAATAAGTTTCAAATGATCTACATCTATTCATTATAGAAACTACTAATCAGAAATAAAGGAAAATTTGTTATCCAATAAATAGCACCTATAAAACTCTACAAAAAATTAATACTTATATTTTAAATATTGAAAGCTTTTCCCTGAGATTGGGAATGAGAAAAAGATGCCTCTTGCCACCATTTAACATTGTGTTGGAGTCCCAGCCACCAGTGTACAGTGCAATAAAGAGGTTAGATAGATAGATAGATATGTAGATAGATAGATAGATAGATAGATAGATAGATAGATAGATAGATAGATAGATAGATAGATAGATAGATGTTGGAAGGAAGAAATAAGACCGTCATTATATTCACATGATGCAGTTGAATCTTGACAAAAAGTACTAAGATGGACACAAAGTCTTTTAGTAAATAAAGTGAGTGACCAAGTGATTATTATATGAGATAGACACAAAGAGAGATTGAATATAGCTAATCCAGAAATGACAAGATCAAAGCACATGTGAGTATTTACATGAAAGTGGAGGAGAAATAGTTTGAAGTCATCATTGCAGACCCCTAAAGAAATTTGAGGTGTGTGTCACACAGAAGAATCCTCAAAATCCAGTTGAATGTTTTGGAAAATCCTGGGAAGTTTTGGTAAAGAAATGTGGCATATAAAACAAATCATGATAGCTGGAATTCAAATAAGCCCCTCCGTTTCACAGAATCAGTATCTAAAAGGAGTAATCAGGGGCTTCTTTATTTTAAACATCAAACTTTTATTTTAATTATTTTGAATTTCAGCTTTTGTTAATTGGCTGCATACTAGCGGCCTTTTTGAAAAGCATACTATATAATTTTCAATCCTTTATTCATAACTAATTATATACATTAAACTTTCTACGTCTCAAATACAGAAATACTCTCAGTATTTGGCTATTTTTATCAAGGTATATAATTTAATGTTAGTGTATTCATTCGTTATATGTTCATTCAATAGTGAAATCTTATGATGAGTTTATCTTGTTAGAGGATAAAGTGAGACAAATTAAAATTTTCACGAGTTTATTTGAGCATACATCCATTCAAATCAGGCAATGCCAAACCAAAAGTGGTTAGGAGCGCTCCCCGACAGGAGCTAAGGGAGAGGTTTTTCTAGACAAGACTCTAAGCAAAACAAGGAAATTATTTGATTGGCTATAGCTTAAGCAGTTGCCTTATTTGGGAAAGTCTATTGGTAGTTTGTGATTTGTTGTTAAGTTTCATTTTCTCAGATTTGAGTGCATTGACTTTGGCTTAGGTTTTGGTTTGCTTACATAGGCTGCCATGGCATTAGAGCCACCCCAGTCTAACGGCCTCCCCCTTTAATGACTTTTACAACCTCAATGTAGCTTGAACCCCCACATAACCCAATGCAGAAAATCCATTTCAATGGAATTATTGATATAAAAGAAAAAATAAATCCCTAATGCTTCTAGAAAACGCTAAGAGATTACATTCCAATTGTGGTGTAGAAAATTTTGTTAAAAGGATACATAAAACACTATCCATAAAGGAAAGGAATTAATATATTGGACTTTATTTAAGTTAGAAACTTCTCCAAAGATAGCATTAAATAGAGTACACATACAAGCTATGGATTGGGAAAAGGTATTTCCAACGAATGTAAATGAAGAATAACTTAATCAAACCAACAAAATCTTTCTGGATCTCAAACACATTTATACCTGAGGTCAAATTTTACACATTTTTAAGGTTTTGGTAGAACTCTTATTTTAACTTAACTACTTCAGCTCTCCTAAAAGTAGAACACGAATGCAGATTAAACTGTATAATGAGCAGTTAACTCAGTAACTTTTAATGATCATAAAAAATGGATGTCCAAGACTGAAGCACAATCTCATCTAGGGTCATAAAAGTCTATTTTATGTGCTGTAAATCTCACGGGAGCTATAAAGTATGTGCCCCCTTTCTCAGTCTAAAACCTTGGAGCTTGTCTGATTGCCCTTTACGACGAGTGAGGTTAATATCTCTTGCCTATAAAATCTCTTGCTTTTTTACAAGAAATGCAGATAAAGAAATATTGTGAACTATATACTGACATTGGCTAACATACAGATTTAATGCAATCCTCTTTATTTAAAAATCATTCAATTAAAAAAAAACTTTTTTGAAATTCTTTGTGTTCTTAAAAAAACTCAACCTTATGTTTCATAGTACATTTCAGGCCAAAAATTCAAGTTTAATCCTATGGTGGTATTATTGTAATCAAATATTACTCATTCTTACTAACATTATGGGAAATGACAAATTCACATAACTATCTGGAAATTTTTCTTAAAAAGCCTGAACACTTCTGTTACATAAACAATCTAGGCAATTAAGAAAAAAACACAAATTGTTTTACTGTAGGTAACATCTTTAGTTCTTTATTTCACTTTGCGTGTGTCGGCACTGCTTATGAAATTAAGCCAGCAAAAAATACATGAAGGTCTGACTCACAAAAATCATACTGACAATTCTGTATCAACTTTTTTGCTCTGTTAGTTAAATACAAATGTTCGATTAACTATAGGAGGAGAACTCTCTAACAGTTTTCAAGTATATATCCTAGTCTGTGAGAGAAGCTGTTTTTTCGCTATGCTTTCTCATAAAATCTTTTTAACTGTTGTTTATTATAGCTACTATTTATGATAACGCTGTTGTATGCATTATTACAACCCTGTATTTTCAGTAAAATGCTCAATAAATGTATTTTAAAAATGCATTCTTTAACTGCTTGAGATAAAATGTTGCTGTCATTGTACTGAGTTGCACAAGCACATGAATATGGCAATAATAAATATTTTAAAGTTTCTGAAGCACTGAATGGGAGGAAATTAATCTGCCTCATCACAACCTCTTTCATAACAACATTCTTTAATGAGTCAGATTCATCTATACTCCATTTTGATGGCAAAAAGTGGATCATTTCTTGAAGAGATATGTCAGTACAAAGAGCAATATGAATTTGCCCTATACTTTAAGAGTCTGAAAATAAGGAATGAAACGCTTCAGTTTAGCACAGAACATAACTCTTTATCTACCTTGGTTTCTTCCAAGATCACAGATCCATCATTTAACCTAGAACTAGATGTCCTAAATGGGAAAAGGGAAGCATTCTAAAATTAATGTTACAAGGTGGTATTTCTAGTGAATTTAAAGCAATCCACTTAATCAGCATATGTCCTGATTTTGCTGCTGCAAAGATGAAATGGAACAACTGAAACCCTAAGAAATAATACTATTTATCATATTATGCAGAGATTTCAGGACAGGAAATGTAGCCCTGACTAAAATCTTCCAGTATATTTCAAATCTGGTCACATTATATGAGTAAAGTGCTACATAATATATTTAATACTGTGACTACTTGGAAATATTCCTTTATTTTTCTGATACATATTATAATTTCCTCATGCTTTTCTAATGAAAGAATTCTATGGATCCTTGGTAATCTGGCAAAGGCGCTGGACCCAGTCCTTTTCAAACATTTTCACAGAATTCATATATACCTACAATTTATTAGGCTTCCCAGGGCTTTGTGGATCCTGTTAAGAAATTATTTGCTAGAAATTTATTAGTACGATATGTAGTGATCACTAGGGTTGTTCCCAGGTATTCCACTCCTAAATACTCAGTTCTCTCCTTCTGTATATTTTGGAGGGGATTGATTATACTTCCCCACTCCTTTGAAATTAATCTTGGCCACTTTGAAAGTAAGCTTGACTTGCTCTAGAAAATAAAATGTGAAAAATTTGAGATCCAGATTCTACATCATCCCTTCCTTTTCTTTTTTCATTTCTCAAATGTAGAAGTACATGTTGAAATGAAGCCTATACCAGCTTGGATCTTTGAGTTGTTAATATATTAAGCAGAACTCCCTGCATTTGTACATGTAGCATGAACCAGAAATAAATATTTGCTGTCTTAAACCTCCAAGAATTTTTTTTGGGGGGGGAAAGATTGTTATGCAGCATTATTTAGGCTATCATGATTCATACTGTATGCTTTTTATCTTTCATAATGCTAATATAATGATAAGAAAGCTGTATATTTATAAATAATGCTTTTTTTCTCCTTAGTAACTATAAGGGATTGAATTATTTTTATAAAAGAGTAAGATAATATTAAATAATAAAAATGTTTAACACAAAATATATCATTGGTATTTAATGTAAAAAATATAAGATTTGACGTATTTCCAAGCATATAAGTGACAATTCATGTATCCAGAACTCAGCCATCAAACAGTTGAATTATGAGAAAGTTCTTAAGATGTCTCTGAGTCTAGAGACTTTTTGCTTAGGCTTCTAATAAACTTTGTTCTCTTGTTTCCAAACCTAAAAATAAAATATTGCAGACCACAAATTAGAACTGGTCATACCTACTAACAGTTGCTAGAAAAGAAATAAGGGAAAAAGACTCAGACATCAGTCAAAAGAAATAAAAAGAACACTGGACTTAAAGCCATTTTGTACACGAACAAAAAGCCTTAAATATCTCAATTGATATTTGGGAAATGTAGCAATAAAGCAGGTAAGGTTCTACAAATATCCCTTCTCTGAGATTAAAGTTATGCTGAATTAAAGTCACCATCTTTGATTACTGTAGCTTTGTAGAAAGTTTTAGAATTAGGAAGTGTGAGGCCTCTAACTTTGTTTTTTTTTTTTTTTCAAGATGTTTTTGGCTATTTGGGGTCATTGAGATTCCACATGAATTTTCAGATGGAATTTTTTATTTCTGAAAAAAATTGTTGGGGTTTTTATAGGAATTACATTAAATCTGTAGATCACTTTGGGTGGTATTGACATCTTAACAATATTAAGTTTTGCAATTCATAAACATGGGATATCTTTCCATTTATTTGCGTCTTCTTTAATTTCTTTCAGAAAAGTTTTGTAGTTTTCAGTGTAAAAGTCTTTTGTCTCCTTGGTTAATTCCTAAGTATTTTGTTCTTTTGTCTCCTTGGTTAATTCCTAAGTATTTGATGCTTTTGTAAATGGAATTGTTTTCTTAATTTCTTTTTCTAATTGTTCGTTGTTAATGTATAGAAATACAAGTGATTTTTGTATGTTGATTTTGTATCTTGCAACTGTGCTGGATGCTTTTACTTATTCCAACAGTTTTTTTATGTGTATGGAATCTTTAGGGTTTTCTACATATAAGATCATGTCATCTGTGAACAGAGATAATTTTACTAGTTCCTTTCCAACTTAGAGGTGTAGACAGGACATATGCCCAAAATATACTTGAGAAGAGTTTAAGTCTTTCATTCAGGCTGATCTCAAGGCTTAGAAGGCTGATAATTAGTAAAGGTCTTCCACACCATACTGCAAAGACTGGGAGAGTTTGTTCTTTCTTCAAATACCTAATTTGCAAGAAAATATTGTAAGGCATACAAAGAAACAGGTAAACATGGCCCATTCAAATGAACAAAACAAATCTTCAGAAACAGTCTCTGAGGAAACACACCAGACATACTAGACAATGACTTTAAAAGAATTGCCTTAAATATGCTTAAAGAGCTAAAGGAAAACATGGGCAAAGAACTAAGGAAATAAAAAAAGCAATTTATGAACAAAATAAGAATATCAACAAAGAGAGAAATTACAAAATAAAATCAAACAGAAATTCCAGAGATGAAAAATATAATAATTGAACTGAAAAAAATATGGGTGGGGTGCAATAGCAGACTCAAACATGCAGAAGAAAGAATCAGCAAACTTGAAGACAGATCATTCAAAATGATTGAGTCTGAGGAGCAAAAACTAAAAAAAAAGAATCAGGAAAAGACAATGGAGCCTATGGGGCATATACAACACCATCAATCAGACTGGTATACACATTATGAGAGTACCAGGAGGAGGAGCAGGAGAGAAAGGGACAGAGAGATTATTTGAAGAAATAATGGCTGAAAACTTCCCAAATTTGATGAAATACATGAGTATAAACATCCAAGAAGCTTAACCAACTGCAAGTAGAATAAATCTAGAGACCTACACGGATGCACATTATAATTAAACTGTCAAAAGCCAAAGACAAAGAGGGAATCTTAAAAAGAGGAAGAAAAAGTGACCAATCACATTCAAGGGATCCCCAATAAGATTATTAGTGAATTTCTCATCAGAAATCTTGCAGTTCAAAAGGTAGTGGCATGATACATTTAAAATGATGAAAGAAAAAACTGTTAATCAAGAATTATATGTCTGGCAAAACTCTCCTTCAAAAATGAGGGATAATTTAAAACATTCTCAGATAAACAAAAGCTGATGGAGTTCATTATTACTAGATATTCCCTACAAGAAATGCTAATGAGAATCCTTCAAGTTGAAATGAAAGGAGACTAGACAGTAATTTGAAGCAATACACAGATATAAAGTTCTCCAGTAAAGGTAAGTACATAACAAACATAAGTTTAGGATGTTATATGTTATCCACATGACAACCACAATGATAATATACAGAATATAGACAAAAGGAAATGAGAGGGGAATCAAAACACGTCACTACAAGGGCCCGCCTCGTGGCATAGTGGTTAAGTTCGTGCGCTTGGCTTCAGAGGTCCAGGCTTCACAGGTTCAGATCCCAGGCACAGACCTATGCGCTTCTCATGAAGTCATGCTGTGGCAGGCATCCCACTTATAAGGTAGAGGAAGATGGGCACAGATCTTAGCCCAGGACCAATCTTCTTCAGTGAAAAGAGGAGGATTGGCAACAGATGTTAGCTCAGGGCTAATTTTCCTCACCAAAAAAAAAAAGGTCACTACAAAAAAATCAATTAAATACAAAGGAAGGCAGTAATGAGGGAAAAAAGAGACAAAAAAGCTATAAAACATATAGGAAAAAATGAAATAATAAACATAAATGCTTCTCTTTCAGTAATTACTTTAAATGTAAAGGGATTAAACTTCTCAAACAAAGAGAAATTTGGCAAAATGTATTTTAAAAAATGCAGGATCCTACAATATGTTGTCACAAGAAACTATGGATTTAAGGACACACATAGGTTGAAAGTGAAAGGATGAAAAAATACTCCACGTAAATGTAACCAAATGAGAACCGGGGTGGCATTATTAAATAGCAGACAAAATAGACTTTAGGTCAAAAATTGTTACAAGAGACAAGGAAGAACAGTATATAATGATAAAAGGGTCAACTCACAAAGAAGATTATAATCATATATGCACCAAATAATTATAATTATATATACAGTAAACATCAGAGCTCCAAAATATGTGAAGTAGACTTTGACAGAATTAAATAGAGGAAAAAAACCCCAACTCTACAATAATAGTAGGACACTTTAATATCCCACATTCCATAATGAACAACCAGAGGAGATCACTTTGGCAATAGAGCACTTGAACAATGCTATAGACCAATTCTACCTAACAGATGTATACAAATCAGTCTACCCAACAATAGCATTTTCCTCAAGTGCGGATGGAACATTCCCTATGATAGACAGTATGTTAGGCCACAAAACAAGTCTTAAAAAAAAGAAGGAAACTTAGTTTAGTAAATCACTTAGAAGTCTCCAACTTCTGGTAAGGGCAATAGGAAGAAGTCACATAATTTCTTTCTGCAGAAAACAAGAAAATCTGGAATGCAATTTTCTAGAACAACCATTTAATGGCAATTGAAATATATGATAAATAGAAGATAAAAATACGAGAGGAATTTACTTCTTAAAAATTGTTACAGCTTTGTGTAAGAAAATGTTGAGTCTTTGGCCATCTTGCCCATCCCATCCTGCTCATTAGATTATTGGCTGGGGAAAAAAAAACATCTGTAGTCCCAGAGGTGGAGGATTCAATTCAGAATGGAGGACAAAAATCAGTGTCACAAGTCAGAACAGGTGGAGAAAACCTGCAGTTTTCCAGTCCATTTTGTCGTGTTTGGCAGACCAGCCAGAAATTTAACTGGAAGAATCTAGAAGTGAGAAATCTATAGAGCTAAGATTACATCTACACACATCCCTAGCTAATTGATAAATTATTTACATGTTCAGGAGACCCAAGAGAACACAGCAAAATATGAAACTCAAGAAATTCTTGAGAACTGGCTGCAAGTTTGAATGTCTTCTTTAATCAACATACAGCTTAGTCGACAGAGCATGAAATACCTGATCACAACATCTGCCAAAATATTGGCTGACCAATAAACTATGCAAACTAGACTAAACGTCTAGTCCCTCAGGAACCAGGCTAAAAAATATAAATTATAATTATAAAACCTGATGAGAAACATCAGCTTAGGGGAAACAAATATCATAGTTTAAGTCCAGCCAAGTTAACAAAACACATAAGCAATGACAAAAAGACCTCAAAAGTAAAATAAATCACATTCCAGAGTTGCTACAAAGTATTATCTAAGATATATAATTTTCAATCAAAAACAATAGACAGACAAGACAAAGGAAATTGTCACCTGACCCACACTCAATATAAAAAGGTATTCAATAAAAACTGACTCTTAGTGGGCCCAGATATTGGATTTAGCAGAAACAGACTGTGAGGCAGCTATTAAAAATATGTTTAAAGAATTGAAGTAAACTATGATTTAAAAATTAAAAGATAACATGCAATGATTCAACGAATAGAGAATATCAACGGAGTAAAGGGAATTAGTAAATAGAACCTAAGGAAAAGTTGAGAGTTGAAAAGAACAAAATGAAAGATTTACTAAATATGCCGAACAGCAATTTTAGGCAAATGACAGAAGCAATTAACTTAATATAGATCAAGGAAAGAATCCAATCCAAAGAACAGAAAGAAAAATCACCAAAGATAAACGAGAGTCTCTAGGACCTCGGAAATAGAATGAAGTGATGCAACATACATTTAATGGCAACAGTAGAAGGAGATGAGATAGAAAAATGGGGAAAAAATATATATCTGAAGGAAAAGGAAGATAAAGAAGACCACGCATCACATGAAAACGTTCACATGGAGAACTGAGGTTAATGCACTTAAGCAATGGTGTCACCCACCACTATCTTGACAACAATGTTAACAAGCCAAGTTAATGGATACTTCAATCCATTCTGGCCCCACCTCACCCTGCATGGAGCAAAGACTAGATACTCCCACTAAGCCCTGACCATATTGATGATTTGTATGCAGAATGAATGATTGTTGTTGTATTCAACCATGAAGTTTTTAAAGTGGTTTGTTACACAGCAATACATAATTGAAACAACATACCTAATTATTTAATTTGTAAATCATCTAGTGATATATTTTACAATAAATAAACAGACATATGTTGCTTTGGGCCTTTGAGTTTAGAAGATCCTAATAATCTGCAATGATCAGGTAAACAGTGATAAATATACACTCTAACAAGCATAAACTTACATGCCTTAAGCATTGCTATATTGTCAGTTTAATTACAGATATGTAGTTTGTGATTGTTATGGCATTTCAATTTAAACTTAAATAGTAATATTGCACTATGGGCTATAATGCAATGAGAATGATAACTGTGGTTATGTGTCATTTGATTCATAAACATAAAATTCTGTAAATCAATAAAATATAGAATATAAATATTTTTAATAAAATATTTGAATGTAATATTTTAGTGTTATTTTTTCCTTAAAAACTATGTAGGAAAAGTAGGAAAAATGTTAATTAAAGAGGTTAATTCATGTTTCTTTGTAAAAGTAAGATGCCGTGGACTTCGTATTATCTGAAGCCCAAGAAAGATGTGGCTACATTATCCTTTACAACAAGCTATTAGGAATATGGAGGTTGCTCAGAGAAGAAAAAAAGTTTATTAAGAAAGGGAACAGAGAAAATTGTCAATGGTGGACGTTGTGAAGAAGAATGGCATCTGACAAAACAATTCCCAGAATGGGCAGAAATTTATCATTCCTGTTTTCTTTGCTATTTTGCAATTTTATGTGACTTTATTTTCTCAACCCATGTCTCATTAGATCTAGATGCAGAAATGCTTTGTATGAGTGGTGTTTTTTTGAGGAGGAGGGTGGTGTGAAAGAAAGTGATTTCAAAGACATGGAGTGAATTTCACATATGAGTCATGTTATGGACTGATTTGTATCCCATCGCTAAATTCATATGTTGAAGACCTAACCCCCAATGTGTCTGTCTTTGAAGATAGAGCTTTTAAAGATAGGGTCTTAATGTTTAATTAAGGTTAAATGAGGTCATAAGGGTGGGGTCCTAATTCAACAGGGCAGGTATTGTTATAAGAGGAAGAGACGTCAGAGATCTTTGTCTCTCTCTCTGTGTCTCTCACTCTGCATGCACACAGAGGAAAGGCTATGTGCATATACAGCAAGAAGATGATCATCTTCAAGCCTAGAAGATAGGCCTCACCAAAAACGAACCCTACAGGCGCCTTGATCTTGGACTTCCAGCCTCCATAACTGTGAGAAGATAAACATGTTGTTATTTAAGCTACTTTGTCTGTGGTATTTTGTTTTGGCTGCCCTAGCAGACTAATACAAGTCAGTAGTGTAGGGGCATGAGAACAACTGTCTAAAGTAACATATAAGTGAGATCAACAGTTTGGTGGAAACTGAAAATTTAAGCAAGAGTTAATTTTGCAAACAAGTTTTCAGGAACTTAAAGAAACTCCAGGAGAGCATTAGACTTCCCCAGATAGTCATATAGAGGATTTGAACCAGTTTCATTTAACTGACAAAATTAACTCATCTGATACCTAGAATTTATTTTAAATGATTTATTTGAGATAAGTCCTGGTTTTTCTATGAAAAGTGTGAGGAGTAAGAGTAGCATTACATTTCGTGACACAATATAGATTATTTGTTTTGTTTCTGTTTTGTTTTGTTTCATTCCACATATCTATTTATACCGTCTTTTTGGTGGTTTTCATATCTTGAGGTGCAGTACTAATGCCCATAAGTCTTGTTACATATTCAATCTCAAATATACCTTTCAATACGGAATCTTTGTTCATTCAGTTTGACTTGGAATAGACATAGTTTGAGGTGAAGAATGTTCAGAGTTAGCTGCTTTCAGTTTAATGAACTTCCTTGTCTAATGTATGAAAATTAATTGCCTCCTATCTCTTTCAACTGCATAATTGGACACAGAAATGTGATCATAGCTTTTAAACAGTGTGTACCTGAAGAGGTTTATGGGTGACCATAGCTTATAACTTCAGGTTATAAAGAAATTAGCAAATGCTTTTTGTTTGACTAAGCAAAATAAAGAAATCTCTTCACTAAGATTGGCTAATCAAATTAGTTGACATTGGAAGGAAAGCAGAAGATTTAGGGAATTGATGAGAACTTGATGAAAGAGGTTTGCCAAATGTAAAATTAGAATCTGGCTAAAATCCAATTTAATGAAATTGAACATGTGATATTTTCATTGTTGCATAACACTTTTTAAATAATAAAAACATTTAAATCATTATATTCACTCATTATTCCTTCACAGAGTAAGGGAAATTAGTTTGTGACTTTTCTATTTCCGTGCATATATAAACTTTAAAAACTATTATCTAAAACATATTATATAACAAAGGCTAACACATTTATAATTTGAATTTAACATTTAAACTAATTACTTTCCATATAATCGAAATGTTCGCAAATATAATTTCTATATCAACATATAGATTCATCAGATGAATAAATCAGGATTAATTTAAATATTCCTCCATTTTCTCTATTGTAAATAATAATGAAACTAACATATTTATGATGAAATATCTATCTGCATTTCCCTTAGACACAACTGACTTATTATCTACTGATAGTTCTTCCCTTACAGAAATACCATTTAATGCTACTTTTCATCCATCCTAATAAAATAATAATGATAATAATAACTAAGTTTGTTGCTTAGAGGTTTTTTGTTTTGTTTTTATTTTTGTTTTTTTTACTGATTCTTGTCCAGGAAACTACTGTGTAAACAGAGTAGTTAAAAGTAACCTAAATGTAAGTAATTTTAAATAGATTATTTTGAATGAAGAGCTATGATGAAGATAAAGGGCATCAATAAAGAGCTACCTTTTCCTATTCTGGAAAGGTCATTTCCAAGATAAAAAAATTAGCGATTTTGGAAAATAAAATAACATAGTAAGAATACACAGTGATTGTAAATGTTTACAATTTATACTTTCTTTTAATAGTACATCCTACTTACTGCCCTTCTTAAAATGTACTAGTTAAAAAGCAAATTGTATCGATTATATTAACAATAATTATTAGGGAAATAAATTGATAAGAATCCTAAACCAAATAGTAATATGTATTAAATAAACAATTCTTTTTAAAAAAAATTTATATAGATAGTATTTCACTGAAATTGCAATAAACTTCAAATTATGAACAAGTTCCTCATTGCACATTTACCTTTATGTATTTTTCATACATATTAATTATGCATGAAATGTTAATTAACATTTTCCATAGATGTTAATTAAAAGAAATGTGATACACGCTTTTATACATGTGTATATCAAAGAAGAGCTACAAAGTATACAAAAAGAAAAAAGCTAAAGATGTAATCAGATAGCATTTTTTAAATTATTTATGCTTGTCTAATTAGGGTAGAAATAAATCAGGATGCATAAAATAGTATGCACAAAATGAATATCAAAAGGTATTTTTTATATCAATAAGTGCCTGCAAAACATTTAAAATAATTTCATGAATTCAAAAAAGGTGCAGTAGACAGCGTGCCATTTGTTGTCTGTCTTTTAGTTGTTTAGCATGTCTTTTTAAAAGCAATTTATCTGCTTTGAATAAAATTGTATTCACAAATAAATGAAAAACTCCATAAAGGAAATTTTAAAAATAACACTGAAATTAATGTCTTGGAAATTTCTTTCATCTAAATGTTATTTTCTACTCTAATATACAGCAAAAAAAAAAAAAAAAAAAATCACAAATTAAAAAACACCTGAAAAAACCTTAAATATCTTTTTTAGGAGAGTTATTCCGTGATTCATAACATGCAGACATTTGAGCTTCTTCAAATCGAGATTGAATTTTCAAAGCCATTTTCTTCAAAACTGAAAAAAAACCTCGAATTGCTTGTCAACCACATTTAAATAAAAGACGATTTTTTTTGAGGCTTCCGTTTTATGTCAGCTGACCCTGCTCGAATATCTACATTTCATGCTGTGTAAATAGAACCTCTTTTGTACTATTTTCCTCAACATTTTCTACATTAGTTCAATCTCGAATCCTAGCAACAGACTACTTTGCTATGTGCTATTTCTCTTTTTGAGCAAACAGCTTTTAATTGTCAGAGAGCGGAGATTCAGAAATGAATGGCACTGAACGTTTAACATCAGCACATCTACTGACCTGAATCATCATTTTCTCCCTCCAGAATCTTCATGAAGACTTTCTTATTAAGTCACTTAAACATATATTTAAATGATTCAATTTCTTTTTTTTTTCATTTTAAAAATAAGTATGCAAATAATATGTGAACATATTCTGGCAAAAGAACCAAGCTATACTAAGCAAAATTATGTGAACGTTCAACTTAAATCTCTTAACTAACACATTTCTCTTGTTTCCGGACACACCACAGACCATGGTTAACAATTTGGTTTGTGTTAACTTGGTCCTTTCTCTATGCATTTAATAAATATAATTATGCACATATGTCTCTTCAAATAAACATTTGTATTTATAGGAGATTGTATCCTTCTATGCTTATTCTAATTTCATGTATTTTTTCACTTTACAATATGCCTTTAAGTTATTTTCATATCAGTAGTACTTGGCACAAAGTATATATTCAATAATTGTTACTTATAATTTTGTTGTTGTTATGCAATTTTAAAAAGGGGATACACATCATATAAACATTTGTTTCTCATTGATAGATGTTTCAGAGTATAATTGTGTGGATGAAAACTCCATATGCAATAGTGATATGATTTTTAAAATAATTATTAATGTGTTTTTCCCATTGGCATCTCTGACTACAAAATATTTTCCTCAACTGGTCTGAGTACTACCTGTTTGGGGAGTAGGATATGTTTTGTGAATGGAAGATTTGGAATTTTCCTAGAAGATTGGGAGAAAAAAAATATAACCTTCAAAAGTAGGAATATGCTGTAATACAAAAGCATGGAAATCCAGGGTATTTTCTTGAGAGAAGATTTGCCCAATTGTTTTCATACCCATGTATCATTCCCATGGTAAAGGGAGTAGGGCCACACTTGTAGAGTCATCTTGTAAAGTGAACAGGATGACCCTTTCATCTTCGGCAACAATGCCTCGAAGTGTGGTGGTCTACAGTAAAAGGATGCAATATAAGAGAGATAAAAGGAAAAACAGACACTTTTCCAGTTCTAGGAGGTGCCGAGCCACTGAAGTTGATCAGGTTACTGAGAGTAAGATTGAGAATAGAGCTGCAGAGAATTAACATGGTACAAATAAATCGAAGAAAATTTGACAGCAAATATTCAGGTAGAAGGAGGTCTTAAAAATTAGTGTCTTAGTGTTTCTCAGCCACCCTTAGTTTCCTTGAGGAATAGAATTGAACCAGAAAGCCGAGAGTGCATCTGGGAGGTTGTCAAAGGAGAGCATGCGGACAAGGTCCTGGTTGATTTGCCCTCAGGGCTATCCTAGAGACCACCTGTCTGGGACCAAACAAGTTATAGCCAGATCTTTCAGATGTCTACAGTGCTGCAAGGGGCTGGGATGCCACCGAGTCAGTTAGGGACTGTCACCCAGTCTCTGATGAAGACAAGATCACGAATTACATCCTTTGCAAATTTCAGTCTTGAATGCAACGGAGCGAACAGAGGGACTGCAAGAAATATCGTCCCACAGAACACAAGTAGGATTAGATAGTAAAAGACTGTTTTCTTTTGGGCTTTTTTTCCCCCTAAGTATTATCTATTCATTTTTTATTTTAAGTTTTTTCCTCAGAGAAAAATAAGAAGAAATGGAAACTGAGCAATTTTTAATCTAGAAGTAACTATACAGGTTAAAAAGTTAAAAAACTTCTTACCTCTCACTCTAGCTCTATGCATATGACATGTATCACTACCAATCACAATGTCAAGCATTCCCCCACAAACATAAGAAATATGTCTGACAAAAGAATTACTTTGATAGAGTAAATAATAGAGGTTTAAATCCTCTTATTTCTAGAACCATAGGAATTGAACCTACTCATAAGAACTCAAAAATCTTCATGCTGCCAAATTACACCACATTGTACAAGTAAGGTCAGCTAAATAAGCTATCGGGCCCGTACCCCGAAAATGTTGGATTATACCCTTCCCGTACTAATAAACCCAATTGTCTTTTCAACTATTCTAACAACTGCCGTTCTAGGGACCATAATTGTAATAACAAGCTCACACTGACTGATAATTTGAATTGGCTTCGAAATAAATCTATTAGCCATCATCCCCATCTTAATAAAAAAATTCAACCCACGAGCCATAGAGGCATCAACCAAATATTTCCGAACACAAGCTACCGCATCAATACTCCTCATAATAGCAATGATCATCAACCTTATGCACTCTGGTCAATGAACAATCAGAAAAATCTTCAATCCAACAGCATCCATCATTATAACATCAGCCTTCATCATAAAACTTGGACTCTCCCCATTCCATTTCTGAGTACCCGAAGTTACTCAAGGCATTTCAGTAATATCAGGCCTAATCCTGCTTACATGACAAAAACTAGCACCAATATCAGTCCTATACCAAATTGCACCCTCCATTAACCTAGACATACTAATAACCACAGCTCTCCTGTCCATCTTGGTGGGAGGGTGAGGAGGCCTCAACCAAACCCAACTACGAAAAATCATAGCATATTCATCAATGGCTCACATAGGATGAATAACAGCCATTCTAACATATAACCCAACAATAACAATACTCAATATATTAATTTACATCATAATAACACTTACCACATTTATACTATTTATACTCAACTCCTCAACCACAACACTATCACTCTCCCACACATGAAACAAAACACCCCTAATCACCTCACTGATCCTAATTATCATACTATCCCTAGGAGGCCTACCACCACTATCAGGATTCATTCCCAAGTGAATAATTATCCAAGAACTAACAAAAAATAATAGCATCATCCTACCAACATCTATAGCCATCATAGCTCTACTCAACCTGTACTTCTATATACACCTAACCTACTCCACCTCACTAACAATGTTGCCATCAACAAATAACATAAAAATAAAATGACAATTCGAAAACTCAAAACAAATAAATTTCCTACCTACACTAATCATCATATCAACACTACTCCTTCCACTAACACCAATTATATCCATTCTAAACTAGGAATTTAGGTTACACTAGACCAAGGACCTTCAAAGTCCTAAGCAAGTATAAATTACTTAATTCCTGCTAGTTAAGGGCTGCAAGACTCTATTCTACATCAATTGAATGCAAATCAAACACTTTAATTAAGCTAAACCCTCCCTAGATTGGTGGGCCACTATCCCACGAAATTTTAGTTAACAGCTAAATACGGTGCAAACAGAGGGAGTGCAAGAAATTTCGTCCCACAGAACACAAGTAGGATTAGATAGTAAAAGACTGTTTTCTTTTGGGCTTTTTTTCCCCCTAAATATTATCTATTCGTTTTTTATTTTAAGTTTTTTCCTCAGAGAAAAATAAGAAGAAATGGAAACTGAGCAATTTTTAATCTAGAAGTAACTGTACAGGTTAAAAAGTTTCTTTTAAATTATTTAAAATAATATCATAAAAGACTATATTATTATTAATTAGAATATCAATTATTAATTTATTATGATAAAATAATATATAATTGTGATAAAGTAATTTAAATAATAAAGTTTCTTTTAATAATTGGATTGAACACAGTTTTAGCTCAATGGATATTTAATTAACTTTTCCTGCTAGTCAGCAAGGTGAAGGCTTAAGAGAAAGATCAAATTATTGAAAAAAAAAAAAGATTTTTAATTTTCCTTGCACATCCAAATTATAGCCTGAGTAATCTAGCCAAGAAGCTTTTCTCTTTTTTCAAGTTTGCTAAGAGATGTTTTATTGTTTTTGTTATTTCTTTTTTTTTTTTTTCTTTTTATTCAAGAATGGGTTTGGGGTTTTGCAAATGCTTTTGTTTTAGCATAGTTGGAGATAAAAAATATATTTTGTTTATTTTTACTAATCACCTTATATCTGGTCAGCATTTCCTCAAATGTGCCTTACTAACTACAATTCAGGAGTATATAAACTCAGTGATCCATGAAGAAAAGGTTCCAGGGAGAGATAAGATAGTTAAAAGGATGGTGGATAAGGAAATTACATTTGGAGGATAATTGGTTTTCCTTGAAGGCTCAGACTTCTTTGGTTCATCCAGGACTTATTGTATTGAGTAGAAAAGTTTGACTATTCCAGCAATGGGCATTGCTAACTCTCATCTTCCCAATCCTATCCTTGAGCTCTTTTAAAGTAGCCTTTGTTTGATGGAGATGCATTGGCTAAATAAAAGTCGCAATAATCCTTCCTAGTCTATGTACATTAGGTATATTACATTATAGGTTACATATACATTATGTGTGTGTGTCTATATATGTAACCAATTTCATAATCTGTACTGTTTTATAGACATAGTCTCCCAAATTTTAAAGAACAGATAACCCTATGGTGTTAAACTAATGAGAATGTTTTGAACTTTAACAGAGTCTATAATAACAGTGATATCAAAATTGAGCAAGAGCAACAACAGGTAAAAAAAATTATTTAGCTAATTTCACTTGGGGCTCTGGGTTTAACGACATACTTTCCATCATTATCATCCTTCATTTATTCAACCCTATTTTCTTAAAAAATATTTTTAAATAACAATAATAATTAACGTTTATTGAGTCCACCTGGCTATATATATTTTACATGCATCACCTAATTTTTTCCTGTAGGGCAAGAGTCATTATTAGTTCTTTTCACAGGTGAGGAGACATAAACACTTTAAGCTTTAGTTCTTAGAAATAAATACTACATATTTAAATTAAGCAAACAATACAAACAAAAAAATTGAAATGTTTTCTTCTAAAACTCTTGAATCAAAAATGACATTGGAAGTGTAGAATTAGAAAATCTACAATTTGGTGACACTAAATATAAAAAATATGGGACACATTTTATAAACACTACTGAAATCTATTTCATTATTAAACACAAAAGAACAAAATGTGTTGATTAAGATATGGTATAACATGTTAGAAAAAGAATAATGATAATGCTCAAATGACTTAATATAATTATAAAGGGAAAACTTGATGTAGGAAATAAATGGGAATATCAGGTGTAAAGAAAAAAATAGCCACAGACGCAGAGGATAAAAAAATAAATCACAGGAAACAGTTGACACAATTTTTTAAAAAGACTTTAGTTTTTTCAGAAGTTATAGGTTCACAGCAAAATTAAGTAGAAGGTACAGAGATTTCCCATATATGCCCTACCTCCACATATGAATAGCCTCCCCAGTTATCAAAATCCATCACCAGAGTGGTACATTTGTAAGAATTGATGAACCTACATTAAAACATCATTTTCATCCAGACTCCACAATTTATATTAGAGGTCATTCTCAGTGTTGTACCTTCCACAGATTTTGACAAATGGCTCTGAAAAACTCTAATAGTGTAGGCTCTGGTAAAATAGTTTCTCTTGAGGACAGGCCTTGTTAAGAAGAAAATAAAGCTCTGGTATATTTCAAAATGCTATCTTTTCCCCTCCCCTGCCAGAAGCACAAGAGGATTTTTCTCCAGTGCTCCCTATGAGAACTTGGTCAGACTCCTGGAAGTAAATCTCACAAATGTGTGGGGGCCCCTGATGACTAGGTTCCTCTGGACTTGTCCACACTGAACCTCCAGCAATTTGTCAAGTACAGCTGAGGTTTTCCTCCTCTGGCACTGGTTCCCAGGTATGTTTCTGCTTGTGGATGTAAGTTGTGATTCTTTGTATTCACCTATCTGTCTCTCCAATTTGCGGGCAGCAGATTGCCCTGTGACATCCATTCTCTAAGGCTCTAAGAAGAGTTGTTGATTTTTCAGTTTGTTCCGCTTTTTCCTTGTTAGAACAGAATGGTGACTTCTAAGCTCTTTGCATGCTGGACCATTAACTGGAAGTCTCTCATACAAATTTTTAAATCTGAAATTTGTTTAAAAATATGAAAAAAATAAAAAGATAATAATGGAAAATATTAGGAATTACATTCAAATACTACTCTTGCCTTACCACTCCCACTCCCCTCACCTGTTGCAAGTTAAATTCAATCTCAGACAAACTCACTAGTGTATTCTTTAAACTTTCAACAAAGACATAATATCTATGCAAATTACCCTCCTCCAGAGCATAGAGAAAGAGCCATGCCTTAATACTTTTTACTAAGACAGTAGATGATAATTCTAATACAAAAACTGGATGGGGTGAAGGGGAAGGAGGATGGTCATAATTTTTCAAGGAAATTGAAAAAATTCTTGAGCTACAGAATTGATTATGTTCTTTGTTCGGTCCCTCTGTTGTTAGTGAGCCAGGAAATGAGATAGGTGGCGGAAGCAAATGGATATTGTGGTATATTTTCTTTGTGTTCTTTCTCTTCAAAATTAACTTGTGTCTCAGAAGTATATCTGGGGATGTGAATGTGATCCCCTTAGTTTTTGGCCATTGCAGTGAAAATTTAATGGTCATCAGGCTAGCTAGTATGATCAAGAGCAGGACTCACTTGCCTTTTGTTTGGTCAGTATCTCCTCAATTATTTTTGTTTTTGATGTTCCAAGCAAGATTGACTCGCAGGTAAATGATATGCTTTTTTCTTGCACTCTTCCTTGCATCTAGATCTCTTTTGGTTAGACATAATTGTCAACAGAGAGCTAACTGACCTTTACAAAAACCGTGTTTCTCATTCCATCCTAGGTCATTTTGTGTAGAAGAATTGAGGTCCAAGCAGGATATTTCCTACTTCTCTCATATTCTACCAAGATTCTAATCTAAGTGGGATTCACTATAAGTGAATCTATAGTGTTTTGTGATTGGAAGAAAGGGCTTAGATTCAGCCTGCTGGACTTCTAATCTTAGCTCTACCACTTTCTAAAGCTGGAACCTAAAGCTTACTAGTTACTGCTACTCATCCTCTCAGGTCTATCGTTTCCTCAGGGAAGCATTCTATTATATCTTATCATAGTAGTATTTTATTTATTGCATTTTAATTTTATAGAAGTTTGTGTGACTCTATTAAAAAGTCTCCTTTCCTCGTTAAACTATAAATTTATTAGAGTGGAGATTAAGTTTGGTTTATAAACATTATATCTATCATCAGCTAGCAGAGAAACAGACCAACACTAGGCACTCAATAAATATGTGTTGAGTGAATGAATGTATCACTTCATAGTTTTAAAAACTCGTTCTCACATAGAATCTTAGTTTGTTATCATCAATACTATTGTGTTGAATTTATTTGATAGATGGTGTGTTAACTTAGATGTGAACATAAGTCAATATAAACTGATGTAGAACTGACATATATCAATGTGATTTTATTGAAATATTTTCCAGATGATAAAAATGAAATGTTAATGGCTATTTTGAGACAAGTGACAAAACCTGGGTAAGTAGAGAGGCTACTATAAACTAAGGAAGGAAATATAGTTGTGGACATAGAGATAATGACAAAAATATTTTTAGAGTGCATAATAGCTATCATTTTCTTCTATTGTGATAACATAAGGCATTAAAGAAACTATTAAATTAGGTAAAACACAGAGATAGAAAACTACTTTACCCATTGAATGATTTACAAAAAATTTATTTCATCATTACTATTATTACTGACTTTACTGAAAAAGAATCTTTTTTGGAATATTGACCTACTCTTTCTGTTAAAAATAAATTATATATTTCCCTCTAGAAATTTTGCGTTGTAAATTTGTACATTATAGATTATGACGATGGTTGTTAAATTTTTCTATCAAAGCACCACTAAAACTTGGCGCATAGTTGAAATTCCCTTGAGTAGCTATGTTTTATCTTGAAATACTTAGACAAATTGGGTCCTCAACTCCACAGTATAACAGCATTTGTTTTGTTACATTCTATAATGTATCTTTATATTTTAAGGGCATTCCATTGAGTAAATTTGACGCTCAAGGATAAAATGTTATGCGTTTATCCTCTGGCTTCTTATATTCGTGGAACAGTATCTATATGTCTGAGATAAGGTATCCCAGGATCTTATGAATTTTGCAGAACTTTAAGTACAGTTTCTTTAAGAAAAAAATCTGCTTAGAGAAATTTGACCTGTACACTTTCATTACAGTAATATATTCAGAAAAAGTTGACCAAAATTTAATACCTCTATAGATGTCAAGATCGAGAGTATTTTTCCTACTTTCATTTTACCGCTTAATTGTTAATGAAAGAATATTTTATGTTATCTCAGTGTTAAAGTTTCTGTTAAGAGCCCGTTTAAGGTGAAAAACAATATTCATTAACCTATGTATACCTATCTAGCTACAGCGACTTTAATTTATTTGCATATTTGTATGTCACTTCTGTCAGCTTATAAATGGCCAACACAGCTTTGACGCAGGCGGTCATACTGAGAAATGATGAAAATGAAGCAGAGAGCACAAATACCATTTATAACAGGAAAAAAAGAGTATCGGAAATACTTACCTTTCGGGACCTTCATTTAAGAGATCAGACAATCCTTGGGTTTCACGATCACGAGGTTTGTAACAAATCCATTATATCATCACAATGAAGAATGGTATATATAAAAAAAGTCTTTGAAAAGTTTTGGTTTATGTGTGTAGAATTAGTCTATTCTGAAATGTTCTATCAGTTTCTAAATAGTGTGTTTCCCCTAAATTTTTCTCATATTCTTTATTGTCTCCCATAGAGTGATCCTGCTAGAAGAACCAGCTGGAGTAGCCACAGGCATCACAATTTGGTTTGCCTGTTTTCTTTGTTATTCACGGCTTTTGTAGGCTATTGCTCTGTAACCTAACAAGACCCTGCAGGAGACGATATCAGACCCAAGGCCACCTGAAAGCTTCTTTTTATTCTCTGATGTGAAAAAATTGACACAGCGAGCTCTTACTTTGTATTCACTTCAACCTCGAACTCACGCCTATAAGATCTGGGAAATCAATTGTTTCATTGGTCCTACTATTTTCTCTAGGTCATTTGTTTTGCTCAAAGGAGTAGTGTGGCCCCTGTTTAGGTGACAGGGGAATAATAAAGCAAGGTGAGGAAAGTGAAATTCCTGGTTTGCACCTTATCTATTTTATGTAAAAAGCCCAGAGGTCCTATGAAACTCGCCTAGTCATTAATTTCTTCCCATTGGGTTATTTACAATTTGAGGCAGAATTAAAGATTATTCACTGGTTTATGGTCATTGAATATCACAACACAGGTGATGTATACTTGTGTATAGTTGACAAACAACTGGATAACTTTCTTATTTCCCAAGAAAAACCTTACTTAAAGTTTGCTAATGAGCTATAGATTAATATGTTTTGAATTAAAATCACTCATCAATATTAATTTTACTTTAGTGACCAAAAATAAAGATTGCCTGTTGTGAAAGGAGACAAATATATTTTGAATGATCTTGTTTATTATTTTAAAATTTGGTTTTAATCCTTCTTCAACTATTTCCTAATCATTTTCACTATTTTAGAAAAGGCATAAAAGAGAGTAAAAGATATTTAATAAATACAGATAATATTGATAAGTTTAGTAAAATAACTATTTAATCTTTGGATTATTGAAAGATACAAAGTAGTTTTGTCTTACACTTGAATCTCAGTAGGGAAATGATTGACAAGCAGGAATAAATATGTTTGTCGGTTACAGTTAAACATATGAGCTATTTTATCATTCCAACAATCCCCATGTAAATTTTGGTGTTCATTTTTTAATAAAGTGATTGAGTTTGTCTATCTAGACATACTCAGAAATTTTGTCACATTGATAATTAAAATCTCTGTATCAATAGGAAAATAATATTTGTTTATATTGATAGAAAACATTGGAAATGAGATTTAGAGGTAAAGAAAATTATAAAGTATGTGATCACAAAAAATGGTAAAAGTTTGCAATATCTAATCAATTCTCTATACAAACTCATTATTTCCAAGTGAACTAAATTTAGAAAGTAGTTTTGAAACTGAGTTGAGGCTGAAATTTATGTACAATTAAACAAAGTCTTTTGTCAAAGGTAAACTTTTAAAAATATTGGGGGAGGGAACCTAATATGGTTCTAATTTATGTCACCAGAAAATTTGCTAATTAAAAGAATTATGTAAAAATATATTTGTCTACAAGTAACAATAAAACTGACTAAACGGTGGTTTAAAGAAACTTGGGTTTAGAGGTTAGAATAGAAGTTGCCTTTGGAGAAGGATATCAATCAGGATGGAGATTTCTAGAGTGTGGCACATATCTTGATATGGTGGTGGTTTTAGGGGTGTATACATATGTAAAAAGCCACCAGCTGTACACTTAAGATTTGTATACCTTGATATACGTAATTTATGCCTCAGTAATCAAAAGGAAAGAAAAGAAAAGAATAAAAAGGAGCAGGAATTTATTTATTCTCATGCAACAGGAAGTGTTACCGTAGGCCTGCCTCTGTGATACCACAGCCTCTGGGACTCGCTTGGACTTCTTAGTTGCATTGTGGTTGCTTTGGCTTCAGCCAGTATATCTGTGTTCCAGGCAGAAAGAAGGAGGAAGGAACAAACTGAGTATGTGGGTGAAGGTGTTGGGGAGGATCTTAAGAAAGAAAACTGTTCCAGAACCCCCCAGCAAATTTCTGTTTGGGTTTTCTGAGGTTTCATTAGCTAGCCTAGTCACAAGGTCAAATCCATCTGCATGGGAAGGTGGGAAACATGTTTTTAGTTAGATTCATTTCTTCCTGGAGAAGGAAATGACCTCTGTTAGTAAGAAAGGATTGTTAGCAGAGCCCGCCACGTCACAAATGTATGATTTTATTAAAACTATTCTAAGCACATAGTCTCTGAGCCAATTATGGATTGAATGAATTAAATATGTGTGAATTATTGTCATTTCCTAATGAATTTGGATTAATGGTGTATTTGAATATCTTGAAATATTATTTCCTCGAAAATCTTTTATGATTCAATTTTTAATCCTTCCAGTTGGTTGGTCTTTTGCTAGTTTGAACAAATGACAACTGTCTGTGTTAGGGACAGCTGTTTATTTATTTCATAGAATGCTGAGGAATAGCCAAATAACAGGGAATGGCAAAAGCCAAAGGTTATACAGATATGTGCATTTGAGGCCAAAACCCAAGTTTTGTGAAAAAAAGAAAAATTCTGCAATGCACAGTGATCCCATAAATCCATATGGTTGAGATTCTAGTTGAAATATGGTTGAAAAACTTTCTTAAAAAAAATGCTTGGGTTTTATTTATTTAAATTAACTTAATGCACAGATATAGGGATAAAATTCAGAGCTGAAATGGCAATGAAAGTGTCTCAAACCAGATGACATAAAAGAATAGTTTTCAGATTTATGCTTCCATATCATCTGCCAGCTTGGCAGCATAATTCCCAATCCTCTCAGCAGAAAATCTTTCATTTGAAGGGAACTTCTGTTATGTGATCTTTTTCCCCCTGGCAGATGATGTGTTAAAAATGTACTATCCGGGAGAGGGACCAGAGGCAGGTGCACGGGTTTTGATGTGGAAGGCTTGGCAGGTGTGACCCAGAATGGAATATATTCTCTTCAAGGGGACCCGTTGAGATCAGATGTTCATCAGAAAGACAATGCTCAAATTATTCTAACATGCATGTAATTATTTCTTAACGTGGTTTTGTGACCTTGCTATAATTTGCACACCAGCAAATACATTTAAGCCATGTTAACAACATCTGAACTATGATGTTTCTGGATCTGTAAAAACACGAAATTGCATTTCTAATCTTTTGCTGTACGTATGTTGTGCAATTAGTGAGAGAGTAAAATGGCTGCCTTGATTAAAAGGGAACCACAACAGTAACTAAAGTTACTTGTAATATACTGCCCAGTAAAATGCCACTGTCTAGACATTTTGCAGCATGGTCTCAATTCTTCCTTCCTTCTCCTTCACAGTCAATGTAATTTCCGTTTTCCAAACACATGCCCTCTGTGCAGAACTTCCTACTTTGACCTTAGACTCAGCTTACCCCTAGTTTCATACTTCATCTTCAGGTGACAAAGCTTTTCAACTTTTAGTATTTAATTGAACTTCTACCAAGTGTGTTACTAGCATGTCATATGATGGGTATTCAGTATACATTTTAGAATTAATAAAGGAATATACAAATATAGAAAGACATTCACCATGCTGCAAGATAAACCAACTTCTTTTTGTTTTCCTTTTTACTATCTCTGGAAGGTACAGGCTCTGTTTAGTATTCAAACTAGGTATAAAACTCTATTAGCAAAAATTATTAGGACTTTGCATATGTTCTCATTTATATTTGAAAAAATAATTATAATAAAACCCAGATTATTTTGTACACCATGATTAAAATTATAGTTAAATCATTGGCAACAAGTTTCAATAGCTCTTAATAATCGACTGTGTAAAGAAGTTGTTGACAAAAGTCCTTGTTAGAATGCAGAGCACTAGCTTTGTCCTTGTGATTTGTACAGAAATATTTTTAAAGGTCAGCAAATATTTGCATAAGTTACCAAAAAAATTAATGTATACTTTTTGAATCTTTTCATTATGTAGTTAGGTTTCTATTTGTTTACTAAATAGGACAAATGTTTTCCTGTGACACTGAATAGATGTTTTAACAGTCAAAGATTAATAACTAGTCACTTTGAAACTATTTATGTATTCGTAAGAAACAAGTTTTGTTAGGATGTTTGTTTTGGAGAATTGTGTTTACTTAAACTTGTGTAACAGTTGTCATAAGTTGAATTTGCTCACTTATTTTGTGATAATTAATTCTCTGAGCTAATCATCACTTATTCAGTCAGTATATAGGTATCTTCTTCTAGGTTAAGAATGTTCTCATAGATACCTATTTTACATAAAGTTTATGTAAGTCAAAATTTAGGACCTGACTTTTAAAGGTAAATTTTAAAAACAGCAAAACTCTTCCATAGTGTGGGATTTCAGGGTTGTTTGTTGTTGTTTATTAACAAAATATTAGATCCATGTGCCCAAAATGGCAAGTAAATGTGTTATTTTGTTTCAACAAATGAAACTTATTGATTTCAACATTGAAACTTCAGGCTTGCCTATTCAAGACTAGCCGAGACTCACTATACCAGTCCTTAACAGTTCTTCCTTTGACAGCTTGTATCTTCCTTTCCCATTTATAATCAGTTTTAAAATGTTCTGGAGTTCCTTCTTCGTATCATTCCAGATCCTCTGCTCTTTGTCTTGCCAATTTTTCTCTTTTCTGAAGCCCAGAGGAGTGACAGAAGAGAAAGAACATTATCCTTCTGTGGCTTTCCCATGTTTATTTATGTTTTACTTTTATGTTTACTTTGTTCTAATTTTTATATCTCATATAGGTGGGCCCGGGTAGAAGTGCTTATTAGTTATAGGATACATGGAAAATCTGAATTTTTTCATTGGCTTATTCTGATTGGTCAACAAAATTAGAAAACTTGCAACTCTTCCAAACTAAACATTTCTTAAAGGCCAGCAAGCAGTCAGTGGGAGTTTGAGCATTGCTATGAAATGAAATTCATGATATTACTAATTTATCAGTGGATGCTCTATTGTTATAAGAAAGCAAGTAGTCATTGGATCAAAAACCATAGGAAGGGGATTGTAGTAATCAGCTTCTCAAATGGCTCCCAATAATTCCCATTTCCCAGTATTCATGCTCTTGTGTCACCTCCCATTGAGTGTGTGCTGAACCTAATGATTTGCTTCTAGCAAACAGAATATGATAAAAGTGATAGGATGTCACTTCCGAGATTAGCTTATAAAGATTCTTTATAGAAGCCAAGAGAGCAAGGCTTCTCTCTTGCTCTCTTGCTTGTTTACTCTGATGAAAGCGAGTTACCATGTTGTGAGTGGTCCTCTGAAAAGGTCCAAGTGGCAAGAACTAAGGTGATCCTCCAGCCATGGCAGTGAGGAACTAAAGCCCTTAGTAACAGATAACTAATACAAGGACACAAGAGTCCAACTCCATTATTTACAGACAAGGAAATCAATTATTTTGGTTTTTTGCTTGTTTTGTCTAATTGCCTTAATCAAAGTGTGCAATTAACTTGTGGTAATATAATTTCAAGTTTATATCATTGTTCTGGTATATTAGAATATTTTAATAGATATTTAAATTACTCTATATTTGACAAGTTTCCAGTCTCTTATTCTAGACTATTCAACCATGACAATAATAACAGCAGCCTCAAAACCCTTTTGAGAATGATTTTTCAAATCTATAAGTTTCATTGTGTAGACTCTTTTATTTGTACTCCACACTATCTGTCACACAGGGTGCTGTGTCCAGACACTGGAGAGTGCTAACTGACCTGGCACAGGGCAGCTGGTGGGGACCTGAAATCTGGAGCTAGATTTGAGAGAATATGGGAGAAGAGATAGTGAACTGCAGGTAAATCACCATAGTTCACAGAGAAGCTGTCCAAAACTTTACGTTCTCATGGGTCTTCATGCCTTTACATATTTTAATCTCTGTGCCTTTAGCAAGCAGCCTTGTGAAGTTTTGAAATATGTTTCCTGTAGGAGTAATATGCAGAGCAGAAGATGGTGCCAAACTAACATTGGAGATTCCTGAATGGACACTGAACTGGGCACTGACTCCTGTCCTAGGAAATCAAGATGGCAGAGAAAGGCCGATCAGCTGCGTTGATGAATGAACCAGCAGAGTGCTGCTCCATGATATCCAGAGTTGGGGGGACAAGGGATATGTGATGGTTTACCATGGAGTAGATGTGTGCCCTGTGGGAGAGAGAACCAGTGTGGAATTATTTTGAGTCTTTTCTAGTAGATCTACCAGATGGACAAAGAGACCTCGGCAGAATGTATTTGGATTTGAGGTACCTGGAAGTGCAAAAGAGAAAAGTCCAGTAAGGACCTATACAAAGTGCATGAAAACTTCCCACAAGAGTAAAGAGCTCTGTCTTTAAATACCTACCATTACCAGCAAGGGCAAAACCAGCTTAAAAAAATTTTAGCTCAAGTGAGACCTTAACTTCCCTGATTGCTTCCACTGGTATCTAAATGATAGCACTGGAGGGACTTAGCAAGCTGGGAGAAACAAAGCAAGAAACAGAAAAAGCAACTATATCCCCTTTTCCACAGCAGGCTTCTAGCAAGAAGCAAGCCCAAGCAGGGAAAGGGGAAAAATATAATGTTTGGTCCAGTATTGTGTTTTAATTATTACATGGGGCTAGCTAGGCACTATCATTTTTTAATTGAGGCTGTTTCTGACTTAATGTGATGGTAGGACTGTCTATTACCTAAGAGTGAACAGAAAAGTTATGGGCTTACAGAGTTGAAATCTAATGGCAGGGCAAGATGACCTCCAATGAATAAAATTAGATGGGATGGCAGAAAAAAATCAAATCGCATTTTGATGACAATCCATGTGTTATGTTTATTCAACATACTAGTCTCACATGCTTCTCCACTGTCTTTCTATACTAGTTGGTAGAACAATTTATCATAACTCTTATTATTGATTTACAGTACTTGTCTGCCCCACTTAGATAAATGATAAGATAAAAACTCATTCTAAAGAAAAACCAGTAATAGGAAAATAGTTACGCATCATAGAAAGTGTTCTATCAGGAATCAGGCTTGCTTGAAAAAGGAAGGAACCTCTGATCTGCAGACATTTTAGTTGAAAAGAAAAAACATTTCTTGCATTTGTCAGAATGCAACATAAAAGGAATTTTGAAACTATTGGCAAAAATATCTTTGTTTTTTGTAACATTTCCTAATACACAGCCTTAGCCTTAAGCATTCCTCCAGCAACTGTTCTGCTCACTGGTTTAAGATGCTCAAATCAGCAAGCATTCATCATTTGATCTTTTTTTTTTTTTTTTAAAGATTTTATTTATTCAGTTTTTTCCCCCCAAAGCCCCAGTAGATAGTTGTACGTCATAGGTTCACATCCTTCTAGTTGCTGTACGTGGGACTCGGCCTCGCGTTGGACGACTCGGCCTCGCGTTGGACGGAGAAGTGGTGCCTCGGGGCGCTCCCGGGATCCGAACCCGGGCCGCCAGCATCAGAGCGCGCGCACTTAACCGCTAAGCCACGGGGCCGGCCCTATCATTTGATCTTGTATTTAAGTTATAGGGATAGATATACCAGAGTGATTTGCTTGGAAAGTTTTATGACCCATATCAAACTTACTTTGAGTTTCAATACTACTGACAACAACAAATAGGAAAATGGAAAAACCAATGATGCAAAGTCTTCAACATTATAAGCAAGTTATTACAAGTCTAAATCATTCTGAATGCCTAGAAATGGAACTGTTAAAAACAAACAAACAAAAAGGACTCTCCAGTACTATTAACCTACCCTACTTTGAGATGAAACGCTACCTGCATTCATTTATTAAGATACTTACGATAAATGTTCTACTAAAGGAAACGTTGATCTCAAGTGAAGAGTTATCTGTTGTGGGTTGACTTCTCCAGAATTAGACAGGCTGAGGTGGAGTGGGGCGTGTAAGACATTTGTCGGTGGTTAACACCAGTGAAGGTAGAGGAAGAAGCAGGATTGAGTGGAGGAAGAAGTCAAATTGTAATACAGTCCTGACAAAGTCAACCCTACAGGAAGCTCTGGAGCATGTATTGACCATCAGATTGCCTCAAATTAGGCAAAATGACCAAGCTGTTTCATCTCCATCTTGCTTATTCAAAAGATATGTGCTGTTTTGGGAAGGATGTGACCTCTGTTGGCAGTTCTCTGCAGCTGTGCCTGACCCTAAAATAGCTGACAGCTAAAAGACCACTTGCTAACCACCCTCTTAGGAGCTGGCCAGCAAGTCCTTTCTTGATGAGGAGTGGGGAGTGCATTTGTGCATCTACCGTATTATCTACTACAAGTTTTGGATACAGGAGGCTTAACTAGCATACACATGTAGTTATTGAAGATGTTTCTGTGTGTTCATCATTCAAAACAATTGAGTATCATAGTCTACGAGAATTGAGTCATTGTTCAGAAGTATCTACTTGGGGATTATTTAAGAAATGTGTAGATAAATCAGTTTCCTCTAACTCCTTAAACTTAAGGTATTTGTGACTTTATAATATATTTGATCAATGAAAGAAAAATTACAGATAGGAGAAATTTTAAAAAACAATGAATACTGAGAGTATGTGTAACAGCTATGGTCCATTACTATCATATAATATGACAAAATAGCACAATAAAAACAATATGCCTGGATCAGAAGTCAAGATGGCAGCGTAAGCAGACTCTGAACTCACCTCCTCCCATGGACACAGCCAATTTACAACTACTCGTGGAAAAATTACCCCTGAGACAGAACTGAAAACTGGATAAGAGGATTCCTGCAACAAAGGACAATCCTAATTGAGGTGGAAGAGGCAGAAACTCCCTTCTGGAGAGAAAAAACGCTGCCTTCACAAGCTGCCAACTTCACAGCCGCCGGGGAGCAGCCCAAAGATATGCAGCCCTCCCTGGAGGAGCAGGACCCCGAGCTGGGGAGCGCCCCCGCTGTGGGCATTTTGTGGACCCAGCACAATCGAGACGAGTGGCATATTATGACTTTGCCTGCTACTAAAACATTGGGGAGTTCCCCTAGAAAAGCTGGTTCACAAAGAAATTAAAACCGGCTCTTAAAGGGCCCATGTGCAAATTCAACCATTTCAGAAAGCAACCTAAAATCACCAGAAAGAGAGGTGCACAGTGCTTTGGTGAAAAGAGACTCACCTAATAGGCCCTGAGTGCATTGCAGTGAGATGTGAGACCTCTCCAGGGACTGGGACATAGGTGGTGGCCGTTATTGTGGCCTGGTGTGGGTGTGCTGACACAGACACTGGCAGATGCCATTGGAGTTCTCCCTGGGGCCTGCTAGCTCAGGGGCCTGCCTCACCCACTAGAGCACCGATTTAATCTAGCTCAGCCAGGGCAGGCAGCCCACCCTAGAGACTGGCCCCACCGAACAGCAAGCCCTCAGGCAACATGTGGGCCTGCATAGATTGGTGACTGGATTCTCTGCAGCCTGGCAACTGAGCCCACTTCAGCGGGGTAGGACATTCACAAGGAGTGGGTTGAGAGTGTGGGGTGGTGGTGGAGTGTGTGGGGCTCCCACAGTGGAGAGACCGGGTCCGCTTCGGGAGGTTGGGCCACGCACACAGGGCAGGACTGTGTTGACTGTATGTGTGGACCTGTGGGCAGCAGGGCTTGTCAGCTGCAGAAGACTCGTGTTTCTCAAAGACCCACATAGGGGCTTTGCCCCACCTTCCAAAGCCTGAAATAATTGGATGCTCCTGTGCCTGAGGCCAGCCCCACCCAGCTGCAATCCTCAGAGAGCTGACAAGAGACCTAAAGCCTGGAGGCTTGTAGCAATTGTAAGCCCCTGAGCCTAACAAACTGCCATGCTGGGGGCCTACTCACTTAAAAGAAATACTGCAACACAAACGTGGTATTAGAACTTGCAGCCAACTGTGCTGGGGCTCCCCACACCTGATAAAGAGACTGAAGGGCCCACAACAACTACAAGCAGCTGAACATTACAACAGCTGGCCAGGAGCATAACTCGGCCTCCCTGGGTGCCTACAGGGAGAGTAAACAGGTCACAACAAAGGACACACGTAGCCCACATAGGGGTCACCCCTGGAACAATGAGAACTGAAGGAATCACACTGCAGGCCTCCTAAGGCATCACTTATATAAGATCATCTATCCAAGAGCAGGAGACGTAGCTGACCTACCTAATACATAGACACAAGCACAGGGAAAGAGGCAAAATGAGGAGGCAAAGGAATACATTCCAAGTAAGGGAATAGGACAAAACCTCAGAAAAGGAACTAAGTGACACAGAAATGAGCAACCTACCCAACAGAGAGTTCAAACAAAGAGTGTTAAGGATGCTCATTGATCTGGGGAGAAGAATAGATGAACTCAGTGAGAATGTCAACAAAGAAATGAAAGATATAAAAAAGAACCAATCAGAAAGGAAGAATACAATACTGGAAATGAAAAATTCACTCGAGGGACTCAAAAGCAGAGTAGAGGATACAGAAGAATGGATCTGCGAGCTGGACAAAAGACTAGAAGAAATTACCCAAGGTGAACAGGTAAAAGAGAAAAGAATTAAAAAGTGTAAGGACAGTATAAGGGACCTCTGGGACAACATCAAGCACACTAACATCCGTGTTATAGGTGTCCCGGAAGGAGAAGAGCAAGACAAAGGGGCAGAGAATCTATTTCAAGAAATAATAGATGAAAACTTCCCTAACCTAAGGAAGGAAACAGACATCCAGGTACAGGAATCACAGAGAGCCCCAAACAAGATAAACCCAAAGAGGCCCACACCAAGACACATCATAATGAAAATGTCCAGAATTAAAGATAAAGAGAGAATCCTAAAAGCCACAAGAGAACGTCAAGTTACATACAAAGGAAACCCCATAAGGTTATCAGCTGACTTCTCAGCAGAAACCTTACAGGCTAGAAGAGAGTGGCACGATATATTTAAAGTGCTAAAAGGAAAAAACTTACAGCCAAGAATACTCTACCCAGCAAGGTTATCATTCAAAATGGAAGGAGAGCTCAAAAATTTCCCAGACAAGCAAAAATTAAAGGAGTTTGTCACCAAGAAACAAGTGCTACAAGAAATGTTAAAGGGACTGATTTAACGGGAAAAAAGAAGACCACAAATAGGAAAAATTATCTATTTCCCTGATAAGAGGGTAATGGATACAAATACACAAAAAAGAGGTTAGATATGATATCAAAAACATAAAATGTGGGAGGAGGGGAGTTAAAGAGTACAGCTTTCAGACAGAGGTCAAACTAAAGAGACCATCAATTCTGTATAGAAGGAGAACGAAACCTAGAGAGACTACTAAGAAAAAGTGAGAAAAAAAAAAGTTAAAAAATGGCAGTAAGTACATACTTATCAATAGCTACTTTAAACGTCAATGGACTAAATGCTCCAATTAAAAGGCATAGGGTGGCTGATTGGATAAAACACCAAGACCCATATATATGCTGCATACAAGAGACACACTTCAGACGTAAAGACACTCACAAACTGAAAGTGAAGGGATGGAGAAAGATACTCCACGCAAATGGCAATGAAAAGAAAGCTGGGGTAGCAATACTCATATCAGACAAAATAGACTTTAAAACAAAAACTGTAAAAAGAGACAAAGAAGGGCACTATGTAATGATCAAGGGAACAATCCAACAAGAGGATATAACACTTGTAAGTATCTACGAACCCAATGTAAGTGCACCTAAATATATAAAGCAATTATTAACAGACATAAAAAGAGAAATAGTAACACAATAATAGCAGGGGACTTTAACACTTCACTTATACCAATGGATAGATCATCCAAACAAAAGATCAATAAGGAAACATTGGCCTTAAATGACACACTAGAACAGATGGACCTAGTAGATATATACAGAGCATTCCATCCAAAAACCGAAGAATACATGTTCTTTTCTAATGCACATGGAACATTCTCCAAGATTGATCACATATTAGGCCACAAAACAAGTCTCCATAAATTTAAGAAGATTGAAATAACACCAAGCATCTTTTCTGGCCACAACAGTATGAAACTAGAAATCAACTATAGGAAGAAAATCAGAAAAGCCACCAATACGTGGAGATTAAACAAAATGCTACTGAAAAGCGATTGGGTCAATGAAGGAATCAAAGGAGAAATCAAAAAATACCTGGAGACCAATGAAAATGAAAATACGACATGCCAGAATTTATGGGATACGGCAAAAGTGGTTCTAAGAGGGAAGTTTATAGCAATACAGGCCTATCTCAACAAACAAGAAAAATATCAAATAAACAATCTAACAATGCACCTAAAGGAACTGGAAAAAGAAGAACAAACAAAGCCCAAAATCAGTAGAAGAAGGGAAATAATAAAAATCAGAGTAGAAATAAATGAAATAGAGACTAAAAAAACAATAGAAAACATTAATAAAACCAAGAGCTGGTTCTTTGAAAAGATCAACAAAATTGACAAACCTTTAGCTAGACTCACCAAGAAACAAGAGAGAAGGCACAAATAAGTAAAATCAGAAATGAAAGAGGAGAGGTTACAACAGACACCTCAGAAATATAAAAGATTATAAGAGAATACTATGAAAAGCTATATGCCAACCAATTCGACAATCTGGAAGAAATGGATAAATTCTTAGAATCATACAACCTTCCAAAACTGGATCAAGAAGAAGTACAGAATTTGAACAGACCAATCACCAGTAAGGAGATCAAAACAGTAATCATAAACCTCCCCAAAAATAAAAGTCCATGACCAGACGGCTTCCCTGGTGAATTCTACCAAACATTCAAAGAAGACTTAATACCTGTCCTTCTCAAACTCTTCTAAAAAATTGAGGAGAGGTGGAAGCTTCCTAAGCATTCTACGAAGCTGACATTACCCTGATACCAAAACCAGAGAAGGACAACACACACACACAAAATTACAGGGCAATATCACAGATGAACATGGATGCAAAAATCCTCAACAAAATACTAGTAAATCACATACAACAATACATTAAAAAGATTACACACCATGATCAAGTGGGATTTATTCTAGGTAGGCAGGGATGGTTCAATATTTGCAAATCAATCAATGTAATACACCAAATTAATAAAAGGAATAATAAAAATCACATGATCATCTCAATAGATGCAGAGAAAGCATTTGACAAAATACAGCATCCATTTATGATAAAAATTCTGAATAAAATGGGTATAGAAGGAAAGTACCTCAACATAATAAAGTCCATATATGACAAACCCACAGCTAATATCATCCTCAATGGTGAAAAACTGAAAGCTATCCCTCTAAGAACAGGAAGCAGACAAGGATGCCCACTGTCACCACTCCTATTTAACATAGTACTGGAAGTCCTAGCCAGAGCAATCAGGCAAGAAAAAGAAATAAAAGGGATCCAAATTGGAAAGGAAGAAGTGAAACTCTCACTATTTGAATATGACATGATTTTATATATAGCAAACCCTAAAGAATCCACCAAAAATCTTTTAGAAGTAATAAACAATTACAGTAAAGTTGCAGGATACAAAATCAACATACAAAAATCAGTTGCATTTCTATACACTAACAACGAAGTAGCAGAAAGAAAAATTAAGAATACAATCCCATTTACAATTGCAACAAAAAGAATAAAATACCTAGGAATAAACTTAACCAAAGAGGTGAAAGATCTGTACACCAAAAACTATAAAACATTGTTGAAAGAAATTGAAGAAGACACAAAGAAATGGAAAGATATTCTGTGTTAAGATGTCCATACTTCTTAAAGCAATCTATGGATTCAATGCAATCACTATCAAAGTTCCAACAACATTTTTTCACAGAAATAGAACAAAGAATCCTAAAATTTATATGGAACAACAAAAGACCCTGAATAGCTAAAGGAATCCTGAGAAAAAAGAACAAAGCTGGAGGTATCACACTCCCTGATTTCAAAATATTCTACAAAGCTATAGTAACCAAAACAGCATGGTACTGGCACAAAAACAGACACACAGGTCAATGGAATAGACTCGAAAGCCCAGAAGTAAACCCACACATCTATGGACAGCTCATCTTCGACAAAGGAGCCAAGAACATATAATGGAGAAAAGAAAGTCTCTTCAACAAATGGTGTTGGGAAAACTGGACAGCCACATGCAAAAAAATGAAAGTAGACCATTACCTTATACCATACAAAAAAATTAACTCCAAATGGATTAAAGACTTAAATGTAAGACCCTGAAACATGAAACTTCTAGAAGAAAACATAGGCAGTACGTTCTTCAACATTGGTCTTAGCAACTTATTTTCAAGCACCATTTCTGACCAGGCAAGAGAAACAATAGAAAATATAAACAAATGGGACTACATCAAACTGAAAAGCTTCTGCACAGCAAGGGAAACCATCAACAAAACGAAAAGACAACCTAACAATTGGGAGAAGATATTTGCAAACCATACATCTGATAAGGGCTTAACCTCCAAAATATATAAAGAACTCATGCATCTCAACAACAAAAAAAGTAACAACCCAATTAAAAAATGAGCAAAAGACCTGAACAGACATTTCTCCAAAGAAGATATACAGATGGCCAACAGGCACATGAAAAGATGTTCAAAATCACTATCTATCAGGGAAATGTAAATCAAAACTACAATGAGATATCACCTCAGGCCTGTCAGAATGGCTATAATTAACAAGACAGGAAACAACATGTGTTGGAGAGGATGTGGAGAGAAAGGAACTCTCATACACTGCTGGTGGGAGTGCAAACTGGTGCAGCCACTATGGAAAACAGTATGGAGATTCCTCAAACAATTAAGGATAGAACCACCATATGATCCAGCTCTTCCACTGCTGGGTATTTATCCAAAGAACTTGAAAACACCAATTTGTAAAGATACATGCACCCCTGTGTTCATTGCAGCGTTATCCACAATAGCCAAGACTTGGAAGCAACCTAAGTGCCCATCAAGGGAGGAATGGATAAAGAAGCTGTGGTATATATACACAATGGAATACTACTCAGCCATAAGAAACGATGAAATCCAGCCATTTGTGACAACATGGATGGACATTGAGGGCATAATGCAAAGTGAAATAAGTCAGAGGGAGAAGGTCAAATACCATATGATTTCCCTCATTAAGTAGTAGATAATAACAACAATAAACAAACACATAGAGACAGAGATTGGATTGGTGGTTACCAGAGGGGAAGGTGGGAGGGAGGAGGGCGAAAGAGATAACTCAGCACATGTGTGTGGTGATGGGTTGTAATTAGTATTTAGGTGGTGAACATGATGTAATCTATGCAGAAATAGAAGTATAATGATGTCCACCTGAAATTTATGCAATGTTATAAACCAATGTTACTGCAGTAAACAAAAAATTTAAAAAAAACAAAAATAATAAAAAATCTGGAAAAAAACACAATATGCCTTATGGAACAAATTCGGTTACAGACACAACACTCAAAAACTTCATCAGTGACACATTACTGTGATCTGAATGTTTGCGTCCCCCCAAAATTCCTGTGTTGAAATCCTAACCCCCAAGGTGATGGATTAGGAGGTGGGGCCTTTGGGAGCTGATTAGATCATAAGGCAGAGCCTTCATGAATGGGATAGTGCCCCTGTAAAAGAGGGCTGAGATCGCTTCCTCATTCCTTCCACCATGTGAGGACACAGTGAGCCGTGGCAGTTGGCAACCCTTCACCAGAACTCGACCATGCTAGCACCCTGATCCTAGATTTCCGGCCTCCAGATTTGTGAGAAATAAATTTGTGTTGTTTAGAAGCTACCCATTCTGTGGCTTTTGTTATAGCAGTCTGATGAGACTAAGACACACGTCAAAAAAAAAAAAAAAAGATGAGCCATAATAAAAACGTTAACATAGTTTTACACACGTGAAATGGTTAGGAAATGTGCAATGGATATGGCACTTCACCTTGAAAAAGACTTGAAGTTTGCTTGTGGAAGTGGTCATAGGAAGAGTTGCCGCTTGTAAATTATAGTAAGTGGTGGAAGGAGGTTATCTGAGGTGAGACAGAAAGTCGTAACACCAGATGTGAACGAGTGTGCCTCTTCTCTCTCTCTCTCTCATACACACACACACACACACACACACACACACGTGTTTGGGATGGGAGCTGTTATTCCTGCGTGACGCGATTCAGCTGGGTGCACTTTTATGCATTCACCTCCTATTTCTCATGGGTGAAATTATGTGTAAACAAGCTCAAAATTTGTTTTATGCTCAAGTTATTCCCAAGTATTGGAATAAATCTGCATTTCCAAAACAAGTGTTATCGCAGAATGGACTGTACTTTTAAGACATGCTGTTTCCTCTTTGTTCTTTAACGGGAAAAGATAGCTAATAATGTGCTAGGTATTTTCACTTAACACTCATTTAATCATCTTATCTTATTCAGTTTTCTGGGCAGCCTTGAAAAGTAGATGTTATTGTCTTCACATTAGTTTATTCCCTCCACTAGATAGGGAATAAACTGAGAGAGGTTAAGGAAGTTTCCAAAGGTATTGCAATCCATCAGTGGGGGTCAGAAATGACCCAAGTCTGTCAGATTACACAGGCCGTGTTCATTTTCCCATCCTACACCATGTTTCCATTATTTAAAAAAAGAGAAGTGTGAGGCCAAAGTGGTAAATTTTTAAAATTTTCCGCTTGTATGGATCTACATTTTAATGCAATAGGTAACTGTAGTTTCATACATTATAAACATCAGCAGACTGTTATAATTTTTGTGTTTCTTTATGTTCGTTCTTATCCATTTCCAAAGAGGCAGCTATTTCCCCAAATGACATTAAATATTTTTCTGCTGAAAAAACTTTTCCTTATCTACTCAATTTACATAACTCTGGGAAGAAAATGAAATAATAACAGATGATATTGGTGGTTGTAAAGAAGGAAGAGTCTTGCACCATATATCTACATTTTGCTCAATTTTCAGACGTTATAAATAAGTTGTAGGTTATACTGAAAAAACACTATAAAGAGAGCACTTTAAAAAACCCATTATTAGTAGAGTTCAAATGACCTGAAAATTTCTAAATTTGTTACTTCTCATAATCTAGTCTATGAAATATAGCACCACTACTTTATAGCTAGCATCTTTCCCTACCTGCCTATGTGCATGATTTTAAGAAATTTTAAAGCCCTACTTTTCATGCCTTTTAATTCTATAAATGATTGTTGAGGCCATAATTGTGTCCAGTCTTTTGCTGCAGAGCCATGTCACAACCTCAGAAAACACTTCTTTCCTCCATGTATTCAAGTGCTTACTTAAATATATGTTGCTTCTGTAAGTGCCCAGCTCCTCCGCCAAAGGGCAGAAATTACAACTGGACAAAGTGTGGGGTCCTTTAGAGTATATAACATCAAAGGTACAATTGAGACTTCTTACCTCAAAAATAATTTTAAACATCTGACAACTATAATATTCTAACTGATACATTCGTCTGAACAAATATATATATATTTATTTTCTTAAAAATAAAAATATAAATGATTGATCTATTAAGCTATAAGCCATTAATATCCTTCTGTGCATATATTTTCAGATATCTCTCTCTCTATGTCTCTTTCACTGTGTTTATGTTTCTGCCACTGTGCGTATGTGTAATACATAATCATTATACATATATACGCCTTTTGAAACTGCTTTTCATCTACGTCATGATAATCTTTTATGCCAATATATTTTTATATGCAACATTATTTCTAGAGGCTGAGTATTATTTCACTATATGGAAACATCATAATTTTTTAAGCAGGTCTTTATTTTGACAGCACCTCTATTTTATAATTTTTAAATATTTTGAACAATACTATGAAGAGCAACCAAAAATATAAACATTTGCACAAATGAATTTATACTTTCTTTAGGCTAAATACCTATAATAGAATTGCTAAGTCAAAGGGTATGCACTTCCTTATAGTTTTTGCAATTATTTCTGAAAATGCTCACCATAATTTGAACAAATGTATTCTTATAAATATGAGACTATTCATTCTCTATCTCATCACCAGTTGTACAATTGTACAATTTTCAAAGCGATATGCATTTCTTGGTTGTTTGTTTCATATGATGCTTTTTTTTTTTTGCCTGTTGCCTATTTTTACCTTGAAACTTCACCTATTTTTCTCATTGTTCTTTTCTAAGTTGATGTTTTCTTAATTTTGTCTGTCTGAATTTGCCTATTCTAAACATTTCATATACCTGGAATAATACAATCTGTGATCTTTGTGACTGGCTTCTCTCACTTAGCATGTTTCCAAGGCTCATCCATGTTGTAACATGATCACTACTTAATTTCTTTATATTGCTAAATAATGTTCCATTGTATAGATATACCACATATTGTTTTTCTGTTTATCAGTTCTTGGGCATTTGGCTTTTTCCCACTTTTTAACTACTATGAATAATAATGCTATGAACATTCATGTACAAGTTTTTGTGTGGAAATATGTTTTCATTTTTCTTGGGTATATATCTCAGAGTGGAATTGCGGAATTACATCTATTTTCCACCTTTTGAACAACTGCCAAACTGTTTTCTAAAGTGTGAATGAGAGTTTAATTTCTCCATATTCTCCTGAAAATTTGTAGTTGTGTGTCTTTTTTTTAAGCCATCCTAGTGCATGTGAAGTAGTATGTCATTGCAGTTTTGATTTGTGTTTCCCTACTAACTAATGATGTTAAGCATCATCTCATGATCTCATGTGGTTAGAGTACATTTGCATATCTTCTTTGGAGTAATATCTACTCAAATCCTCTGCCCAATTTTAAATTGGGTTATTTGTCTTTTTATATTGAGTTGTAAGCATCGTTTATATAATCTGGATATAAATCTCTTATCAGATATGTGGTTTGGAAGTATTTTCTCCTATTCAATGGGTTGTCTTCTCACTTTTTTAATGGTGTCTTTTGAAGCACAGAGTTTAATTTTGATGAGATCCTATTTATCTATTTTTTTCTTCTGTTGCTTATGGTGTCATATCTAGGACACCATTGCCTAGCCAGGTCAGGAAGACTGACTCCTATGTTTTCTTTTAGAGTTTTATAGTTTTAGCTCTTACACTTAAGTCTATGAGGAATTTTGAGTTAATTTTTGTATATGAAGTAGGGATTCAACTTCATTTCTCTGAATATGCATATTCACTTGTCCCAGCACCATTTGTTGAAGAGAGTTTTCTTTCTTCATTTAATTGTCTTGACACATTTGTCAAAAGTCAATTGACCGTAAATGTAAATGTTTATTTTTGGACTCTAATTTCTATTCCATTGATCTATATGTTTGTTTATGCCAGTACCACACTGCCTTGATTACTATAGCTTTGTAATAAGTTTTGAAATTGGGGACTATTAATGTCTAACTTTGTTATTCTTTATTAAGATTGTTTTGGCTATTCTGGTTTCCTTGCAATTACATATGAATTTTAGGATCAACTTATCAATTTCTGCAAAAAAGGCCGCTAGAATTTTAAAAGGGATTATGTTGAATCTGTAGATCACTTTGGGGATTGTTGCCATCTTACCAATATGACATCATCTGATCCGTGAACACAGATTGTATTTCTATTTATTTAGGTATTCTTTAATTTCTTTTAACAATGTTTTTTAATTTTCAGTGTATAACATCTCCAAGTTGTACCACTTAGAAAAGTGTCTTTCTCAGTCACAGACTTAACAAAGAGGTTGGTTGTGGCATCATGATTCAATTTCTCTAAGCTTTGGTAGAAAGTGAAATATTTCACCTGTCCACAGCCTATTGGACATAGCTAGTTAGATGACCCTACCTAACAGCAAGGGCTTGGGGATGGGAGAGAGCAGATGGAATGTTTCCTGAGCACCTCTGGCTCTGACACACAGCTGATGTGGGGAAAAAGGAAGCATCAGGCTTTATTACTATGCAGAGAAAAAAAGGGATGAGAGACTATGTGTTTATCTTGCTGACGTTTGTGTAAAAATGACTATGTGCATTGATATGTTTGAATTTGTATAGAAAATCAATAGCATGATACACACAGAACTGATGACTACATTTGCCTCCAGGAAAGTAGACTTGGGAAGTGAGGTACGGGACTGGAAATAAAATTTACTTTTAGCTTTATCTATATTTCATTTTATGAACTTTATGCATTTTATCACAGCAAGCAACATAAAAATATTAAAACCTGATATCATTTTCAGTAAAATCAGGAGTAAGCCATGGATACACAGAAACATTTACTCTTACTATAGAGGTTCAAGATAATAGTATTAGTTAAGAAAATATACTAATAAATAAAATAATTGAGAAGAAAAATGTTTTTATTTGCAGATGATATAATGGTTTTCCAGAAAATGCAAGAGTTTTAAAAATAGCTATTAGAGAATTCATTTTAAAATGTTTATAATTTTCTTAAATATAAGGTATAGATTCAAAACCAAGTTTTCTCTTCACTGGGATTAACATTATAAATTAATTAAAACCTATATAAATAATAATGACTATAAAATTTATTAAAATAGGAATATATTTAATATGAAAGTTACAAGATCTATATGAAAAATAATAAAACTATTTTAAAAGATATAAATGAGATTTGTTCAACTATATCAACATATCATGATCTAGAAGAGGAAGGCTTAATATCATATAGATGTCAAATTTGAAAATTTAAATATAATTTGAAGTAAATTCACTCAGATTTTATTTGAATCATTTTAGGAATTGAGAAATGCTTTTACCAAACAATGTTTTAATATTCAATAAAAGTTTGAGAGTAAGGAAAAAGTGTAAAAGGAAGGAAGAGGAGTTCTTAGTTATCAAAACTTGGTATAAAGCTACAGTAAGTAAAATTATATTATGACATAGGAATTAAATTTATTAGTAGAACAGTAAAGAGACTGGAAATAATTATAAGTATACTTGAGGCTTTAATATATGATAAAGGTTATGCTGTCATCTCAGAACGGAAGGATAGCTTATGAAGTAAATCATATAGGCATAACTTGCTATCCTGCTGCAAGAGAATGATCAGCCTCTGTTCCACAATGTCCGTTGAGTTGCTTAATGTGAGTGATACTTCCTAAGCAAGGCGGCAAACCCAGAAGCCAATAAGAAAACACTGAGAAAGAATGGACCAGGAGCTAAATTTCGCTTAAATTGTGCTAATTCCTTTGAAAAACCTTAAGTCACTTCTAGAAACCCATGTCTAATAACTCTGAAGAAAACCTTCTCAAGAGATTTCAATTTACATAAGCCAAATATATACACACGCCATACTTGAATTTGTAAAGGGAAAAGCATATATCAAAAAAAAACGCTTCCATGTAGACTATATATCAAATCATAATAAAGGACTTTTATAAAACAAAAAATATCCAAAATATATCTGCTATCTCTTTCACTAAATTGAAATCAATCCATTGTAATATCATAGTACTTTAACTATAGCAAAAATCAAAAGAAATTTTGTAAAAATATAATAATATAAAATCTGTTTAGAGAGGTTTACGTTGCCTTGAATTTTGGGAAGTTTATTTTTGTAACTAAAGTAATATTTGAGAAAAGTATTTCCTATCTTTTGTCTTTAAATTCCAGTTGAAAAAAATAAAAAATATTAAAAATTCTGTAACTCCTACTTCTCTGCCATACCTAATGGAAGAAATGCCAATAGTAAAGAATAGAGAGTACAGAATCAGATCACTGTAGACATACGGTCACTTTAAGACAGAGGTGACACCGCAGGGTAGTGAGGAAATAAGTCTTTCAATAAATAGTTAGGCCAGTCGACTTTCCATATTGAAAAAAAAAATAGAATTCCTGTCTTATACTCTACAGAAAAGTCAACTCAGAGGTATTGAGGATTTAATGTGAAAAAAAAAAACAGTAAATATTTTAGAAGAAAATGTGAGAGAATATCTTCATAACCATATGGTATGCAATATTTCTTTAAATGGGATGAATGAGGCTTTAATTATAATCAAAACAAAATAATTTATTAGACTACATTAAGATCAATTCCCTCCAGTGGAAGTGTGAATAGGCAGCCCACAGAGTGAGATAAGATATTTGCATTACATTTATTTGCAAATAACTTGTCAGAATATATATAAAGAACTCATAGAAATTAGTAAGAAAAAGACAGAAATCCAATAGAAAATTAAATGAAAGATTTGAACAAGCACTTAAAAAAAAGATATTCAAATGACCAACAAACATATGTAAAGGTTTTTAAATTCATTCATCCTCAAGAAATTGCAATATGCTACCACTACCACAAAAATGAAACAGAAGCTAATGCCAGATGTAGGTAAGGTTCTGGGAACATATATTGATAAAATGACTTTGAAAACAGGTATGGCACTATTTACTAATAGTGGTTATTTGCATACACTAGCATCCAACAATTCCACTTCTAAGTATATAACCAACAGGAATGTGTATGTATGTTCACTGAATACATTTATTAGAAGGTTCACAGCAGCATTGCCTATAATAGCTAAAAACTGAAACTACCTACATTCCTAGCATCGGTAGAATGAATAAAAAAATGTATATTATACTCACAGATGGGATAGTAATATACAATGAGAATGAATATACCATTACCACCTTTACTGATAGGGGTGAATCTCACAAATACCATATTGCATGAAGGAAGTCAGACTCACAAGAGTTCATGCTGTCAGAGTCTACTTGTATATAGTTCAAAAAACAAAAGAAGTACCTTCATTATATTAAAAGTCAAAAAGCAGTTAACCTTGTTATGTGATTGCCTGCATGGGAGTCCTGGTAATGTGGCTTGATCTCGGTGCCTGTCATATGGGTGTGTTTGGTTTATGAAAAGTCACCCAGCTGTAACTTATGGTTTGTGCACTCTCCTTTATATACTTGATTCCTCAATAAGAAGTTCAAAAATCATTAAGAAGTCTGGCCCAGAGTAATTTTGGAAAATATTCTCTGCATTTATTTATTTAGTCATGTAGAGGTACTAGAAGATTCCAAACAGAAAAGGAAAAGTGGAAACATTTGGAACCACAGTCCTCCAAGCCTAATACAAATTTTCATTTCATGTGGTGAAATTAAGTGGAAATATTTGTCTCAAATTAACCCACTAACTCTTTTTTTGGAACATAGCATTTCAGGCTTTCTTATTGATTCATAAATCTTTGTGTATCTTTTAAGTGTTTGTGCCATCTTTTCAGTAGCTGTACTGTATTTGCAGCAAGCCCATCCATCAGGACAGCAGATGTGCATACTGTTATGCATTTAAACAATGATCAAAACGTAGGAAGGTAAAGCATAAATAAATAGATAAGGCTTGTCATATGAGGGCTTTTACATCTAAACAATTTTTTGAAAGGACACAGTTCTTAATAATAATTCCATTTTCTAATCTATGGGAAAAATTCCATTTACTGTACCTGCTACGGAGATGAATTTTCAATCTGACTTTCACATTAAGACTGCAGTGAACAGAATATTTGTAAAGATGAACCTCAGTAATTCGTTTCTTGGACCAGTTGTAAAAACCCTATCAAACTTCACTGAACTAGAAATAACAGCCACTTGCCTGGTAATCTGTATTCAACATTATGTGATGTATAGGTTTTTCTAAATCTGATGGCCCACTTAGGTCAGTAATCCTGGCTTTATATTTCACCACTAATAATGCTAAGAAATTGAATGAAAATAGACGTTGAGGTCCAATCTGGAGTAAATAGATGTAGGGATTTTCTGAGTCTCCTTAGCATTTAAATTCAAGTTACATCAAAAACTCATCAATATTTTCTAATAGTTATTAGTGTATGAATAAGGTTTGCCATCAGTCCCTTCGTTTTTTCAGAAGCAACTCCGCAAAATAAATTCTTTGAGTCTCCAATTTTCTTTAAAGTATTTCTAAGTATTGTAATTAAGGAATCACGATTCATTTCAGAACTATTGGGAGTTAAACTACTAGAATTTAAAATGTTAATTTCTGCAACTAGAAAACTATACTAGCTTTTTAATGTGTTATTTTCAGACATAGAATATGTTAGGCAAATGTAATAAACCTGTGCCCCCGCAAAGTAATAATTAGTGATAGCATATGATAAACAGTAGCCCATATCTTTCATATCCTGGTCAAATTTAGGCTATATCTGAACTACTTGACAGGCGCAGAGTTTGTCATGCTGTCTCTATCTTGGAGTTTTTGTACATTCAGATCTTTTTGTCTTAATTGCCCAAACAATACCTTTTAGCCCAACTCTTCATCACTTTTTTCCTGCCTGAATTGCCTCCATTTTAATGAAAAACATTATCATTCACTAAATATTAAAAAAAATATGAGGGTGACCATACCTCCTGGCTTGCCTTGGACAATCCCTTATCGTCCAGGCATAATTATTAATACTGCCTTATTTTCCTTTCAAGAGTGCCCCATGTAGATGACAAATTATATGACAACATAATCATCTATGATATCCCAGAACTAATCATTATGTCCTGTCAATTGTGTCTCTAAAAAGTATCTGAAATCCAGTCTTCTCCCCATCTCTCCTGCCATCATTCTGGATCAGCTACCAGACTCCTGAAACCACGTCTATATGCACTTTCACCCTTTCCCTCCTCAAATCTTTTGTCAAAACAGCGGACACAATAATCTTAAACCAAAGCGACTGCCCGTCTTTACTTATTTCCATTGGTCTTACAGTAAAAGCTAAACTCCTTAATCTAAGTCCCTATGTCTCTCCGACTTTGCCTACGTATCCAGCCTCACCCTAGGCTCCTGTCTTCTTACAGTGTCTCAAACACAACTTGCTCTTTTTCATGTTGGGCCTTAACACATGTGATTTCCTCTTCCTAAAGAGATCTTCCCCCAGGTTTCTATGTGGCTGCTGCCTCATCCTTAAGATTTTTGTTTGTGTCACCACCTGAGAGGTCTTTGCTGATCAACAGAGACCCTTTTTACTCTCTATCATATTACCATATCCTTTTATTTTATATTTTTTATATTAATTTGGGGGAAATAGGTTTTTGCTCATTTTCTTTCTGATTGTCAGTTCCATGAGACCAAATTGTCCACTAGTGCATCTTCAGCAGCGAGCAAAGGGTCAGGCCCACAGTGGTCTTCTAAGCAACCAGTAGGTATATTTTGAACACTTAATTTTACCTAAACTATCTTCCAGGTAAAGGAGTATGGTGAGGAAGACAGATGTAACCTTTACCCTCAATACACATTTTCCAGTTTAGTAAAGATATACGCTATGAAGAGCATAAAGTAGCATACTATATTAAAGAGAGACCTGTGCTCAGGAAAGGCCCCAGTGAGAAAGTGCATTAGATGTGACACCAACTCAATGAGTAAGGAAGACCTGTATGAAGACAGCTTCAAGGAGAAGGAAGAACTGTGCAAAGCCCCTGAAACCAGAAGGAGCTTGGCATATTAAAAGCAGAAAGAAGGTGAGTATGATTGCAATGTGATGATCAAGAAAATAATTCATTCAATCTTGCATATAATTCAGTAGATACTTATAAAAATATATATAAAAAATATTTATAGATATGTATGCCACTGACTGCTTTAGTCATTTGGGATATATTAGTGGACACAATGAGGAAAAATCTCTACCCCTGTGAACTTTATAACATTTTGTCTACTTGTTGTTTTTTTTTTTCCCCAAAGGGAAAGATTCGCCCTGAGCTAACATCTGTTGCCAATCTTCCTCTTTTTTTTCTTCCCCAAAGCCCCAGTGCATGGTTGTACATCCCAGTTGTAAGTCTTTCTATTCTAGTTCTTCTATGTGACCTGCTGCCACAGTGTGGCAACTGACAGATGGGAAGTGTGGTTCCATGACTGGGAAATGAAACTGGGCCAGCCAAACTTTAACCACTAGACCATCAGGGCTAGCTCTGAACTTTACAGTTTTAAAGAAAGAAGAATAACATGATATTTAATAGCAAAAACTAGGTATTTAACAATAAATAATTTCTAGCTTCACTTCTGATACTCAAAAGTGAATTAAGCTTTAAATTATAACACATTGAACAGTCTTTCATGTCACCTAATGAATAAGAGAGGATTGTAAGCCTAGAACATACATTGACTTGGTTCATTAGATTATGGCCTCATTCTAAAGGAATGAGCAGTTTCTTATGTATGAGCTGTAAGTATTTCCTGGATTGTCAAATCTAATGTTATGTTCACTGGTACGCTGAACTTCTTTTTACTAGTCTAGTCATCTTGTCATTAAAGAAAATGGAACATAGTCTAGCATGCTACTTTCTGTTTGATTTTCCAAGGACTAAGAAACCAGAGACAATTCTAAGTTCATCCTTTTGCACAAGAGTAGAAAAATAATGGTGTTATCCAAAGATCAGATATCATACTGAAGAGGCCTCCAAAAGAAGAACTCAAAGACCAGTGAGAGAATTTACCTTAGATCTGCTCTGTTTATGATACTGTTATCCCTCTCATCAATGCCTTGTTGCTTTAACCAAAGACTCACTAAATATAGCTAAATACTCCGTTTGTTCTATGAGAAAAATAAGACTTGGTTTGTTTGTTGACATGAAAGAATTAAGTAAAGGAAGTTAGGACTTAGAAGTCTTTGCCTGCAGATATTCAAACTGTAAGTCTTGGTTCATAGACTTTGTATTATCATATTATACTGGATCAGTTCTTTGCCAGAATATAGAATTTAACTTTCTCATTAGCAAGTGAGGAAGAGAAATATCCATCTACGCCCTATGTATGTTATAGTGTGCTGTAGTACATTACATTTATTAATGGACAGCACTAGAATATATTATCAATTCCCAATAGGATTTAGAACTAATACAAGGGAGCGCAGAGTTAGTAAATAAACAGTAATAGCGAACTAAAAAGTCTCCTTTGTTAGGAAACATGCTACATAAAAGAACATCTTCTCAGACAAATATATACTGAATACAAGTTCAAAAAATAAAAAAATCATACTAGGGCTATTGAGCTTCTATTTGACGTATTCTGGCAGAAAGAAACTGTGAGTTGATTCCAACCCACTTTTGAATAATGTTTGCAGTTAAGTCTCCCTTGGAAAATTCAGAGCTATTTTTGTCCTGAAGAAAACCACAGGTTATTAGTGAATTTTCTGATACTATTGGCCTCAAGTTGTTCTCTGTCGGCTGCCTTGTAGACATGCTGTCCTTCATTTATGCAGACGGAGTAGATGACCTGCTATCAGTAGGATATTGCATCAATTAATGGCATATAATTGAGAAATAACAGATTGGGGTTAGGGGTGCAGTCTGTCAGTAGAGAATAGAGTTTTCCCAGTCAGAAGTATACTGGCCCAGATGGAAATTAAATATGTGACCTTGACTTTAATACCACCAGGGTCTAATTGAGTTAACCATCTCTGTCACTCAATGTCGTATAAATAACTAATATTCTTGTCATTATCACCCCATGATGTCTGTTAATGTTATAAATCTTTATGTTTTACTATTCAAATAACACTATTTCTAGGATGAGATGACATTTCTGATGATACGTTTTTTTGCATGTGATACAGACTTAGTATTGTCCTGGAACCACTTTAAACTTTTTCAAGTTATAATCATTAAATATAATTTTAAGTTAAAATTTATGATCTAAACAGATAGCTTAAAAGACAATTACAAAGTTGTTTCTCAATTCTAACGCATAAGAGGTAATGCATAAATGTTGCTTGTAGTTAATAAAATAATGGATATTACATGTTGGGCTTAAAGAAAATAACACCCTCATCTTCCTCATTGAAGTTCAGGAACCAACTAAGAAATAAGACACAGGAATCACCATTAATCGTTCCACATAGGGGTGATCAGGCAAGAATGTATTTTTTTTCTATAGGCAGGCTAATTCGAAAGAGAGAGAGTCTGGAAAAGGCAGAGGCAAAGAAGCTGAGTTTCTTCACTCACCCTTAGCAAGTAGAGTGAGGGATAAGGAAAGAATTCAGCAGATTTTCTCTTCCTGAATTGCCTTCACAAGGAAACCTGGAGAACAGAGGTTCCCTCTCTCCAAACACCATCCTTACCTTCTCATAGCAGACAGGAAGCATGTTTGATAAAATGCCAAGCAGTCTCCATGGGTGGCCTCATGTTTTCTTCCAAGTACGTCACAAGTCAGGTATTATTATCTCCAAGAATAGAAGAGAGGTCGGAGGCCCAAAGAATTTAGTTAACTTTCTCAAATACTAAGTGAGAGATCATGATTCTGAAATCAGGGCTCTCTGATTCCAGAGCCTACATTCTTTCTTTCTATAATTTTCTGCAAATAAGTTATTATTATACAAAATAGCAACAGCCAGATGCCAGCAGAAAGGAAAAAAATCTTTCTTCTTTTTGAATGATTCTGTTAACTGCAGATTTGCAGAAATGTTTTAGCTGCTAATAAGCTTTATAAATACAGTCTCCCGCTCCCTGTCCCTATCACCACTTCCCTCCCACTTTTTTTCATTTTCTCACATGTAAGAGATCCAGAGACAGGTCTAGGAAGCATGCGTTAGCAAAATAAGCTCAATTTCTCCCACCACTCAGTATTGCTCCAAATACTTATTGTACACAAATGTTACTCTCTCTATATATATTTATCTATCTATCTATTATCATCATCTAGCGATAGCATTTAATCACACCTTTGGCAAGAGCTTAGCTTTTTTGATCAATTAACTGCTCAACACTTGTAAAATTATTGGTATCCATTTTGACTGGTAATTTGAGCATTCTAGAGTTTTTTAGATAGCTTTGGTCCAAAAAGTTTGTTTAGATAATCCTGCCATTGGTTTTTCAACTAACGTTGTGTATTTTTATAAATCCCATGTGGTCACTGATCCTCAGTTTCCTCCTGGTACAAATTAACTTGAACACATTTTGCAACTTATTCACTTCTTAAAAGGATGTGTATTTCACGTCTCCCTGAGCTGTCCCAGCTGTTTCCTCTAACTTTAATATCCTTCCCTTTTTGTGTGTCCATAAAACTCCTATTCTTTATTAAAATGTCAAATATTAAGCTACTCAGTAAAGATTTTTAACTTCTTTTCCAACTTTATATGGTATCCTTTCTATCATCATCACTTCTATACAAAACTTCATTTTCATTTCTTTCTTCTATTTTTGTTAACTGTGTAATAAAAAGAAGAGATTGCATCTCAATTATTTCTCTATACCCCATACATCTATTCTAGTATATTTCTTGACATAAAGTAGACATAAAACATTTTTATGAAATGAATACTATCATAAACTTATTCAAATCCATCATTCACTTAAACATGATTTCACTATTTTACCAAAATATATTATTTACAAATATAAACACTATACACAAAAGTCACCTAATTTTGGTACAATAATCCACACCAAACTTGAACAAATGATACATTTCTTAAATTACAGTTGCTTTTTCTCTTTTTCTCTGTCACAGACACCATAATTATGCATTGCGGAGAAAGCTTCTGATTTTTAATAATTGAGTATACTCTCTCTTCCATCATCAGCTAAATTATATTTGGTCAGATTTCTTCCTTTTCCGGTTACAGATGTGTAGTCCACATCTGCACTGTTTTATTGTCATCTTTTTAGTCCTTCAACATAAATTTTTTTAACCTATGGAAAATGAACTATTAAGTCATGTAGGCATCCTTCCATCTCAAAGTTTGAATTTACAATTCTCAACAAGCTGCTTCATCTTCTACTGTTTCCTCAATCTTTCTTTTCCAACTGCATAACCGTTTATTATGTTTTTCTATGGATTTTAATCCTTTATATCCTACTCATTTCTAAATCTGGCATTGCCTGAACATCATAATTTGTTTCCTTTTATTTTTTATCCCTATAAATAATATTTCAATCCATTTGATCATGCTTTATTCAAATATAGCCTATTAATCCTCATCACCATAATTACATGGTGATGTAATATGCTAATCTGATAAGGAAAAATGCAGTACAACATAGACATAACTAGATCCTGTGTTGTCATTGACTTTTAGGAGAACCTTGCAAAATGATTCCTTTACTTTATCTTCCTTTGACAACCCTCTTCCTATCTTGGGGAGATAATTCTCAAATTTTATGTGAATCCATTTCAGTCCAGGTACTTCATGATTCTGCGTTCTGTGTGACTGCACCCTGCGAGGTTCTCCTTGAAGAAGACTGGAGTGAGGCCTAGAAATATATAAATATTTCTATTCTTTATCTCTGGTGATACCGCTCTTATGAAAACATTGACCAACATTTGCAAAATGAAGCTTACAGGAAATTGTGGATGATAGTTCATAATTTAGAAAAATTTTTGCTGCACCTGGGTGATTGATTTTACCTAAAGACAAGATAAGTTTCTGTTGTTCCCCTAAATGCTCTGGCAGTCCTAGTCAGAAACCATCCCTTGTTTAAAAGTTATTGCAGGGGCTGGCCCCGTGGTGTAGCAGTTAAGTTCAGCATCCTCTGCTTTGCTGGCCCGGGTTCGTGGGTTCAGACCCTGGGTGCAGACCTACACCACTTGTCAGCCATGCTGTGGCAGTGACCCACATACAAAATAGAGGAAGACTGGCATAGATGTTAGCTCAGGGCAAACCTTCCTCAGCAAAAAAAAAAAGAAAAAGAAAAGAATAAAAAGTTATTGTAAATTGAATTCCACTCTATTCTGCATATACAACCACAAGGCAGATCTATGTAATCACAACTTCCAGAGGGCTAAAATATTGATCTGGGTTATTGATGTGGGATTGTATTTCGCAAGACTCTCCAAAACGCAATATATCATTCAATAGGTAGCAAATAAAACAATGTCTTTTCCATTTGCATGTGTGCATATATTTGTATGCATGTGTGCCTGTGTGTGTGTGTATACATACATCTAATTTTACTCTATAAGGTACATGAACATAGTACTACTTCAGTAGTGCATGGTAGTCACAAGTGGGTTTTCTAGTATCAGACTCTCTATATGCCTCTTTGTTCCACTGCTTATAAAATTTGTAAACTTGAGCAAATTATTTCATATCTCCCTATCCCATTTTCTTCATCTTTAAAACTGCAGAAAATAATAGCTTCCCAGCGTTTTTATAAACATTTCATGAGATAACACAGGTAAAGCAAGCCTTCAAATACTGTTAGATAATATTACAAGCAGAGGGGACATAAAGATTAAAGCATACAATTTCTGTCTTCCATAACTTAAATGTAGATCTGCTTATAGAAACTGAAAAGAAAGAACTTAGAGGCATGTCTTAGGGGAAAAATAAATTATATGATTGGTAAAAGATAATATTTAAACCTCTTTTCATGTGCTACCTGCTAGTAGTCTTCTTCCCAAATACTGTTCCTTTAAAACAAGCATTTTAACAAAGCATTGTGAACTCATGAAGTACTCAAAAGCCAAAAGTTTGAAGGCTACTGGCACCACTGACTGAAATGTAAAAAATGTTAAGAAATGTTCACATGAAAGTTTTGGTGTTATCTACATTTAGGTATTTTTACTTTTAATATCTTTTGTCATGCTCGGCATAAATATGGTACTTAATAGAGAAAGAAGTAAATGTCAGTGTATAAAGGATCAAATTCCTGGCAAACTCCTCAAAGGCGGAACTTGATAAGGGATGAGAGAGTGGTAAGAATGTGCATTTTGTTGTGTTGACTGGTTCGCTAAGCCAGATGAGGAAAGAGGGGGAAAAGAATGAGAACATGACATTATACACAAGCTTGGCTCAGCAACAAAGAGGAAAACGGTGTCAATGTCAAAAAACTAGAAAAAAACAATGAAATTAGACTGGTTCTGAAAGAAGAGGATTGATATTTCCCAGAATATTTTTCTGACAATTTACAACAAGTTTGGCATACTTTCTTATAAAAATCACAGCCTGCACTGCTCAGTATTGAATGAACTCTTTCCTCATAAGGTTAGGAAATTTGTATACAGATACTACCATTTTACAGCTAAAAAAACACGAAGAGAAATCATGGCAACTTTCTGGCATTTTCAAATTCCTATGAATTTCAAGCTTTTGAACATGAATTTCTTCTCAGAAGAATGTAGAAGAACAGTTCTCATTGGACTCTGGCCTTTTCCACTTGTCCCTTATATGGAACTCTAAGGCCCTGTGTTGAGGATACGTACCATGCAATGGGAACTTTGGTTAATGGTAGAAAGGACTTTACCTAGTACTGGCTTTTTACCTATAATTCAAGATTTAGGATGTTCTTCTAATGATTTTGTTCAGTAATAGTTAAAATGGTTTTGCTACTGACAAATTTGCAGTGAATAAGTCCAATTCACTATATCTTTTATATTACGTCACAATGGAAAAGATCTCTTAGGAATCTAGAATTGTAACATTAAGAGAGGTGATTCTTTTCTTCTCAGTCCCATCACTTGGTGATAAAAATGAATTTCTTTGAGTTTAAGGAATTTGAGCACCCTATCATTTGATACTTTGAAGTAAAAATCAAGAAGTTGGATTTTTTGTTAAGTAATGATATGACGATATTAATATGTTACACATACTTCTTGGATTCTGCAATGCATTCTTGGGAAGTTAGCAATCTATGGCCATTGGCAAATGAGAAATAGGAAGCCAGACAAAAGAAGACGTTAGTTTCCTAGGTCTCTGGGAGACGATTTATTAATTAGCAGCAGGTGTAACCTCAAGGCGTATTGCCAGGAAGCCCAATATATAGTGTCCAAAAGGTATTCCAAGTAAAGCTTAGTTCAGGACCTTTCCAGTAAAGTGAGATTCCCCTCCTCTCAGTAATCATAGACTCTTTATGGTCTCATGGTAACAAAAAGGAAAGAAATCCGTGTCTTAAAAAACCTCAGGAGTTTTGATTCCCATTGACATTAAGAGAACAGTTGACGTGATAGCTCAACTATTTCACAAAAATAATAATATCTATACCCTAAAAAAGGAAGCCAAAAAAAGGATGTAGGTTTTCATTGTAAAGAAAAACAATAACTACAAATATCAAAACTCTATCATCCATGACAAAATGGTGTACTTCTATTCCTTGTTCTAAATGGCAAATAGTATGAGTGTATCCCTCTTTTTAGGTCATGCTAACATGGATAATACTTAGTTTGAGGTAGAAAGAATGCTATCATAAGAGTTCTAGGTAAAATTGTTAGTCATTCCAAATGTGGAGGAAGACTTCAAGTTGGGTTATATTACAAGGAGCAGATAACGGGTATGGAATACAGATATGGAAAATATTGTGATGGTTGTTCTCTACTTTGTGGATTTCCAAGTAATTGGAATGGCCCCAATTTTAGGAGAATGCTGGAGTATTGAGCATAGTAACAGAATAATAAAAGAGGGTGGGGGTTTGGAAGGAGAACTTAATGGAGACACTGCAGGAGGCATATGGGTACCAAACAATTGTGACGGAGCAATCCAATCTGATTTTCAATGAGTACCATTCATTCTAAATTTGTGTAGATGCTGAGCAGAAACTGATGATCTTCTGTCTTGGGTGCAGGAATTATGGTTGTAGGAAGTTGTAAACCTCTGATTGGTTTCCTATTAGATTTGTTTGAGGGAGATGTCAAAGTCTCAAGAAATTTGATTGGAGCTAACATAACGAAAAAGTAATTTATTTTTAGATGTATTGTAAAAATATGACAAATACCAAATTATAATAAGCACTGCCCCCTTTTCTCAGTGGTGTGGTATACGTGCCTACTCATTCAAGCTTACCTTTCTAGCCATCATATATGTTGCCTTAGTTACTAGGGGGAAGAGACTTTGCTTGGCCTTGCTCCGCACGGAATACAATATTACATTTCGGAAATACTTATTCTCCTCTAGATGGGAACCTTTAGCATGAACTAGCTATTAGGCATGGTAGAAGATGTCTTCTACCTTTTGGTTTGCTTTCTGATACAGATTTTAAACTATTCCCTGCTTATTTATGTCAACTCTTCTGATTCTTCAAAACACAAAAACCTTGAGTTAAGATCTCAAAGACAAAATTCCATCTTTTCAATAACTTGTTACATAAATTTAGCAATTCATTTCTTCATGACTCCTTTTTTCGTCTTAGAAGAGGAAATAATAACTGTCATTCACCTCCATTCTTACTGACAATGTAGAGAATTAATTATTAATGTCTACAGAGCACTTCCCAAACATAAGCAATAGATGATCTTTAAAATAAAAGTCTTTTTTCATAATATGATTTCTACTACCTACTTGTATTTGGTAGGAATGTTTATTTATTTATGATATATTTTAAAGAATATGAAATATTTTACAGGGGAAAAATAATCATCATCACCAAAGAAATAGTTAAAAGCTTCTAGCTAGAGTTTTCATTTTTATCCCTTTGTGTACAGACTGTCTGCAATAGTCCATACTTTCATTTAGTGATTTTTATAACATTGACACCTAAATGAAAGGAGTTAGAACTCATATCTTGTGTGTATTTGACAAGCTTTAACAGAATTGTTTGCAAAATTTTATTGAAATCCCTTCTTTCATTTATCTTTCTTAGCATAAGCCTCAGAAATCAGTGGTATGGAATTCTTGTATAATTTAACTCTAAGAGAATTAAGTGTGCAGGTGTTCAGAGAATAGTCTATTTTTCTAAGTAAATAAAATCATTTGGAAGAAAATATATTATTTTTATTACCTTAAGAAAGAATATTCAATTGGTTTGATTCATTTCTAAAAGAACAAACAAAACATGTATTGCAAAGCAGATGAGAAACCAAGAAATAAAAATGCAATTAGTTGCCAGTAATCTCATGATCTTAAATTAGTAAACAAGCTAAAATTGCTTGAACAGCTACCACAAGGAGTTTTAGAGTTACAACGCTTCTTAAGGTTGCTGTATTAAACAAAGGAATGTGCACGCTTAAGTTATATTTTACGGATTTTGATTTGTGGACACTCTTTGCTGTGCACCGCAACAAATCCATAACACAAACGTTCACAATTTAGAGAGTGGACGGAAACTTAGAAAAGACAGCCTTGTAAAAACCACAGATGTGTCTCTCTCCTCTCCACTTGTTAGGCTGGGCCTCATGTAAACTTTCCTAGACAAATGAGTTTCAAGTGCATTTTGAAAGGTCTATAAAGAAAGAAATTTAGTACTTTCCATTTTAATGGCTTGCAGTCCTGATGGAAGTTCTTTCTTTTAGCCAACCTAAATGCTTTATACAACATTTCAAGCTCACTTATTCTTGTTGTGCCCTCTGTGGCATCGGAGTACCGATCAGCACCTTCCATGTAATAATCCTTCATGTAATTGAAAACCAACTTGTTTCCCCAGCCTATTTTCCAACTTAAATAATATTAGTTCCCTTAACCTTTCCTCTGAGATTCTATTTTCCAAGCTATTAATCATGTTTATTGCTTGTCCTTAAACCTTCTTCAAGTTTTCCAAGGTCTTTTTAACTTAGTGAGTCCCAGCCTGTACACAGCACTGTGATTATGCTAGGAGAATTACTTCTCACATTGTATGCATTGTTCTTCTGTTTCTGGGTCCAGGGACTTCAAATTGCTAATCTACCTTTGAAATACGACTCTTATACTGTTGCAGTTATTATTGTTGTTGCCTTACTCCCACCAAATCCATCAGCTCCCACATTATGTTCAAAGAGTTTACTTCTAAGTACACTACATCTGCATTTGTCTAATTCTGAAACTTTTTATTTGTGAAAAACATTTTTAATTTGATATTTCTTGTTCAAAATGGAGTCATCCTGCCCCCTTCACCTAACTTAGTATTTGGTGGTTTGTTTTTTGTCCAAATTATAGTATGTGTTTGAGAATTTGAATACACATACAATTTTAGATCAAAAGAGGCATTGGTTATCAGATTAAAAACAGACTCTAACATTTTTTTATTTGGAAACTTTCTATTTCATGGGTCATTCAAATTTTATGTGTGATTCATTTTTATTTTTTTATTTATTTTTTTTTTTAAAGATTTTATTTATTTATTTTTCCCCCAAAGCCCCAGTACATAGTTGTCTGTCATAGCTGCACATCCTTCTAGTTGCTGTATGTGGGACGCGGCCTCAGCAAGGCTGGAGGAGTGGTGCCTCGGTGCGCACCCGGGATCCGAACCCGGGCCGCCGGCAGCGAAGCGCACGCACTTAACCGCTAAGCCACGGGGCCGGCCCTGATTCATTTTTAAATGAAATAAAATTTGAAACACAGTGTGTATTCCTTGCATAGCTATAATCACCAAAATGTTTTTCACTTCCAATTTCGTCATTGCCATCTTCCACTAAATTATTTCCAAAAAATTTCTTTGTTGTATTTTAAACTTTCTTCACTCCTACAATGGAGCATATTTAGTTCCCATTTATACTTAGAGTACTTAGCACACTGATTCCAATCTTCCTTACTTTCTTCTCTCCAATTTTTCTACACAAGAACAATAGAAAATATAATTTCGTTTCATTTTCATCTCATATGATTTCCTTCATATGATTCTGCAGACATTTTTTATATACCTCACTTCCTAGTTTTCAGTTTCATATACTATAGAATGTGCATGCATTAAACCAATATCTGGTAAACAATTTTTTCTCTATCAATATATTTTAAAAACTGAATAGACCATCCATGCATTTTACATACACATCTACGTAATGCAATGCATCACTTAAAAATGAGTTGTATATTGTTAAATTTGTCAGTAACTACATAATTCTGAAACTAGTTTAAAACACATTTGCTTAGAGAAAAAAAAAGAAAAAAGAGCTATCACCTTGTAAAAACAGAAAAGTTAAAATAGGTATGGTTCCGTTCTCGTCATGGACAAAAATCTACTGAGATTTCGATTCCTTAAGCTAAGACCTGATCTATTTTCCTGAAGAAGAAATAGATTAATTAAAGGCTTTATTGTTTATTCCTCACCTTTTTTACTTACTCTGAACAGTACAAACATTTTGGATTTTATGTAAACTAGAGATTCCTCTGAGTCTCTTTCCAATTCTGCTGAATCTTACAATTCTTGCTTTGACTTGATTATAAATTGATCCCGTCTTTATGTGCCTGATTGTTTAGAGCATTTTGTCTTAACTTGATTTCCAAGAATCAGTAAGGGTATAAGAAATTCTTAAAACCTAAGTACAAATAGATAAAATTGTATGCTAGGTGATACAATTCGCATGTTCATTTAATCTTCACGATAATTGTTGATATTAAGCACTTAAGTATAATGTTTAAATAGATTACCTCATGCACACTCATAACAAGCCACGATTAGTTAGGACTATCATCATCCCTGTTTTCCTGAGACATGAAGTGGTCCCTGCTCTTGACTGTTTATAAAGGTGACAAATGGTAAAGCTAGGATTTCATCTCAGGTACTGAAACACCAGAGCCCATGTGCTCCTTACTAAACCACCCAGCACAGCACAATTGGTATTTAACAAGCAATTGACGTCAGACGGCGTGCCTAACTGATCCACTATCAGCCATTCAATACATTGCTTGTTAATTCTCTTTGGGGAGAAAATAAATGAAAGTCTTCATCAGTGTTTTGCTGCTACAATTATTTGCCAGTTTTCTAAGCTGTTTATTGTATCATTAGTTTACAAAACATGGCCACATTTAGTGTTTACATTCCTTTTAAATCGGTCCCACAATAATGCATTAGAAAGGTTTGACCTCCATTTAAAAATACGGCTAAATGATACATTACATTTCAAAACTAAATATCATTTTGCAAAATAATATTGTAAAATGAATAGTTTTTAAGATAATCAAATACACATCATACACTATAATCTTATTTATCAGAAACTTTAAAATGAAATCTCTTATTCTGAGTGTTTTTAATAAACTATTTTATAATTAAGGATTCTTGAGAGTATTCTAATACTATGTTATGGTTCTAAAACTTTCTACCTTGCTTTTATCAAAGATTGAATTCTTTTCCATTCCAAATCTAAGACCAGGCTAAACCAGTCCTGGCACCAGTATGTACGTTCTCACTCTTCATGTCAAGATGAATTATAAGTATGTGTACGGGGGAAATGCATGACCTTTCAGTCACTCTTTTAATTTAGACTATCAGTATAGGGATTGCTTTAGGATTTGACATGCATTGGCAAACCTGTAGTGAGGCAAACAGAGGTAAATAATGTAATCAGAGCAGCAGCTGGGTTTCGGGTATGCCAACAGTCAACTTCGAGCTTCCTAGGCAGCTGGGGCGGGTGTTAGTGATCTAAATGAGGTTGGTGGAAAGACTTTTATTTCTTTACAATAGTTCTGGCAACTAGACCTATGTTCCTGCCATTCCAATCCTGCTTCTCACTTTGTTTTCTGTGGTTTTCCAGCAGGTTTTTAAAAGTTTTATATCACCCCCAACAGCTTTATTACCACCTCTTTCTCCAGGCCAGATGAAGAAGAAATGCACCAAATTGTAGTACTTCGTTGTGCAGTATGCATTAGAAGCATAATCATAATTTAAACGTCCTGCCAGTAGTTCTTTTATTAACAAAGTGACCCCAGCCATAACTGCAAACTCTACGCTGTTTTGTAATAAAAGGGATGTATTATCTTTTTCTCAAACTGCTAAATCAACAAAATTGATGGAGTGCCTACTATATATAAGACATTTTTATGATAACTATTTAGAAGTAGTTTTCCTATCTTTAAGGAGCTTAAAGACATTTGGGGAAGCAGGCTATAAACTATGAAATAGATGTCAGCAATTGACCAGTGCCAAATTAATGCTATAGATATCAATTGCTATACGAGCTTCAAGGTGAGAAAAAGTATACAGAAAATTCACGTAAATGGACTCTGTGAGCTTGGTAAGGCATAAAGATAATTAGAATTTAGATAAAATCAGAAGAGGTATAAACATAGCATAGGACTGGCATCTACTCAAGTTTATCTGCAGCAGATGGCCTGCAGATGAGAACAATGGGAGATATTATGGGGAAAGTAATGAAGCAGTTGTGATGACAGGGTACTAATAATTATAGTAACAATAATAATGATATTAAAATAGCTAAAATGTGGGTACTTACTATGAGCTAAACACTATGTACTTTCTTTGTGCTAAATAGCATCTAGTTTAATCCTCAGAACAAAATCATATACCAGGTACTATGATTTTCTAAATCTTACATATAACGAAATGGAGGCTTAGAGAGTAAATACTTGCATTAAGACATGTTTCCTTAGGGGTGAAGCCAGGGCTTGAATGCAGATCTCTTTGATGTTAAAGCCTTTTCATTTAGCAAGGGTTCGCTTCAGAGTCAGAGGAACAACTTAAGGCACGGAGGCATGAAGACACAGCTAGGACAAAGAAAATTCTTTAAGAGGATTAATTTAGGGACTGGCCCCGTGGGGTAGCGGTTAAGTGCGCTAGCTCCGCTGTTGGCGGCTGGCGGTTCAGATCTGTTGGCGGCTGGCGGTTCAGATCCCGGGCACACACCAAGGCACCGCTTGTCAGGCCATGCTGTGGCAGCATCCCATATAAAGTGAAGGAAGACGGGTAGAGATGTTAGCTCAGGGCCAGTCTTCCTCAGCAAAAAGAGGAGGATTGGCATGGATGTTAGCTCAGGGCTGATCTTCCTCACAAAAAAAAAAAAAAAAGAAAAGAAAAGAGGATTAATTTGTCATATATATAGATAGATATAGAGATACGGATGTATATGTCTCGGATAGATATATCGCTAAGACGCTAGGGATACATTCTGGTAAATGCATCGTTAGGCAATTTTGTTGTTATGTGAATGTCAAAGAGTGTACTGAAGAGAAAGAAAATTTGCCATCCCAAAATGTACCTCTTTAACATGAGGATTATTTTAGGCTGACTATTTTTAAGAAACAAAAGACAGAAACTTTTTCTTGTTGTTACCTCCCCTTTAACTGCCTAAAAGAACTTAGATAAAAAAATCTGTCTCAGGAAGCAAGCTATCACGTTAGCAAAACGTGAACTAGGTGGTAGGCAGGGAGGAACCTAGAAGAGCCTGTTTATTGGGCTCCCCTCTGTGTTCTTGCATTTCTATGTGACCAAACGCTTATTTTCTAAACCTTTGCTCCTTTCCACCTACCTGTGAACTGTCTTTCTTTCCTTTGAAGTCCCCGACTATCCTCAACCCCAACAGCTTCTTTTGTCTTTAGCTGAGGATGGTATTTAAGGTGAGGGCTTTGGCCATTTCGGCAAGTTACTCAGTTTTTCTAGGTTTCTTTTACGTATACATGTTATTAAACTTTTGTTTGTTTTTCTCTTGTTAATCTGTCTCATGTCAATTTAATTCTTACATCAGCCAGAAAAACCTAGAAGGGTAGAGGAAAATGTCTTCCTTCCCTACAGAACTGATACAAACCTAGATGGTACAGCCTACAACACACCTAGGCTATATGGTGCTAATCTTATGGGATCATCGTCTTATACATGGTCAGTTGTTGACCAAAATGTCATTAGGCAGTTCATGACTGTATATGTGGGGTATATATCGGAGTGGGGAGATACAAAAAGGCATTTGGAGTACCTTGACTGTCTCACCTCCTCTTCTATCACTCTCCTGTTAGAGCTCACTCTGGCCTCCTTGTTCTTCCCACCTTAGAACCATTCTAATGGTTTTATCTCTGCCTGAGACGTACATGTTTTCCTCTCTTCCTCTGGGTGTACACGTGGTTCTCTATCTCTTATAAGGTCTCACTAAAATGTCACTTCTCAATGGGTCCTTTCTTGACAATTCTATTAAATTCCATTAAATTATTAACTTGAGCATTTCTGATCTCCCTTTTGTTAATCTGATTTTTCCTTCTTTGCCATAGCACTTTTAACCTTTTAGTATATTCCCTAATTTAGTTACTTATTATGTGTGTTGCTCACTGTCTCTCTCTCTCCTCTCTGAAATATAAACTCCGTGAGGGCAAAGGATCTTTTCTGTTTTATTCACTGATATATCCAAGAGCCTAGAAGAGACTCACATGCACACAGTTGCTCAATAAACATTTTTTGAGTGAATGATTACATGACTAAAATTTATTGCAAATAACAAATCCTCATTCTAAAAAAAATAGAAAATACACAAAGCATAATAAAACATGTAAAACAGCTATAATCTCACCAATGATAGATATTATTTACATTTATTATTATAATTTAGTGCATTAATATCTTTTTATTGCTAAAAATTAGTTCCAAATCTATTCACTTTCAAGAACATTAGACATCAAAAATAACTTGATGTTATCAAGATTATTTTGGAGACTCTTTCATTTGGAAGAAATATTTATTAATGTACATTTTAGTTATTCACAGATCAATATGACTTTTCTTTTTCATAATTCAAATGCATTTCATAATATTTATGTCTTTAATTTTGAAGGCAGAATACAATTAGACGTATGATGATCAGTAACATCTTTGCATTGAAGATGAAGGCAATGTTTAAAAATATTATCTAACAGTTTATAATCCCAAATGTGATGTCAGAGTAAAAGCTGAGTTTTTTTCAGTGAGATGAGGCAGGGAAGATGAATGTAGAAATGATACTACTGCTAAGACACTAAACGTCCAGGTCAGTAACTACTCAAATGAAAGATTTTCAATATTTCCATTGCAATATTTATTTACCTTTAGTATAGCAGTTATCACCTTGAGCAGCATTTATTATTTATATATCTCTCTGTAATATATTATTTCTCTCTGAATCATTGTCCATATTGAAGGGAGTGATATATCTGATATATCTTAAAACCAAATATGTGACTTCCGTGTATATGTGAGCATTTACAATTTCAACCAAAAGCCATAATAGTAATAAAACATAAGAAATGTAATTTTATGAAAAAAGTAAAAAATTACAAACATCAGTGCTGTGATTAAAGTAGACGGGGTGCTTCTGTAGAATGAAACACTGAGATAGTGTTTTAGATTAGGTGATCAGGTAAAGCCTCTTTGAGCAGGTGAAATTCTAGCGGAGAACTGAAGGATGAGAAGAAATGAGTCAAAGAGTCTATGGAAGAGACTTCTAAGCAAAGGGATCTTTAAGTGAAGAGCCTAGAGGTGGAAAAGGCAGTCCACAAAATGTCACTGGGGCACATGAACAAAACAGCGATGTGATCTGAGGTTGGCGAGGTAGACAGGTGCAAGATGATAGAAGTTCATAATCTCTAGTAATGAGTTTGAATTTTATTCTCTGTGAAATTAGAAATCCAAGGGCGATTTTAATCTAGCATGGTACATTATCTAATTTAGGTTTGCATAATCTAATCTAACTGTTGCATGTTATTGGACTGGGGAGAGGAGTGTCTGGGGCTATATATACCAGATTAGAGGCTGTACCTTGCAGTTAACAATACTCTATTATATACTTGAAAGTTACTAATAGAGTAAAGCTTGAATGTCTCACTGCACACAAAAAATGGTAATTATATGATTATGTGAGATGATGGATGTGTTAACTAACCTCATTGTGGTAATTATTTTGCAATATTTAGGTGTATCAATTCATCACATTTTATACCTTAAATTTACACAATGTAATATGTCTATATTTCAATAAAGCTGGAAAAAAAGAAAAATTAAAAGCATAGAATTCGGGGGGTACGAATAAGCCAATCAAATGGTTTAACCAAGATTTTGAATCTTGAGACCAAAGTTGAAAGAAGTAGCATATTTTACCTAATTCCTGATACCTCACTATACATCTAAATGATTTTGGAATCAGTATATTTTCATAAATATTATTTTTACATTATGTGAAGACATAATGTTGACAATTGTGCATAACAATGAATAGCAGTCTTTTAGATCAACTCTATGTTTTTAGATAGTTAAATACTAGAGTTTTGTTGAAATGGCTTCTCCATTTGTGAGTTAATTAATTTATCTTTCATTCAGCAAAATTATGTCTTCAAAGACTTTCTTCTGTAAGTGTGTATGATTACATTGTTAAATCATTAAATAGTTTAAAAATATTTTCTATTTCCTTTGCACATGAACTTAATTGAGTGAAGAGTTATCAGCATGTGTCTTTTCCCCCACATTTGTCAAAGTTGATCTATTGGCTTCTGGCTTCTGGTGCTGTTGAGTTGATGTTGAGAACTGCAAAATAATTCCAGTTATTTGTTTTCTTTGTGAGAGATCTATTTTTCTGCCTAGATTTTTATAGGATTTCTTTTTCTTTTTCTTTGAAGTTTAGTAACTTTACAAGGATCAGTCTTACTGTGCTCTTATATATTAAAGTTTTATAGGTCAATAAGCTGTTTTCCTTGGCAGGTTAAGAACAACTTGCTTTTCCAAAGTTTCTTTTATTATGCCAGAGAAGAGTTTTGCTGTAGTTCAAATTTGTCTGGACTAAGTAAAGACAGCTATTTAAACAAATTATTCTGGCATTTTGTACAGCATCCTGGACATTTTTACTAGAATCAAAATAACACTTTTAGTTATACATTGTTCTAATTTTAAAATATAAATTTATAAATAAATATGAAAACTAAATATCTTACAACTTTATAAAAATAAAGAATAACAATGTTCAGATTATTCTATGAGTAAATTATTTCAAATGGGTGAAAGAAAATTCATAATGGCAAAATGAAAATGTTATTTAGCTAAGAAATTACAAGTAATCATATACATGTATCTGTCCAAATGAATTTTTGAGGGTGATTTTATAATATCTTGTGTTTTCCAAATTTTGGTTAATAAGTATGCATTTTATTTATAATTAGAAAACATAAAACTCATGTTCAGGAATATCACAAGATTGTTTTTGAGAAAATTTGGTTATTTACAATTTTTGGCAACACTTTGTCTGTTTTTGAAAACCACAAGTTTTGTGACAGCCATGAAATTAAGCACTGGCTCACTAAACCCTATATCTAAGTCATAAATATTAGGCAATTAGTCAAAATGAAATGAAATAAACTAGTGTTTTCTAATTCCCTTTTTGTTATGTTTCCATGGAAATCAGTGGCTAAGTCTATTTGAATGTTTAAAAATAAACTGGAATCAGTGATCTGATGCTTAAAACATTTACTGGATATCAATTATATGCTAATTATAGTCAGAAATGTACATTTCCCTTTGTTCTAGTGTCCCTGAGAAGAAAATCTAGTTAGCTAGTTGCTAGAATTGATTGGTGGGTGGGAGATTATAAATCCTTTTGTGAGGTCTTAATTGGAATCTGAGCAGTTGAGTTCACTTGCTCAAAAATTATTAACAAATGGAAATTTTCCTTTTCACAATGTCCATTTGTAGTTATGAATACACTTTTGCTGTTATTATTGCTCACAAAACATTTGACCAAAATATGTGTAACAGTAGCTTCATGTACTTAGCTCATGTGTACTGGGAGAAATTTGCTCTGGCTAAGGTTTCAGGCAGATGCTCTAATTTGTTTGCTAAATTATATCAGTGAGGATTATGTTCAGCTATGGTGAGAAAAAACAAAGAAACTGTGATTAAAAGAAGATAGAGGGGCTGTCCCCGTGGTGTAGTGGTTAAGTTCGGCACACTTCGTTTCGCGAAGCGAACTTAAGTGGACTTAAACCCGGGGTTTGCAGGTTCAGATCTCTGGTGTGGACCCACACCACTCCTCAGCCATGCTGTGGCAGCAACTCACATACAAAATGGAGGAAGGCTGGCACAGATGTTAGTTCAGGGCAACTCTTCCTCAAGAAAAAAGAGGAAGATTGGCAACAGATGTTAGTTCAGGGTTAATGGGTTAATCTTCCTCACCAAAAAAAAGAAAAAAAAAGAGAAGTTTCCTTCTTTCTCAAATAAAAAGCCAGAAATAGGTAGTCCAGGGCTGGTATAGTTTTCTGCAGTGGTAGTTATTCAGGTTTCTTTTATCTGTGCTCTGCTATGCATGTGTTTAATTTCTAGGATCATTTCATGGTCCAAAGTGTTAGTTCCAGCTCTGACATCACATATGAATTTCCTGAGCAAGAAGCATAACACTTATGTTTACCTCCCACCAACCTGGATGTGGTCACCTTTCCATATCTAGCTGAAAAGTACAGGAGGAAATGCAATCTTTAGGCTAAATGGAATGTATCCTACCAAAAATATAGGCTATATTTCTAAAGAATGTGAGCAATTGATATTGGGGAGCAAATATTCTCTGGCAGAGACATTGTTAGACACTCACGGAATTTGGCACCACCTTATTTCTATATATGGGACGCTCACCACATTAAAAAATCTGTAAGGGAGTTCACCCTGTTTATTCCCCTATGCCTCTAAATCTTGTTTTCAACACAGATGAATAATTGTATTAAAACACAAGGTAAAGCATAATATTTCTCTGCCCATAAACTTCCAGTAGCTCTCATCTCATCCAGAATAAAATCCATTCTTTACCATGGCACGTAAGGCCCTCCATGGTGCTGGCCCTCATTAATTTTCTGACCTCCTACCTCTGAATCCCCTGCTCAGCATTTTTTTAGCTACCTTGACTCCTTTCTATTTCCCAGATAAGCCAAGCATGCTTCCAAGTTACAGCATTTTCATGCCTCGAGAGATACTTTCTTTGACTACCCTGTCATTCTCAATCATACCTTCCTTCATTTTTATTTGCAGAAATATCACCTCCTAAGACATTAAGTATGAATTTATTTTCACTTCCTCCCCCTAGAATGTAAACTCCATGAGAGCAGGGTCTTTGTTTTGTTTATTGTTAGTTTGTGTCTACTCCAATTTCCAACTCCTTGAAATAATTACCATCCTTTCACCTATTCTCCTAATCAGATATGAATAATATTTATTTTTAAAAAGATAACTTTTTCTTCATTGAGATGTATTTTTCCTCAACAGTGGCACTTTAATTTACTTTCCCTTTTAAAAGAAAGACATGATCTTTATAATTTTACTTTCTCTGCTCCATTCCATTAGCTTTCCTCTCCTTTTTCTATGATACCTTTAGAATACATTTACTTCCCTCCTCTCAACCTTCATTTCCCAGCTTTCTTTTCTTTCCTGATCATTAGTATCTAATAGAAATTCTCTTCGTCTCTGACTCTTCTAATTCAAGAAATGTTCTCGGGCCAGCCCCGGTGGCCTTGTGGTTAAGTTCGGCATGCTCTGCTTCAGCGGCGTGAGTTTGGTTCCCTGACAGAGGCCTACACCACTCTTCAATGGCCGTGCTGTGGCGGTGGCTCACATACAAAATAGAGGAAGATTGGCCACAGAAGTTAGCTTAGGGGGAATCTTCCTCAGCAAAAAAAAAAAAAAACAAAAAAAAAAAGAAAAAGAAACTTTCTTTAATATTGATATTACATTTTCCTAAAGAGGCTATCTTTATCCATTAAATACCTCTATATCCAAGTTCATTTCTTACCACTATTTCTTCTGCTGTTCATCTTTCCCCATATTGAGGTCTCTGTTTCAATTTCTTCTCATTTTGGGTGAAATCTTTCCTCAAGTACTTGAGTAATAAGGTTTCCCAGTTTTTAAATAGCCTCGTATCTTTTTTTCTCCCATGACAGGTATGGTATTGTTGAAGTGAAGTCTTTTTTTCTCTCTTTTTCTCTTTAATTCATTGTTTTCTACCTTCTGTTTTTGCAAACGAGAAGTTCAGTGCTAGTTTTTTGGTTTTTTTTTTATAGCTCCTTGAATTTGAGACCTATGTTTTAAATATCGATAAGGGTGGAATCTTCCATTTGGTGAAAGGCAAAAGAGCTGATGTCTTTCTCTTGACCTTTTTCAGTGTCAAGGACGCATACATACTCATTCCTCTTGAAGTTCTCTTTAGACTTAAGTACTCAGACCTTTCACAGCTAACCTCTTTCTGGGATCTATTGCTCCTGGCTCTGTCCCTACTTTCTACTGATTTTTTTTCCCCAAGACTACTGAGGAGGGAGCCCTTTGAAAATTTAACGAAGTTATTGCCACTCCAAGTTGTTTTCAAGTTTTAGAAGAATCCTGGCTAAGTAGAGGCAAGTAAATTGTAGTTGAGATTGGACAGTAAGGAAAGTATACTCAGGTTGCCATATTCCCAGAATCCCTCAGCAAAAAAAGATCTCTTGTTAACAGCAGGATGTTGAGATTAAACAAGACATGGCTTTTCTCTCCTCATACAGATTTGTAAACAAAACAATAAATCATAACGTGTTTATATTGAGAACATTTACTTTCAAGTGATTGAATTATTAGCTATGGAAATAATTTATTGCATATAATAAGTCTTTTCTTGGAATAATGAAAATGATTAAATTTTAGTTCAAAGTGAAGCTAGAACAAAAATAGATTTAATTGTTAAACATTGAGAGGGTACACTGATGTTATTATAAATCACAATGACTTTTACAAGTGAACTTTTGAGCGAAGAAAGGTTAACCTAATTATTCTGTTCTGGCAAGATTTTTTTTCATCTGAAAAAAGAAGCTTACTAGGAAATCTAATTAAGAAAAATTCATGGATTTCAGAGAAAGATGATAGCATAAGAATAGACTTACAAAGATATACTTTAAAAATCTAGCCTAAATGATCAAAGAAACACAAAGATGCCTAAAATTATTTTAACATCATTGAAACTAAAAATTCTTTCTAACTATGAGACTGAATCTCATGAAGTTGCTTATATTCAATGATTTTTGACCTACGAAAATGGCAGTTTATGATGGTTCAACTTACTATAAAACACATTCTTAGGGAAGATTCTGCAAACACTATAGCTTGATCACATAGGATGGAAGGAATACAAAACTCATAAGGACAATTATGCATTGTTGTAGGAAGTTGAAAACATTTAAAAAGTACCATCAGGATTTTCATGACACAACTATCCTATTGTAATTTCTTAATTTTAATTAAACAGTTGGTTGGCTGGATTACTTGTTCAAAACAATTTTTCTTTTTTTAGGAAGGGTATATCCATGTTATCTTTTCATAATTTCTGAATACTTGAGAATATATTTCTTATATTTTGGTCATATAATATGAGGAATATTGTTTTTCATCATAAATATGTTGGTAATCTTTTCTTTTTCTTCTTTAGAGTCAAATTCCACAGATAAGGTAACTCCTTATAGAATTCTTTTTTTAATCCATGTAGGTCAGTACATTCATTAGGGTATGTCTTAATCATTATGCTTGGTCATTTTTCTTATATATTGAAAAATTTTTTTCTAAATTTTTAGGCATTCTATTATTTCAGGAACATTTCGTTAAATTTTTGAAAGTTTTTGCTATACTAAATTTTTTATTTCCTTCAGAAATACTAGTTATCCTTTCACTGAATCTTAATTGTCTCTCCTCTCTATGACCATCTTCACTAAATCCCTTTAATTCTAATGGAAATTTACTGTGATTTTCTGTCATTTTTCTCAAGCTTTTTCAATTATGACTTTTAAGAATATTTTTACTATGTAATATATGCTTTAGTGTAGTTTATATTATAACAAAGGGAATTGATACTATTCAAATAATAATGCAAAAACATATATAATTACAAACTCTAGAGAGAAAGTACATGGACTTTTAAAGCGTACGTGTGAAGAATCTTCTATTTTTCAGGTGACATATGAAGAAAATTAATAGGAATTTACTAGGCAGAAGCAGTATGAAGAAAAGAGAGTTCCATGCAGTGAGAAAATTGAGTTGAAGGCCCTAACATGGGAAGGATCATTGCACATTAGAAAATTCTACTACTAGGGTAGTGTGGCTAGACCACAGAGATTGAGTGGGATTGTCATAAAGAGCTAGAAAAAATGGGGCATTTGGAACATTGTAAACAAGATTAAATTTTAATCTAAAAACAGTGAAAAGCAGTTATAATCAGAGGGATAATCAGATTTTTTAAATATATCACTCAAGCTGCAGTTTTAATGAATTTGGTAGAGAGACAAATGTAGATGAGTATTTGAGGAGTCTATCATAGAGGTGAAGTAAGAATCAGCAGAATACAGACATAGAATATATCGTAGAATAGCACTATGATGTTAATGTTACTTTTCCAGCAGAGTTCAGATATCCAGACAGTCATAGACAAAGCATATATTTAATTTCATTCATATTTGGAATATAGATACACGGTTATAATGATAAAGCTTATGGAAATGATTTTCCATAGGATCTAATCTGGAAAATAAAGGTAAATTGAAAGAAGGATATAAACTGACATGAGAAAGGAAAAAGTAAAATAAAATGGAGCTCTCAATACTTTGCAAATAATTTATTTAATCATTACAACAACACTGTAAGGTAAGTATTATTATTATCCTAAATATATAGACGAGGGAAATAAAGTACAGAGAAGTTAAGTCACTTGTTTCAGTTTGTAACTGTTGGGACATGGTATGAATCAGACAGAGCACACAGAGGAGAAGGAAGCAGGACTGAGCACCCAATCCTTCCTGGGAGGGGGATATGGGCAGCACATATTCATATTCATCATAAATCACAATGGGATACTCTTGGAGTAGTTTTATTTTCTCCGTGTTGCAATTCTAGCAAATTGTCTTTACTCTTATTATGTTTTACTATAATGCTTATTTTGATTTCTTATTTCATACGGACCATGAACTCGAAAAATTCTCTTATAGGGCAAAGCAGTAGCATAATTTTTCTTCTATTTTCTAAAGTAAATCTTCTTCCAAGTGGTCTCTTCAGTCTTTTTTCTTTGGTGAGGAAGATTGGCCCTAAGCTAACATTTGTGCCAATATTCCCCTATTTTGTATGTGGGATGCCACCACAGCATGGCTTGATGAGCGGTGGGTAGGTCCACGCCCAGGGTCCGAACCTGCAAACCCCGGGCTGCCAAAGCAGAGTGTGTGAACTTCACCACTATGCCACCAGGCTGGCCCCTCTTCATGCCATTTTTTTTTTAAGCTTTTTTACATACTATATTCCTTTTCCATTTTTGAATAGATTCCATATTGTGTCTTTTCTTTCAGTTCATCTTTGACTCAAGACTATTTTGTCTGAGTATGACATACCTCCATGAGGTAGCATTCATGTAGATTATGAAGTATATGGTGCCTCATATCTTAGGCAATGAGTGAGGCCTGCATTTGGTCTCCCCATTTTAATAAGAGCAGTATAAAAGTCTCGTTCCTGATCCCAGGAGGGTGGTTTACTTAACTTTAGGGGTTCTTGCCTAATAACTTGAACTACAAAATGGGTTTTTTGCAATATCTTTTAGTGTTTAAGTGTACTAGGGAGGAAATTAGACTAACAAACAATCATAGTCTGAGTGTACGATCTCCACAGATATTCCTCTCCATTTATCGACTCTCCTGCCTTGGCATATCTTTCTTGTGGTGGGAAAGGGGTGCCTCCCTTTCACCACTCACACCTGATTCCTTGTATTTTTATCCTTTCTCTGACACAAGGCCAAGAGTAGACCCTATTAAGAAGTTAGGACATTGCAAACATTTATGGCAAACAGATTTTATTTCATAGATTTTTCCATATATTTCTTTTTCAGTCCACTTGGGTTAGCAGTTATAAGGATGTTTGTAGGGATTTTTTTTCCTGTCTTTCTAGCCTACCTCAGTAGGCTTCTATTTCTCCTTCCCCTGTATTGAACTCTCCATTCAAATTAAAAAAAAAAAATACGTCAATTAAAACAAAAATGGAGGGATCACTAGGCCTCCTCTTCAGTCCCGTCTTCTTTGCTATTGAACTTCATTAAAATTGAAAACGTTTGCACTTCAAAAGGTACTATTATTTACTTTTCCCTGAAAGTACTATTTCTGTCTTTGTACCTCTGCTTATATTAATCCCCTAGACTGTGAAGTCCCTCGTTCTTTTCTCAACTGTTAAATCCTACTTGTTCATTAATATTCAAATCAACGCCATTTTCTCTAAGAACGCTCTTTTTATTTCCCATGGTAGAATTACATAATTCTCTTCTTTCCTCCCAAATACTTGAAATCATCCCTTAACACTAACAACTAATATAGTACTTATTTCATCCTGCTGCATGTTACCATTATCTTTAAGTTACAATCTTGTGGGCAACAAGCCTGTGATCCCCTTGAGGACAGAGATTGTGTCCTTTGTTATTTTGATTTACCACAACATTAAGCATATTGCTTTGTTCATTGGTTTGTTCATTGGTTAAATAATGATCCACTTAATAGATAGCAAATAAGTAAATCAATATAGCCAATAGTTCTCTTTTATCTAACCTAATAATAGAGAAAATGTAAAAATCCAGTTTCATAGATATAACTGGAAATAGTGTCAGAGTCTCTGTGTTGAAAACCAATCTAAATTTAGATTGTTAAAAATATTTTCTAGGGGCCGACGCAGAGGCATAGTGGTTAAGTTCATGCTCTCTGCTTCAGCAGTCCGGAGTTTGCCAGTTTGGATCCCAGGCATGGACACACGCACTGCTTGTTAAGCTATGCTGTGGCAGGTGTCCCACATATAAAATAGAGGAAGATGGGCACAGATGTTAGCCCAGGGCCATTCTTCCTCAGCAAAAAGAGGAGGATTGGCAACAGATGTTAGCCCATGGCTAATCTTCCTCACAAAAAAAGAAAAAAAAATTTGTGCTAAATAAAGAGATTAAAATAGATTAAAATTGTTTCCTATTCAATATACTCCCGTCATCTGTAACTCTAAGCTTAATTTTGGATTCCTTATTTCTTGGAATTGCCTTCAGTAATTGTCTTCTACACCGATGAACTGAATCTTGACACTATGTTACATAGTCATCCTTGCACAATGGGATATTTTATTTTTCATGAGATAAACATTAAAAACAAGTCTATGTATTATGAGGAATCATGAAGATAAGCAGATTCAGCCAACTAGAATTGAACAGCCAGCTAGAATTGTTATCTGAACAGCCAACTAGAATTTACAAAGTGTCTACTAGCTAAATTAAAATAAAGTAAGCTAATTCTAGGAGTGCATTCAAAATATTTGAATTTGCGAGGTAGACAAAAATTGATGTATAAGACTGTTCTCAAGGTATCACTTATAATTGCAAAAAATGGAAATAACTTTATGGGCCAAATATCTTCTACTGCACCTCCAATTTACTCTTCATCCTTCCGGATCCTGCTTGGACTTGGGATACTGACTTATAAGGAGTATATCAAAGTCTCCCTTACCCTCTGGCTACAAATTAGATGCAGCCTGTGAGGAACCCTGGCAGGAGGTAGAAAGGAAAGAGGAAAGAGGGGTCATAGTATTTATTCTGCTGATTCCTTTCCCATGAGGTCTCCTTCGCGAAGTGTGTCTCTCTAAAGAAGGTCAATGTTGTTCTCAAGGTGGCCCACTCTACAACTCTCCCTCTCCAAGTTTTGCTAACCTCTTCTTCCCCCATCTAGCCCCAGCTCCAGATTCATTGCTTGTAATTTCCTCACGCTCTTTCCTTTGTAATAAAACATTTCTCAAGTTATTCTTAATTGTTTACCGTCTGTTTCCTGTACAGACCATAAGACAAAATATAAAAACTTTGAGTCAGGCCATGCTTTTCTATGTTCTTTTTCCCCTGTCTCTATGACCACGCGGACATGTACCAAATGGATTCTCCAGCAGCCTGGACCCCTGACTGAACACATTGCGGGGAGGATTCCCTCCTTGTCCGGTATAGGATATGTAGCATACACTCAAACAAACCTCTCATAAACCACTGATATTTGGGCTGTTTCCTGTTATTGTATAATAACAAAACCTACCGTGACTAATAAATATTCAACTGTCTGGCAATGTTCTAACCGTTGTGAGTAAAATGAAGAACAAAGTTCCCGCCCTCAGGGAGTTTACATTCTACTAGGTGAGAAAGATAACTTAAAAATAGAGAATATAATATCAGTTTGTGAGTAGTAAGTGTTATGATGAAAAATGAGAGTAGAGGTAGTTTGCATGGATTACTATTTGTATTAGTTTCCTAGGGCAACCATACAAAGTACCACAAACTTAGTTTCTTAAACAATAGAAATTTATACTCTCACAGTTCTAGAGGCTATTAGTCCAAAATCAAGGTGTTGGCAACACCATGCTCCCTCTGAAACCTGTATGGGAGAATCCTTTCTTGCCTTTTCCTAGTGTCCAGTGGCAGCCATCAGTCCTTGGCTTTCAGTTGCATCATTCCAATCTCTGCCTCTGTTGTCACATGGCATTCTCCCTGTGTTTCCATGTCCTCTTCTTATAAGGACATTAGTCATACTGGACTAAGAGACCACTCCACTCCAGTATGATCTCATGTTAATTACACCCGTAATGACCCTATTTCCAAATAAGGTGGCACTGAGAGTTAACACTTCAACATATCTTTTAGGGGGACACAATTCAACCCATAACACTATTAGGGTCAGTCTCTCTAAATGCAACAATGTATTAATAACAAACCAAATAAATAAAACATAAAACATAACCTACATTTGAAAAATAATGATAAAATAATTTGTAATTTCTAAAGACCTCATTGTTATTGTGCAATCAATATCTATGACAGACTGCCATTCTTCCTGTTCTCTATAAATCTATATTTCTTTTGTTAAAACCACAATGTCCCCACCGAACTTTACATGTAGAGAAGTGTCCCGAGAACTTTTATCAACACCTAATCTTTTACACAAATTGAAACCGTGGTAGATAATTCAACTTGCCCTGAGAATGTTTTGTTTTTATTTCTTTGGACTATTTCTGTGATTGACAGGATGAAATGTTTAACTATGAAATAGATCAATATTTCTCATTGTGACATTCATTGTTGGGTAATTTTGCTTTTATTCTGTCAATTGTGTTTTTTTTTAGAAACAAAAATCCATTGAACATTATAGTATATAAATGGTAATACATTCTTAAAGATTAATAATTCTCTGTTATTGTAATATCATATCTTTTGAATAATAAAAACATATTTAATTGATACCTTTACCTATTAGAAAAGAGCCAAGGTAAGTTAGAGGTTATTAAAAATTCACTCTAAAAAAGAAATAACATGCAAGAAAAAAATTAAGAAATTTGCGTATATTTTAAAAAACTAAATTGCATATTACTGTGACAATATGCTTGGCTTACAGTATGTTTTGTTTGTTTGCTTGCTTGTTTTTATTAATTAATAGACTTCATTTATTAGAGCAGCTTTAGGTTACAGAAAAATTGAACAGAAAGTATCGGGTTCCCATATGCACTATCCCTTCTTATCCTCCCCAGTTTCCCTGTTATTAACATCTTGCATTGATGTGGTACATTCATTACAATTGACAAACCAATATTGATACATTATTAGTAACTAAAGTCCATGGTTTAGCGTTCACTCTTCGTATTGTGCAGTTGTATGAGTTTTGCCAAATGCATCATGTCATGTATCCACCATAAGGGTCTCATACACAATAGTTTCACTGCCCTGAAAATATCCTGTGCTCCACCTATTCATCTCCCACACCCAACCCCTGGCAACTACTGATTTTTTTACCATCTCTAAAGTTTTACTCTTTTCAGGTCATATAATTGAAATCATACAATATGCGGACATTTCAGACTGGTTTCTTTCCCTAAGCAATATGCTTCAAGGTTCCTGTATGTCTGATCATGACTAGATAGCTTATTTCTTTTTCCCGAATGATATTCCATTGCATGGATGTACCAGAGTTTATCTACTGTTTATTCATTCACCTATTGAATGACACCTTAGTTGCTTCCAAGTTTTGGAAATTCTGAATGAAACTACAGTAAACATTTGTGTGCAAGTTTTTTTATGGTACAGTATGTTTTTTCTTTGTTCTTAAGTAGTACTGTATAAACCAATCCAAAACTAGCATTGCCTTGCTGATGTTGATTTCTAGTCTTAAAAGCAACCTACTGTTATAATTTTTAAAGAGAGGTTTTTTACTGTCAATTTGGTAAAATGATACACTTTGCTCACTTTGAAATAATAATGCACTATAATTCGTTTTCCATTCCTTGATAAGCTCAAGAAATTAGACAGCAGCCATATCCTTGGACCAGCATCCAGATTACAAACAGGAAAGGGAGAATGAACATTCAACAAATATATGAATCATATCAAGAATTGTGCTAAGCATTACAGAGCTATAATCTCTTTATACATAGACATTATAAGGAAATCAAGGTAGAGAAAGTAATGAAGCAATGCTAATCAGCTCAATTTTTTTTTTTTAGGAACAATCTATATTCAAACTCAATTTACTTTTACTGAAGAACCATGATACAAAACAAAACAAAACAAAAAACTCCTTAGTTAAGTCAAAAAAATCCTAAATTATATACAAGTATAAATCATATGAATCATTGTGCACATTGATTGTTTTCTTTAATGGATCAAATCATATTCAAACCATTGCACTACTGATTTTATTTTATTTTACTTAATTTTATCTTCTATTTTATTTTCAGTAGAATATTAGCTGGCCGATTAGAATATCAGAAGGTAAAGAAAGAGAAAATAGAGCAGAAGAAATATTTAAAGTAATAACGGCCAAGAATTTTCCAAAATTACTAACACACACCAGATACAAATCCAAGGAGCTCAGAGAACACCAAGCAAGATAAAAATCGAATTCTATACTTAGACATATCGTATTCAAACTGCAGAAAAGCAAAGACAAAGAGATGTCTTGAAAGGAGCCAAAGGTAAACAAAACATCTTACCTATAGAGAAAGAAGGATAAGAATTACAGTGGACTGCTGATCACAAACTATGCAAGCAAGAGGAGAATGGGGTAAAATATTTAGTGTTTAAAGTAAAGAAAAAAAATCAAAATCTAGATTTCTATATTCAGTGAAATTTTCCTTCAATAGTGAAGTAGAAATAGAAACCTTTTCAGACAAACTAAAACTAAGGGGTTTCCATGGCCAGGAGACCTGCCTTTCAACTAATGTTAAAAGAAGTTCTTCGAGGAGAAGAAAAATTGTATAGGTCAGAAACTGGATCTGCATAAAGAAAGGAAGAATATCATAGAAGGAATAAATGAAGGTAAAATAAAATCTTTTATTTCCTTACTCTTAATTGATCTAAAAGATAACACTTTGTTTAAAGTAATAATAATAACAATGTATTGGGTGATTATAGCATATAAATAAATGAAATCAATGACAACAATGTCATGATGAATGGGAGGGAGGAATTGGGAATATGTACTCTGTTATAAGGTACTTACACAAAGCGTGAAGTGATATTTGTATTATTTGATTTATTTGAAGTGTTATTTGAAGATGGACTGAGATTAGTTAAAAATGTACATTGCAACCCCTAGGGCAACCACTAAAAAATTTTTTTTTAAGTATAATTGACATTCTAAGAGAGGAGATACAGTGGAATCATAAAATGTCAATTAAAACCAGAGAAGGCAGAAAAAGACTGGTGGGGCAAAGAGCAAATGATGTGAATAGAAAACAGTTGCTAACTTGGTAGATATCAATCCAATTATATGAATTATCACTTTGAATGTACATGGTCTAAAAACACAAGTTAAAAGAAAGATGTTGTTAAAATGAATAAAAATGAAGACCCAACATCTAGTTGACAGCTTTCTCTTTATTTATTTAATAAACCCAGACAGACATCATTTCACATATAATTCCTAAAGTTAAAAGGAAAGCTCATATTAATGAATATTCTTTGTCTTACATAGTTCAGTGATATTAATAACAAACATCCCAGGATACCACGTAACTGATCTTTCACATTTAGAAGCAGAGCATATCTGTGCCACTGTAGTCTTACTAGTGGCCAACTGCCCAGAGCTTACTTTGAAAAGTCACTTGCCTACTGAGATTCCATGGCATTCATGGAATTGAGGAAAATGTAAATTAAGGAAAATTTCATTAAGGTAAAAATAAAGTTTAGCCCTAACAATTACTACATATCCAATTTTTATCTGCTATTCCACATCAGGTTCTAGGGGAAATTAGTATTAGAAAAATCATATAAATTTTAAGGAATTTTGAGCCTTTAAAATATGAGATCCTAAAATTTGTGTTTATACTTTCTGTCTTTTACAAGAACTTCATATTCTTTTTACATTTTCCCCCATGTTTAGCACCACTCTGGTTTTCTGGATCAAGTGAGGCCTAATTTGTTTATTTAAGGAGACACTCACTCATCAAACAAGGTTTGAGTAACCACAGTGCCCATGTACAAAGCTGGTCAATTGGCTCCTTTCTGCTCTTCTTTATTATTAAGTAAATACTTGTAATATATGAAGAATGAGAGAAAGGAGAAAATAAGTATGAGCAATAGTTAATAGAACAGAGATCTGTTGGAAAATATGGGAGAGGTTAACGCAAACTCAAAAGTTTTGAAACCTGATTGCTAGTCCTGAATCACTGTGTGTTTCATCAGGATGAAGTGGTCTTTTGTAACAGAAATAATACTGTAGAAACAACAGAATTGTTTTGTATTTCTAAATAGTAGTAACAAAGAATGGATGGATGTCTTCTTTATAGTTAAAAAAAAAAAGTAACACCCTAAATCTACAGACACATAAATGTATCTAATTCAAAGTAACACCCTAAATCTACAGACACATAAATGTATCTAATTCACACTTTTACAAAACACTCACATTATTGTCTCCTAGAAATGATGATTATTGAGCCAATTGAGTATCATGTGATGGGAATAAGAAATGGGACCTTTAGTCATAGGCAAAATCTGTTTATGAAATGGCTAGAAATTAAATATGCACAACTCAGTGTCATGAACGAGGAGGGGAAACTCACAGGTGATAAAGCACAGAACTTGGCCCCTAGGTCTGGTATGGTGCCCAAATCTCCACTTCCTGTTTTACTCCTATTGGTGTTCCTATGAAGAACATTAACTAGTTTATGTACTAGGGAGCTATTTGCTGAGAAAGAGCACACTTCCATGCATGCCAAGTCCATGAGGTTTCTTTACTGACCTCTTTTCAAGCAATGAGACCTTTCTCGGAAATAAAGATATTTGTATTGCAGATCCGTGGAGCAATCTACAGTTTATAAGAGTTATTGTTCTTTTGCAGCATTCATATCAATACCCGGGTGGAAAGTAAAGCAAAAATAAAAAGAAGATAAAGAAGTGGCTGAAAATGCATTTTATCCTCAATTTGGGAAAAATTACATAAAAAGTGTTACATCATCTATGTCATCTAAAAAAATAGCTGATTGAAAAGAAAAGTTGACAAATTAAATATATTTATTATTATACATTTTTACATTTTTCATTTAGTTAATCTATTTAGAGATAAAAGACAAATATGTCACCCAGAGTAACAGCATACAAAATGATAATTACATTGAAATCTTACATTGACCCACATGGCTGACTGAGCATAGGAATCAGAAGTTCATGCCAAAAAAAGAAAGTCTATTTTCCTTCTATTGAATTTCTTGGTCATATAACTCCAAGAATTTCTCTCAACTTGTAAATGGAATCATATGACTGGGTTATCATTCAATGGGGAATATTAAAACTAGTGTTCTCATTTTTGCAATGGTTTTATACAAAAGAAGAAACTTCATTTATATGCAATATATTTCTCCATATGAAAATAAATTTTGTTTGTGAAATCTATGCTAGTTCACATTTGCTAAATATATATAATCACTTGAAAAAGAAAGAAGTCTTATTTTGATTTGCTTACTGTCTTCATAGGTTCTAAAGGTTGAGTTAGAATTCAGAAAAAAGCATAAAACACTTAGTAAATTTGAGTGTTATATTCTAAATAAAACCATGCTGATTTGATCTTGCCCTTTGCTGTTCTATTGCTTTAGAGTAGCAAATTAAAGCTTTCATTGCTACAGAGGATAACGAATTATTTTTTTAAAAATCTGTCATTTTTCTCAATGGTTGCAACAATTTTTAATTATCCGTACAAGAAAAGCAAGTCATTTCTTACAAATGAAAACATTATGTATCTTAAGAATTTTATGTATTTTCGATAAGAAATAATTAAGCACAGTTCGATGAGTATTTTGATTTAAAAAATAAAAATGAACAAAGAATTCTAAACTACACTTCTTCTGATATAGGTATGCTGCCAAAATATTAGCAATTTGACTTAAAATATATTTTCATCTCATTATATAATAAAATATTGCATATATCTTGTGCAAAAGACAAATTGAATTTGTTGGAAAGAATGCTTTGAAGGTGTCAGTTTATTTCCCTTCTTCTAGAGTATCTATTCCTTCAATCCTCGTAAGTAGGAATTGGTTTATTTTATGGGAAAATACAGACACATTTCTAAATGCTATCTGGAAGAAAGTGGAACTTCAATATCTACGGTGCCTTTGTTCAGAAGGACTTAAGACACTTCAGTGTATAATCTCATATTCTGAGTTACAGAGAAGGGATATTTTCCAATAACATTATGGCCCATATAAAATTGGATAGTTGGTAGTTCAGGATTCTAATAAGTGGTAAGTGAAAAATTACTTGTGTCTATCGAATTCTTGTATCTATACAGTAAATACAATTTTGTACTTTCTAATGACTTCCAACTGAGAGTAGTTAGAGAACAAAACTGACACATATATGTAGGAAATAATATATGAACAATACTAAATTAAACTATTTTATTAAATAACATCTTTTGAGCAACAACTCTGTTAGGTCCTGTAGGAATAAGGAAAAGAATAAGCATGCATTTTACTCTTCGGAGAAGAATAATAAAAAAGCAGAATATATATATACTTATATATGTATATTATATATATTTGTGGACATGTGAAAAATGGAAAAACATTTTCATTGGTGAAGATCAAGCTTCATGATGAAATTGCATTTAATTTGGAATTAGGGTGAAAGGAATGCATTTAACTCTAAAGGTATAAAATAATCTGAAGTACAAAGGGAACATAAAATGAGATATACCTTCAAGAAATGTTCACTCATTCACTCACTAAACATGTATTGAGGGACTTACATAAATCTACAGGGAAAAAAAACCCCAAGAATTTTCATGTGACTGGAGTGTGAAAGGGAAAATAATATTAAGGGCTGGAAAAGAGCAGGATGAACCAAGAAGTGGAGGGTCTTAAATTCCTTCCTAAATTAATGTGCAATAATTTGTAGGCAAGTTAGGGCCAATTCACTTTATTCTAAGCCGGTTCACGGCAGTCTGGAAAATCGCAGGAGATAAAGTGGGCACAGAGAGCAAACTAATATGAATTCAGGCCAATTTACACCAGATATCAGGAGAAGGAGCTTCTGCATTATTTCAGACCGTGGTACTTCCAAACAGCAATGCGAGGAAGTAGAACAATTAAAATAATGCAGGTAACATGCTGTATTACTTATCTTGATTCAATCAGAGTCAATCCAAGAAGTAATGGGCCATTAGAGCTTAAAAAGTATCTAGAGCACGTGATCTCCAAGAAATTTTTGCCTGTAAAACACACATTCTTCCATTTCACCATCAGAACCCTCCTAAACTGCACCCCAGCCTTCCCTCAAGGTGGGGCATTCTACACCACTGATAAGGGGTCACAAATTACTGTTTATCTCATTTGAGCGTGCTCATTGAGATGGAGCACCCAAAGCCAGAACCCAATGAAACAGAATCTGGTGCAGGACTTTATACTCATTGAACAGCAATTCATTTCCCTCTCCCACCATCATTTGGAAACCACCATTCTATTTTCTGCTTCCTTAAGTTGGACTGTTTTAGATACTTCATGTAAGTGGAATTATTTAGTATTTGTCCTTCTGTGGCTGACATTTCATTTAGCATGTCTTCCAGGTCCATCTGTGTTGTTGCAAATAGTAGGAGTTCCCTCTTTTTTGAGGCTGAACAGGGATAGATGGTCATTCAGGTGCAGACTTCAGAAGAATATTCAGGGTGTGAAGAATCACTTCCAAGAGAATGTTACCGAGATTTTCCAAGGTCAGGGTGAATAAAGGAAATACATTTGAAGAAGTTCTACATTTAAGTAACAAGAAAAGAAATCAATGAACAGCTAGTGGAGGAGATGTAACGGAAGGAAAGAGAAACTAATTGCTTTGAAATTTATACAGGATTTTATTTTTATTCTGCTACATCTCATTCTTCCCATTGAACAGACCTGAAACTCTAGCTCTTTTACTGATCTTTCCCAATTGAAACTATACTTTTTCAGATAGGAGTGGTGAACTAGATGCTACTGAGGAACCTGTTATTTTCACTGTTCTACAGTATTATGTGTGTTTTTCTAAGTTTTCAAAACTATTTTGCAATATCAAAGGCCCAAATAAAACAAAATGTCAGCATATATGGGTTTAAACATTTAGACTTAGATACTCGAAGACTATGATCAAGTTTGGCAAGTTGTTCAAAGAGGGAACTTGATTCTTTATTTTCCTATTTGCTACAGGCAGCCACCAGTTATTGACTTTCTTTATTATTTCCTTTCAATAGCTGTTGTTCCCAGCAGGACAGAATCTCAGAGTAAAAGAGCCATCGAGGACTGAAGAAAACAAAAGAATTTAGGTACAAAAGTAAAAGCACCTTCATAATCACATTCATTTATTAAATATTCCATCTTAAATTTTGTCTTAGAGAATGAGCAAGGATCTTACTTTCTATCCAGGTGGGTCTGACCTAATCCCGTGTACCCTTTCAAAGCAGAGTTTTCTCTGGCTTGCAGCAGGGGAAGAAGTCACAGGGATTTTAAGCATGAAAAGGATTTAGTGCATTGGTTATGGCTTTGAAGATGGAAGGGACCTCGTGCAAGGACCAGGGAGTGTCCTCTAACAGCTGAGATTGAGCCCCAGCTGACAACCAGAAAGGAAACGGGATCTTCAGTGCTACAACCCTATGGAACTCAATTCTCCCAAGAACCTGAATGAGATTAGAGGTGACTTTTCCTGCAGAGCTTCCAGATAAGAACCAGCCTCACCGATACCTTGAATTTGGTCTTGTGACTTCGTAAGTAAAGAATCCAGTAGAATCTACCTGGACTTCTGATCTACAGAACTGTGAGATAATAATTGGATATTATTTTAAGCCACTAAAATATCTGGTAATTTGTTATGCAGAAATAGAAAACATGGGAAATGAAATCTATACAATCATTTTGTTAATTTTTAGAAGTATTTCAAACCAAATAGGCAGAAATATTTAATTATACATGTAATATATATTTTTTTTGGCTGAGGAATATTAGTCCTGGGCTAACATCTGTTGCCGATCTTCCTTTATTTTGTATGTGAGCCACCTCCACAGCACAGCCACTGACGGACGAGTGGTGTAGGTCTGTGACCAGGAACCAAATGCAGGCCACTGAAGTGGAGAGTGCCAGACTTATCCATCTGGTCACTGGGTGCTGGATCTGTATATTTTATTATAAGTTTGTTTGCTACCATTCCCTACACTAAATTCAAATATACTAAAATACCCCTCCACAGAGTTGTTGAGAACATATATTCTTATATTTTAAAAAATGATTGTGTATTTTATCATTTGAGTTATAGTTTTCAGTCGTACTATTGTATTTCCTTCCATATTTTTCTCATTTTTTCCTATCTAGTTTTCAAATTTTTTAGGTTTCTGTCTAACCTGAATTTTCTCTCCTCCAGTCCAGGTATTCTCCACTTTTTTAAATATCCCTATCAAATTGCCTTCCTCCCCACTTGCTAGATGAATTCATTTTTTTCCTCTTATACTTATTTATGTGCAATTCCATTTGTTGTATTTCATGTTTTATTATTTTAGTTCCTGTATCTTATACTTTAGTTTCCAAAATGAAAAATCATCTTCCTGAAGCAGTTAGTGAAATTATCAAAGCATGATCCACTCCTTTCAAATTTTACCAGCACACATACACTCATATGCCGACTCCACCATAACTTTATATTACTCTAAACGTCTTTTTCTATAAATAAAATCCATCAATAGCTATATGTTGAATTTTTCTGTTAAATGACTTGTGCAATTTCTTGTGCTAATATGCTTTTATTGTTCTTGTTGAGGAATGGGAGCAAAACATAACAGCAAGTGTATAGCAAACGTTTCTCTGACATTTAGTCTATATATGACCTGTAAGTGATCTCATAAGAATATTTCTTCTTTTAACTTTCCTTCTTCTCTCTCCCTTCTATTTGATATTAAAATATAACAGTAAGTTGTCTTTGCCTGTTTTGTCTGTTCTTCCTTGCATTCTATTCTCCAAATCATATAATTCTGTCCTGCTTGCCTAGAATCAATATACAAGTTTTGTTTAACTTTGAATCATTTCTTTTTCTTTTTTTTTTCCCCCAAAGCCACAGTAGATAGTTGTATGTCATAGTTGCACATCCTTCTAGTTGCTGTATGTGGGACACGGCCTCACCATGGCCAGAGAAGTGGTGTGTCGGTGCGCGCCTGGGATCCGAACCCGGGCTGCCAGTAGCGTAGCGCGCGCACTTAACTGCTTAGCCACGGGGCCAGCCTAACTTAGAATCATTTAATTTTCATTCATTACTTATATTTTCTCTGCTTTCATTCTTGACTTTTTTCTTATCTCATTTCAATCATTAAAAATTCACTTAGTTTATTATTGGTAATTGACCTTCTCCCAATCTAATAGAAACTAGCTCAAAATTATGTTTTTATTTTTCAAATATTTTTCCTTTCCAATCTTCCTCTAGTAGTATGCAATTAAAGATTTTATTAAATTTAGTTTATCTTTTAATTCTCTTGTTCCAGTAAAGAATAATTTTAGATACATATATTTCTTCTTATATTTCCTTCTAATAATAATACTAATACATTGCTTTCTTATTTACATGTGCACAACTCTGTCTCTTGGCATATAATTTCAGAGGTGTGATGTAGTAACAAAAAGAAATAACATCCATGAATGTGTTGTAGTAAACTTTCAAAAGAAATAATTTATAATAGGGTCACCAATAGTATTTGGATGCTTCCAGTAATAAATAGATGACATTGGTAGAACTCAATGAAAAGAGTTTTGACTCTAAAAATAATCTGAGTAGCCAGAAAATAATAGATGATTTAAGATTATAGCCATCTAATCAAGACTGAAATAAAAAAAAATGTAGAATTAGAAAGGAAAGTATTTACCAAAATATGACAATTGATCCAAATTATTGTTCTTTGGTCAAAAATATTCAATAAACCATAAATAATTATTATTGTACAAAATCAATCATTCTATATGTTAAATGTAGTTATTTATTTGCTATAGTTAATACTCATTGAAATCAAATCTTTTTTGTCTTCTGTGACATTACTGCCTTCCAGTTTTGTTTCTATTTTTTGAAGTTTTTGTTATATTCTCTCCACTGGCTCATTTTATTTCTTTAGTTTGTGTCTGGGAGGGATTCCCTAGGGCTCAGTCTTTCTATGGCCGCTGTAAATTCATTTCACCCAGCCAAGTTCGTTTCTTCTTCACTTTTCCATTGTAGTATATGATATTCTCTTTGATTTCGAAATCCAGTGTCAAATTTATGATTACATCCATATTCTTTTAATTTCTCTTTTTTCTATTGTGCTTTTCATAACTCTTTTGTGATCGATGACTAAATTGTAAAGAGTAAGCACTGTATTGACAAGCATCTTGTTTGTCTACATTTCTATAGCCACTATCTATTTCAAACCTCGTTATTTGATTCCTGAATTGCAAAATTCTCATCTAATCTTTAGTCTTTCTCACTACTCTGTATGGCAGAGTAAATATAACTACTGGAAGAAATTAACTACCATGTCAATTTTGGAAAATTTTAACCTAAGCCTGGGGAAATGATGAGAGATGGGTATAATCATTAGATATGTTAACTTGATCGATGTCAATTAGTACTTTAGAAACAAGCAAACTTTAGAACTTGAGGAAAAAAATAGGCTTGCACCGAAAAACAGACAAAACAATAAAAGACAATAAAAACAGTGAGGGCTATTATACAAAGAGTACAGAAAAGAAGAGCACGACCAATTTAACACCACCTGACGTCTATCAGAAATAATATACATTCATACTCTGCAGAATTTGAAACAAAGAAATAAAATATGGGCTTTTCTCTAGGTATTTTGGCCAAAGGACATATCTGAATGATTTAAAGACCTTGAAATTTATTGAGACTTGCTGTACGGACAGCATACGGTCATATTATTTTGTAAAACATTCTGGTTGCTCTTGAAAAGAATGTGTCTTCTGTATTTATGTCAATTAGGTTAAGTCAAAAAAATTCTAACAATAAAAGAACGAAAGCTGATCACCTACAGAGGACTGAAAATTAGCTTTATATCAAGTTTTAATATCTGCAACCTGGTTTGAAGAAGATAATGGGGTATTATTAAAGTATTGAAGGAAAACAACACTGATGTAGAATTTTATATCACACTAAAATGCTATTGAACATGGAGAATATTAAAAAAACATTCCCAGGCACATTCAACTTCAGTTGGTTTGGAATACAAAACATACACTGAAAATATTTTTAAAGAAAGCATTCAAATAAGAAAATCAAATATAGAAGGCATGTCAAAAGGTATAGGATGTACAAATAATAAAATGTCAATAAAATTTATTGTTACTTATTAATTCCCTTTTTAATAAATGTTTTATGGAGTTTCACGTGCATAGAAAAATATACACAAATCATAAATATATATCTTAATGGATATCACAAAATGAAAATAAAAGTAGACTAGAATTTTACAATGAATATAAGTAATAACCACCTAGGTCAGGAAACTTAACATTATTAACAATCCAGAGTTCCTCTCAACTCCTTCCTAGGAGAATAATTTCCTCTTACCTTTTCCAGGTAATTAATATCCTCATTTTCAAAAATTTCTACATAATGCTTTCTAGGTTTTTGTTTTGAGGTCTTGTACTCTATTTAGTAGCTTAATTCCTGGATAATTGATATTTCTGATTTTATTGTTAATGGCATCATTTTTTCAAATTCTATTTTTGTATGCTCCTTTTTCCTGGTAAATAGAAATACAATTAATTTCACATATTATCTTATAGCTAACTACCTTGTAAACTTATTCACATATTATAACTGTTTATCTGTAAATTATTTAAGATTTTTTGTGAAAAACGAGTTTCATTTCTTCCTTTCAAGTTCTTATATCCTTTTTTCTCCTTGCCTTTTTCATTAGCTATATTTTCAGATATAATGTTGAACAAATTTGATAACAGTGGGTATAATTTTCTTGTTTCTAATATCAGAAGGGAAATGTCCAATATATCACCTTTATAAAAGATGTTTGCTACAGTCATTTTGGAGATAGCCTTTCATAGGTTAGGGATGTTTTCTTCCAATTCATAGTTTGGAAATAGTTTTTATGATGAATAAACTTTGGATTTTATTAGTGTTTTTTAATTAGAATTTCATATGATTTTTCTCCTTTATTTTGTTAAGGTGAAAGATTGTGTCTTTTAAATTTTTAATATTAAAGCACGTTCATTCCTGTAGCAAATGCAATCATGTTGGTTTATATATTGCTGGATTTGATGTGTAATATTTAATTTAGAACTTTTACATCTATGTTCACAAGAAAGATTGGCCTGAAATTGTCTTTTCTTGTAATGTCCTTCTTAAGTCTCCACATTAAGGTCATGCTGGATTCATAAAACAAGCTGGGAAGTACATCCTTTTTATCTCTGGAAATATATGTGTAAGATTTGTTTCATTTCCTTCTTAAATGTTTTGAAGAATTCTCCAATGAAGCATCTGAACCTAGAACTTTTGTGTGTGTATGATAAAGTTATTTATTATGGATTAATTTTTGTAAAAGTAGGTATAGGGATACTTTAATTTTCATGTCTTCTTATGTCAGTTTTTGGTAAATAGTAATTTTCAAGGATTTTTTTCCATTTAATTAATTAATTAATTTATTTATTTATTTATTTATTTATTTATTTTTATAATTTTATTTATTTATTTTTTCCCCAAAGCCCCAGTAGATAGTTGTATGTCATAGCTGCACATCCTTCTAGTTGCTGTATGTGGGACACGGCCTCAGCATGGCCAGACAAACGGTGCGTCGGGCGCCCGGGATCCGAACCCGGGCCGCCAGCAGTGGAGCACGTGCACTTAACCGCTAAGCCACAGGGCCGGCCCCCATTTAATTTAAATTGTCAAATACATTGGCGTAAAGCATCTCATGTATCATGAATTTCTTAATTCTGTAGGATCTGTAGTTATATCATGTTTTAAAATTACTGCATATCCTCCTGTCCTCTGCTTTCCTTTCCCCCTCCAACCCCTCTGAGATTTGCAGATTAGTGATTTGATTTTCTTTTACAAGAGATCAACTTTTTTTTTTTTAAATCTTTGATTGTGTGATTCTTTCATAATGTGTCCATTTCTGGTACTATCTTAATTTTTTGCATGGCTTCCATTTTCACTGGATTTGATTTACAGTTTCATTTCCAGCTTCTTTATATTAAAGTTTTGGGGGCTTATTCTGTTTTCAGCTGTTGGTTCAGTCATTTAGATGATCAAATTTAGCCTTTCTTTTTCCTTTTTAATATATATCATAAAGATTATAAATTTTATTATGTTTTAATATGTCATATTTTTATTCTCATTCATTTAAAAATATTTTCTAATTTTCCTTGAGATTTCTTTTGTGACTTATGGATTATTTAGAAATACATTACCTAACTTTAAAACATTGGGGGATTTTTGAGTTGTCATTTTGTAATTGATTTCTAGCTTAATTCAACTGATGTCAGAGAATGTATTATTTCAATCCTTTAGAATTTGTCAAGACTTGTTTTATGGTACAGCGTATGTTGCATTTGAATAAATATTAAATGTGCACATCAAAAGAATGCATTTTGCAGTTATTGAATGCAGTGTTCTATATATGTTAATTAGGTCAAATTTTTTAATAGAGAGGTTTAAATCTTCTAAATTCTTACTGATAATTTTTTCTATTTCTTCCAACATTTAATAAGAGAAGTGGGTAAAAATTCCTAATATGATTGCGCATTTATATATTTCTCCCATTATTACATGAATCTGAATTTAAAAGTGCCATATCTTCCTGGTACACCTCTTCTTTTATCATTATGTAAGTATTTCATTAACTCTAGTACTCCTTCTTGTCATAAAGTTTATTTTATCTCATATTAGTATAGCTACACCAGCTTTCTTTTGGTTGTGTTAGCATGAAAGTGTATTTTTCCTTTTTATTTCAGATTTTCTGTATCTTTACTTTTTTTTGTAAAAAGCATTTGAATATTTTAAAAATTCATTTTGGAAATTTGCCTTAATTGGAGCATTAAAATCATTTACATTTAGCTAAAGATATTTAGATTTTAATCTACCACCTTGCTCTCTGTTTCATCTGTTATATGTTCCTTTTGTTCTGATTCCTTGCCTTCTTTTCAGTTAAGCGTTTTTATTCTTCCTTTTGCCCCTTTATTATCCTATTAGTTTTAGTATCTTCTAATTTTATCCTAGATATTATTATGTGATTCCTTGACTTATTAATACCTAATATAAAGTAAAACTTTAATCATTTTTCTTAAACTATAGGGATCTTAGAATAATTTTGATATATTTTACTAGGTAATTTTTGTTGATTTGTATTTTAAATTTTACATTACAGCATTTTTTTGTGTAGATGGTCAGTATGCATTTACATTTATCCATATATTTTATCCTTCCCTTATATGACATTTGTTTCTGAATTTCCATATCTGTACATCTGGAAAAATTTTTCTTCTGCCTGGAGAATACAATTATTTCCTCTAGTGTAGTGTATACCTGATGTAGACAAATACCTCCTTTTTCATTTTTCTGAAATGTCTTTTTTTTTCTCCTGTTAGTAAAGGATATTTTCACCGTGTGTAGAATTCGGTTGGCAGCTGGCTTCCATTTGAGGAAGTCATCTCTAAGTACTGTTGTCACTCCTTCCAAAATAATGTCTTTTTCTAACACTACTTTAAGATAGCCTCTATGTCATAGTTTTCCTTATTTTTTCAATAGAAGCTATATGGTTATCTCTGTATTTATCCTGCTTTATTGTAGCACTTCTTGAATCTGTGACAAAGTTTTTCTTCACTTAGGAAAATTCTAAGCCTTTACCTATTTAAATGTGACTTTTGCTCATTATTCTCCTTCCTTCTGGAATCATTCCTTCTGAAATTCCACTTACTAGTTAATTCTGGCTAACTCTAAATATATGTTACTACATATAAATGCTATTAGGCCTACCTTTTCATTTCTTAATTTCGATTAATATATTATGCTTAGAATATCCATATGTTTCTTTATTGAATCACAAAAGTTTAAGTTTTTTATGATGACCCCAGTATTTCATTATCTGGATCTGGGTTTGTTTCTATTGTCAATATATTTTCTTTTAAAGTTTTTAATCAAAATTATCTTTTAATACTTTATTGAATATACATATACACACATATTTAAATGATGCTCATTGTTTATGAAAATTTTTTTGATAAGATAAAAAGTCTGATTTACATTATTTTTTTCCACAGAAGACTAATTTTGTCTTTTTAGGGGTGGTCTAAGGTTGGTTCAGATCACTTTCACACAAGCATCAATTAAGCTGGTTCGAGGTTGGGCTGCAATTCTTGTGAATTATAATCTACTTCATTTCCATTCTTACTTCTATGCCTTTGGGGTTTCAGATCAAAGCCTTGGGTATCTAAAAGGGACCTTCCTCCTTGGTGAGTCCTGACTCATATTCTTTATCCTCCTTAGTACTATAAGACTATCAACATTTCTGCTTAGCTTCTCAGCCTATCAATAGACATTTACAAATAGGAAAATCCTTCAAGGGGCAAAGGATAGTCAACAGTGCTCTCTCCTTCTCAAGTGCCTTTTCCTCAGTTTTTTAGCTCTGCAATCTTTAATGGCTTGGTATCTTTTTGACACCTCTATATACATGTTTTCATACAGTTTTCTCAAGGAGAGAGCTGCACCCAGAGTTAGTTTATGATTGTTTAGAGAAAAAAAAATAAGAACAACAAAAATAAAAAGAATACAATTTTTGTGTGTGTGTGTGAGGAGGATTAGCCCTGAGCTAACATCCGATGCTAATCTTCTTCTTTTTGCTGAGGAAGATTGGCCCTGGGCTAACATCCGTGTCCATCTTCCTCTACTTTATATGGGACACCAACATAGCATGGCTTGATAAGTGGTGTGGTGGTCCTCACTCTGGATCGGAACCTGCGAAGCCCGGGCCACCAAAGCAGAGTGTGCGAAATTAACCACTTCGCCACCAGGCCGGCCCCAAAAGGATACAAATTTTTTTAAAAAAGAACTGAATTTATAGAAGTGCTTGCATTTTCATCTAGTAGATTAGGGAACCTTTCCTGAAAAAATTTTATAGAACCATGAAAGACAAAAATGAAGTTGCATAGAATGACATCACAAAGACTGGTGTGCTCATTCAAAAAAATTGCATCATTGCTTTGTAATTTTCACCAATTTTAATTTCTCAAAATCCCTCTATTTTTGCTATGTAGAAATATAAGTATCTGAGATGTATCTAAGATTTCAGAGAATTATTAGTAATAGTACTGAGAAATACCAAAATACGGTTTTAACATGAAATTATAACCAAACTGTGTTATAAGTCAATTGTACTTCTGTCTTTTAAAATCAGTTATAATTGAATTTCAACCTGTCAATAAAGTAGAAACTAAATAAATGGGAATTTTAAAATTATCATATGTGGTAAAATTCTTTGGGGAACTTTGGTATTCAGTGTTTTTAATTTCTGCCACTACTGCAGGTTTGAGTGGTAAATGAAGTCATGAAGTAATATTTATGTATATACCAGAGACTCCCTAGCAATTGGAGTTCAGCATTAAGATAACAAAAGAGGAGGGGGCCGGCTCCGTGGCTTAGCAGTTAAGTGCGCACAATCCGCTGCTGGCGGCCTGGGTTCGGATCCCGGGCGCACGCTGACGCACCGCTTCTCCGACCATGCTGAGGCCGTGTACCACATACAGCAACTAGACGGATGTGCAGCTATGACATACAACTATCTACTGGGGCTTTGGGGGGAAAATAAATAAATAAAATCTTTAAAAAAAAAAGATAACAATAGGGGAGATTGGCCCTACAATAGGGGAGATTGGCACTAACAATGTTTTTTGAAAAATGAACAGAAAACATAATAAACCCAAATAGTGGTGCTTAAATGGATAAGACTAGGAGAGAGTTGTACACAAAATTGTGAAAATGTATGTCTACCTTTCATTGTATTTCATTGAAAATAAAGAAATTCCATTTACAATATTGAGTGTATTGGACTTTCAAGTTCAAAAGGCTGGAGTGCTTTTCTCTTTCAGTAGATTGATATTCAGGAAATACTGATTAAGAGAATCATCAGGACCTTTACCTTCTGGATCAATTCCAAGATGATGGGCAATCGGTTGAAAAAAAGCAACTCGATATGATTGACAATTTCCTGATTTTTTGCATAAGTATTTACCCAGATTACTGACTGTAATCAGCAGGTATATATATGTGATTGCAAGGTTGTTAGATTTTTCAAAAATAAAGAAGTATCTTAGAAAAATGCATGCAGTAATTTGAATGTTACAACCTTTTTTTATCTTGCTGCTGAGTGCAGACTGTGCTGTTTCACCTTTTATTACAAGACTCAGTGAATAAAACATATTTGATAGCTTGGCAAGAGAAGAGAAATTTATATTTAAATGAGGACAGAAGACACTGGGCAGGCATTGATATGATTATGCCACAACTGATGAGTCATAACTAATGACACAGTCTAGTGCTCATGAAGCAAATCTGTGGATAGGAGTGAGAGGAATGCAATCAGTAAACCCGAAGACGAGGAATGGGAAGACAAGAGCACGTCCACACGTGTGGTAGAGGAGCCTTTAGCAGAAAGCTGCTCCTAATGGCATAGCAGGGGGAAACAATCGGTTTGGTTTCTCAGCTAAGGTCTTTGGGGTGAAAAGATATTATTATGTATCATAAAACAACAAAAAATATTTGAGCCTAGTTAGGCAGTAGGAAATGTGTTGGTCTTGACATACATTTAAAGACAAATCAAATGGATAGCCAACAGACAGTTTTGGAAATTTAAAACTCAGATTTTGGTTTCTGTCCTCTTATATATAATGGTGAGGTAATGGATAAAAAATTATAAATTTTTCAGAAATAACCACTCCTGCCTTTATCTTACATTTTGAATGATTTAACATTGATGTATTATAACTGTTTTTCTACTTTCTTACTGAAGTTCATCTCCTCTCTTGTCTAATATTTTCCTATTCTTCTCCTGATAATTACACATGATTATAACAAAACACTAGCATTCCCATATAACTTTGTTTTCCCTATCCTAAGAAATTCTCTGAGGGAATATATTGCTTCTTTTATATCTTTATATCTGGGACCGAGGAGGGTACCTTGCTCATTGTGTTTGAAACATGATAAATGTGGAATGACTGAAAAAAAAGTATATATGAAAACAGCTTGAATGTGAGAAGAGGCTTGGGATATTTATAATATAGTGTAATATAAATATCTGGTTTATTTTTTCCCTAAAGTAAAGCTATCACTATTAGAGATTGTGTTAACTTAAATTCCTTTATAGAAAGAAAAACTTCCCCCCAACAATATGTCTGGAACAGCTAGTCAGGGGTGGTGCAAAGATGAGCAAGAACGGCATCAAGGACCAAGACTCTTGAAATCTTCTCGCCCCAGTATTCTTAGAGTCTTGCTTAGTCCTCATGGTCACGTGGGAGATCAAGATTTGGCCACCCTGAAATATATCTCTTTACCTTGATTGTTTTATCTGATGGACATTTGACCTCCCCCACTAACTACCTAAAGAATTTGACATAGTAACTCCTTCCTGGAACAGATCTTCTATCTGACGGCTGTAATGTAATGTAAAATAGATGTTACAATAGAAAAGGCACCAACAAGCCCATCTTATTGGAAGTTCTGTCTCTCTGGCCACATTCTCTGGATGGCCCTTCGAGGAGTTGCCAGACAAACATTTACATTTATAAGGGAAATCTCCATTTGTAAAGGTATCTCTCTCTGTATTGGGAAGAGGGGGGATGACCTCATTTCTAGAAACTTATCAATGTGGAAGGTGAGGCCTTAAATCTGCATAATAACCTTACTCTTGTTTACAGTGCTTTAGTAGTAATCTCCTGTAACTGACTCCCCCCACCCCCAACATCCTCTTTGTCATTGGCTGAACATGGTATTTAAGACGAGAATTTCTGCTATTGTGTGGAGAAACGCAGTGTCCCTGGTTTCTCCCATGTATACATGTTATTAAACTTGGTATTATTTTCTCCTGCTAACCTGTCTTGTTAATTATTTGGCCAGCCATAAGAACCTTAAGGGAAAGGGCAGAGGGGGATTCTCCCTCTTCCCCCACAGTCACAAAACTGTTCTTACATCATAACATTACATCCATAGCCTAGGCAATAACAAGATAGAGGGACAAGGGACAAATCATGCTAGATAATTGTATTTCCTTTTAAATAGCTTTCCAGAAGCATCACCTACCACCTTCTATTTGCTTTTCATTTGCCGCAGTTGCATCAAGTAGATTCTCCTAACTGCCTAAAAGATTGGGAAGTGTTGATTTTCAACATTTTCATACCACCATAAACACAGTCAGGCTTCTCTTAATAGATATAAAAAAAAATAGATTGGGGAGGTAACCGATGATATCTGTCACAGTCATTATCAACCCAAACAAGCTTCTCTAGGAATTTCCTGGGTGACAGGGAATTCTTTTTGCAGGGATGTAGGGGAAGAATGTTCTCTGATTATTCTGTCAGGGGACATTTGGCAATATCTGGAGACGTATTTGGTTGTCACAAATCTAGTGGATAGAGGCCAGGGATGCTGCTGTACATTTTATAATACACAAGACACTCTCCAACAACAAGTAATTTCTGGAGAGTGAAGTCAAAATGGCGGCATAGGCAGACTCTGAACTCACCTCCTCCCACAGACACAGCCAATTTACAACTACTCTTGGAAAAATTACCCCTGAGAGAGAACTGAAAACTGGATAAGAGGAACCCTTGCAACAAACAACGATCCAAGTTGTGGTGGAAGAGGCAGAAATTCCCTTCTGGAGAGAAAAAAATGCCACCTTCACAAGCTGCAACGATTCTCAGCTGCCCGGAAACAACCCAAAGCTGGGCAGCCCTCCTTGGAGGAGTGGAGGTCCTGAGCCTGGATCGTTCCTGCTATAGACATTATTTGGACCCAGCACAACAGAGATGAGTGGCATAATATCTGGTTTTGCTGGCCGCTAACAACAACGGGGAATACCCCTAGAAAACCTGGGACACAAAAAATTAAAGCTGGCTCTTAAGGGCCCACGCGCAAACTCACCCTTTTCAGAAAGCAACCTAAAATCACCAGAAAAAAAGGTGCACAGTCCTTTTGTTACCACCCAACATGGGGCCTTCTGCTCGCCGCAAGACATGACAATAGTCAAGAGGCAAGGTGGTAGGAGAAAAAGGACTTTTTTTTACTACAGCTTTCTAGCAAGAGGGAAGATGGCCGACTAATGTCTGAAAAAAATCATCTTAAGGGGGCACAAATCTTACAGCAGTTATATAGGCCAGTGGGTTATAGGGGAGGGGGTTAGGAATGTTGACCCTGGGGTGTTACAGACTGGGAGTTGCCACACCAGATCTTTCAGTTGTCATTGATGATGGCTATTAGCATAGATTCTCTGTTCAGGGGTCATCATATTCCTAAGGAACTCAAAAGAACAAAGTTATCATCTTATCGCAGCTGGGAGGTATATGCACAGGCAGGGGTTGTAAAATCAACATAGCAGTTAGATCTCCTGTAGGGTGCATATCCAGCTGGGTTAGTTTGTCAGAGGTCATTCAAAGTTACAATAGGGTTTCTTTTCTATAACATGGTTTCCCTTATGTGAACCTTGTCTTGAGCCGGTATCACTTTGGTGAAAAGAGACTCACCTGATAGGCTCTGGGGGCATCTCAGAGAGAGGTGAGACTTCTCCAGGGAATGGGACTTCAGTGGCCACCATTGTTGTGACCTGGTATGGGTGTGCTGACACAGATGCTGACAGACACAATTGGACTTCTCCCTGTGGTCTGATAGCCCAGGGTCTGCCCCATCCACTACAGCACCAATTTAATCCAGCTCAGCCAAGGAAAGCAGCCTGCCCCAGGGACCGACTCCACCCAACAACAAGCCCTCAGGCAGCTTGTGTGTCCGCTAAGCAAGCTACCTGGATTCTCTGTAGCCTGGGGAGTGGGTCCACTTCTGTTGGGCAGGGTGTGTGCAAGGAGCCGGTGGAGAGTGTGGGGCATTGATGGAGTGAGAGGGGCTCCTGCCTTGGAGTGACCGGTTCCTCTCCAGGGAGTCAGGGAGCATGTATGGGGCAGGACTGTGTTGATGTGTGTGTGTGTGTGTGTGTGTGCATGTGGCCCTGTGGGCAGTGGGGCTTGTCAGCTACAGAAGATTTGCTCTTCTCAAAGAGCCATATAGGAGATTGGCCCCACCTTCAAAAGCCTGAACAATTGGGTGCTCCCCTACCTGAGGCCAGCCCCACCCAGCTGAAATCCTCAGAGAGCTGACAAGAGCCCTATGGGTTGGAGGCTTATAGAAATTGTAAGCCCCTGAGCCTAACAATCAGCCATGCTGGGGGCCTACTCACTAATAGAAAAACTGCAACAGGAATGTGCTTTTAGATCTTGCAGCCAACTGTGCTCGGGTTCCCCATACCTGATAAAGAGACTGAAGGGCCCACAACAACTACATGGAGCTGAGAATTACAACCAGCTGGCCAGGGGGACAGCTCAGCCTCCCTGGGCACCTACGGCAAGAGCAACCCCACCACAACAGAAGGACAAACGTAGCCCACACAGGGGTCACTCCTGGAATATTTGGATCTGGTGATGAGAGAGAAGCACACTGCTGGGCCTCATAAGGCATCACTTATATAAGGTCACCTTCTCAAGATCAGGAGATGTAGTGGACCTACCTAATACATAGACACAAGCACAGGGAAAGAGGCAAAATGAGGAGGCAAAGGAATATGTTCCAAGTAGGGGAAAAGGACAAAACCCCAGAAAAGGAACTAAATGAAACAGAAATGAGCAATCTACCCAAAAGAGAGCTCAAACAAAGAGTCATAAGGATGCTCACTGATCTTGGGAGCAGAATGGATGAACTCAGTGACAATGTCAAAAAGAAATGGAAGATATAGAAAGGAACCAATCATAAATGAAGAATGCAATACTGGAAATGAAAAATTCATTAGAGGGTCTTAAAAGCAGAGTAGAGGATACAGAAGTATGGATCAGTGAATTGGATGAAAGACTAGAGGAAATCACCCAAGCTGAACAGATAAAAGAAAAAAGGATTAAAAAGACTGAGGACAGTCTAAGGCACCTCTGGGACAACATCAAGCACACTAACTCCCATGCTATAGGTGTCCCAGAAGGCAAAGAGAAAGACAAAAGGGCAGAGAATCTATTTGAAGAAATAATAGCTGAAAACTTTCCTAACCTGAGGAAGGAAACAGACATCCAGGTACAGGAATCACAGAGAGCACCAAACAAGATAAACCCAAAGAGGCCCACACCAAGACACATCATAATCAAAATGTCCAGAGTTAAAGATAAAGAGAGAATCCTACAAGCTGCAAGTCAAAGACAACAAGTTACATACAAAGGAAACCCCATAAGGCTATCAACTGACTTCTCAGCAGAAACCTTACAGGCTAGAAGAGAGTGGCATGATATATTTAAAGTGCTAAAAGGAAAAAAACCTACAGCCAAGAATACTCTACCCAGCAAGGTTATCATTTAGAATGGAAGGAGAGAGAAAGAGTTTTCAGGATAAGCAAAGTTAAAGGAGTTTAGAACCAAGAGACCAGTCCTACAAGAAATGCTATAGGGACTTATTTCAGGGGGAGGAGAAGACCACAAATAGGAAAAATTATCTATTTCCATGATAAGAGTGTAACTGATACAAATGTGTAAAAAAGAGGCTAGATAAGATATCAAAAACATAAAATGTGGGAGGAGGGGAGTAAAAGAGGAGAGGTTTCAGATGGAGGTCAAACTAAAGAGACCATCAGCTTAATACAGATTACCATATATGTAGGTTACTATATATGAACCTCATGGTAATCACAAACCAGAAACCTATAATAAACACACAAAAAACTAAGAGAAATGAACCCAAACATAATACTAAAGAAAACGATCAAACCACAAGGGAAGAGAGCAAGAGAAGAAGAAAGGAATAGAGAAGAACTACTAAAACACTGAGGAAAAAAATTTAAAAATGGCAGTAAGTACATACTTATCAATAGCTACTTTAAATGTCAATGGAATAAATGCTCCAATTAAAAGGCATAGGGTGGCTGATTGGACACACAAAAAAAGACCCATATATATGCTTCATACAAGAGACACACTTCAGACCTAAAGACACTCACAAACTGAAAGTGAAGGGATGGAAAAAGATATTTCATGCAAATGGCAATGAAAAGAAAGCTGGGGTAGCAATACTTATATCAGACAAAATAGACTTTAAAACAGAAACTGTATCATGAGACAAAGAAGGGCACTACATAATGATCAAGGGGACAATCCAACAAGAGGCCATAACGCTTGCAAATATCTATGCACCCAATGTAGGAGCACCTAAATATATAAAGCAATTTTTAACAGACACTAAGGGAGAAACAGACAGTAACACAATAATAGTAGGGGACTTTAACACTCCATTTACACCAATAGATAGATCATCCAAACAGAAGATCAATAAGGAAACATTGGCCTTAAATGACACACTAGAACAGATGGACTTCGTAGATATATACAGATCATTCCATCCAAAAACCGAAGAATACACGTTCTTTTCTAATGCACATGGAACATTCTCCAGAATTGATCACATATTACACCACAAAAGAAGTCTCCATAAATTTAAGAAGATTGAAATAATACCAAACATCTTTTCTGACCACAATGGGATGAAACTAGAAATCAACTATAGGAAGAAAACCAGAAAAGCCACAGATATGTGGAGATTAAACAAAATGCTACTGAACAGTGATTGGGTCAATGAAGAAATCAAAGGAGAAATAAAAAAATACCTGGAGACAAATTAAAATGAAAATGCAACATGCCAGAATTTATGGGATACAGCAAAAGTGGTTCTAAGAGGGAAGCTTATAGCAATTCAGGCCTATATCAACAAACAAGAAAAATCTCAAATAAACAATCTAATGGTGCACCTAAAGGAATTGGAAAATGAAGAACAAAGCCCAAAATCAGCAGAAGGAGGGAAATAATAAAAATCAGAGCAAAAATAAATAAAAGAGAGACTAAACAAAGATAGAAAAAAATGATGAAACCAAGATCCGGTTCTTTGAAAAGATAAACAAAATTGGCAAACCTTTAGCTAGACTCACCAAGAAAAGATAGAGAAGGCTCAAATAAGTAAAATCAGAAATGAAAGAGGAGAAATTACAACAGACACCTCAGAAATACAAAAGATTATAAGAGGATACTATGAAAAGCTCTATGCCAAAAAATTGGATAATCTAGAAGAAATGGATAAATTCTTAGAATCATACAACCTTCCAAAACTAAATCAAGAAGAAATAGAGAATTTGAATAGACCAATCACCAGTAAGGAGATTGAAACAGTAATCAAAATCCTGTCCCAAAAATAAAAGTCCAGGACCAGACGGCTTCCCTGGTGAATTCTACCAAACATTCAAAGAAGATTTAATACCTATCCTTCTCAAACTCTTCCAAAAAATTGAAGGGGAGGGGAAGCTTCCTAACTCATTCTACGAAGCCAACGTTACCCTGATACCAAAACCAGACAAAGACAACACAAAAAAAGAAAATTACAGGCCAATATCACTGATGAACATTGATGTAAAAATCCTCAACAAAATACTAGCAAGTCAAATACAACAATACTTGAAAAAGATCATACACCATGATCAGGTTGGATTTATTCCAGGGATGCAGGGATGGTTCAACATCTGCAAATCAATCAATGTGATACACCACATTAATAAAATGAAAAATAAAAATCATGTGATCATCTCAATAGATGCAGAGAAAGCATTTGACAAGATACAGTATCCATTTATGATAAAAATTCTGAATAAAAGAGGTATAGAAGGAAAATACCTCAACATAATAAAGGCCATATATGACAATCCCACAGCTAATATCATCCTCAATGGTGAAAAATTGAAAGCTATCCCTCTAAGAACAGGAACCAGACAAGGATGCCCACTTTCACCACTCCTATTTAACATAGTATTGGAAGTCCTAGCCAGAGCAATCAGGCAAGAAAAAGAAATAAAAGGGATCCGAATTAGAAAGGAAGAAGTGAAACTGTTACTGTTTGCAGATGACATGATTTTATATATAGAAAACTCTAAAGAATCCACCAAAAAACTTTTAGAAATTATAAATGAATATGGTAAAGTTGCAGGATACAAAATCAACATACAAAAGTCAGTTGCATTTCTATACACTAACAACGAAGTAGCAGAAAGAGAAATTAAGAATACAATCCCATTTACAATTTCAACAAAAAGAATAAAATACCTAGGAATAAACTGAACCAGAGATGAAAGATCTATACATTTAAAACTATAAAACATCACTGAAAGAAATTGAAGATGCAAAGTAATGGAAAGATATTCTATGCTCTTGGATTGGAAGAATTAACATAGTTAAGATGTCCATACTTCCTAGAGCAATCTATAGATTCAATGCAATCCCTATCAAAGTTCCAATAACATTTTTCACAAAAATGGAACAAAGAATCCTAATATTTATATGGAACAACTAAAGACCCTGAATAGCCACAGGAATCCTGAGGAAAAAGAACAAAGCTGGAGGTATCATGCTTCCTGATTTCAAAATATACTATAAAGCTATAGTAACCAAAACAGCATGGTACTAGCACAAAAACAGACACACAGATCAATGGAATAGAATCCAGATCCCAGAAATAAACCCACACATCTGTGGTCAGCTAATTTTCGACAAAGGAGCCAAGAACATATAATGGAGAAAGGAAAATGTCTTCAACAAATGGTGTTGGGAAAACTGGACAGCCACATGCCAAAAAAATGAAAGTAGACCATTATCTTACACCGTATACAAAAAGTAACTTAAAATGGATTGAAGACTTGAATATAAAACCTGAAACCATGAAACTTCTAGAAGAAAACATGGGAAGTACTTTCTTTGACAGTGGTCTTAGCAACATATTTTCAAGCACCATGTCTGACTGGGCAAGAGAAACAATAGAAAAAATAAACACATTAGACTACATCAAACTAAAAAGCTTCTGCACAGCAAAGGAAACCATCAGCAACATGAAAAGACAACCTAACAGTTGGGAGAATATATTTGCAAATCATACATCTGGTAAGGGCTTAATCTCCAAAATATATAAAGAACTTATACATCTCAAGAACAAAAAAACTAATAACCCAATTAAAAAATGGGCATAAGACCCGAACAGAAATATCTCCAAATATATACAGATGGTCAACAGGCATATAAAGAGATGGTCAACGTTGTTTACTATTAGGGAAATGCAAATCAAAACTACAATGAGATATCACCTCACTCCCATCAGAATGGCTATAATTAACAACTTAGGAAACAACAAGTGTTGGAGAGGATGTGGAGAGAAGGGAACTCTCATACACTGCTGGTGGGAGTGCAAACTGGTGCAGCCACTATGGAAAACAGTATGGAGATTCCTCAAAAAATTAAGGATAGAACTACCATATGATCCAGCTATTCCACTGCTGGGTATTTATCCAAAGAACGTGAAAACATCAATGCATAAAGATACAATGCACCCCTGTGTTCATTGCAGCATTACTTACAGTGGACTAGACTTGGAAGTAACCTAAGTGGCCTTCAAGGGATGAATGGATAAAGAAGATGTGATATATATACACAATGGAATACTACTCAGCCATAAGAAGTGATGAAATCCAGCCATTTGTGACAACATGGATGGACATTGAGGGTATTATGCTAAGTGAAATAAGTCAGAGGGAGAAGGTCAAATACCTTATGATCTCGCTCATAAGTAGAAGATAAAAACAACAACAAGCAAACACATAGAGACAGAGATTGGATTAGTGGTTACCAGAGGGGAGGAGGGGAGAGGAGGGCAAAAGTGATGATTAGGCACATGTGTGTGGTGATGGATTGTAATTAGTATTTGGGTGGTGAACATGATGTAATCTATGCAGAAATAGAATTATAATGACGTCCAGCTGAAATTTACACAATGTTATAAACCAATGTGACCGCGATAAAATTAAAAAAGAAACAAAGTAATTTCTGGCCTGAAATGTCAATAGTGCTAAATTTGAGAAAACCTGTTCTACACCATCTGGCACTGGAATATGATCTCCAAGGAAAATGTTAAAAGAAATTCAAGATGAAGAAGTAAGTGGGGTAGTAAAACTAGAGCTACCATAATCAACCATAGAACTTAATTGTCTTCAAATGTCTGAAAGATTGTTTGACTTGTCAAAAATAGAAGCAAACTCTTCATTATTGCTTCAGAAGGCAAACTTGAAACACTGTTTGAAATTTGTAATGTTGAATATATTAAAATTATATAATCATTTTGAAAGTTATAACTGTCCAACAGTAAAACATTAGGCATCTTTACAACACTGAAGGCATGGGAGAATATTATTGTGTCCACTCGTGAAGAATTTTTTGTATTAGAAACGTTTTGAAATGTATGAGCATTTGAACCAAATCAACACAAAGGTCATTTCTAACTTTTTAATATAAACCACTTTTACATAAAGACTATCAGTGTGGGTCTATGGAGACCACTAATCTATGCCCCAGTTAATTTATGCACCAGGAGAAATGTGATTGGAGAATAGAGTAACTGCCTTCTGCTGGGCTCTCCTATGCATGCTAGTGGAAGGTGGGAAGAAAAGTGGCTATTCTAACCACCTCTGCAGAACTATACTAGGCTAGTCTCTGAACCACCCATTAATACTGAGCTCAATTAACACTGTGCTTCAGATAACAATGAAAATTATATATTGAAAACAACATAGTGAAACTATGACCCTTTCAGAAGCATTTTCTTGCCAGGGAATGGTTTTTCTACCCTTGACTCTTTTTTTATTCGGAGCTAAGATAGGACAACACTGAACTCAGACTGCAGGTGTACAGACTCCCATTGTTTTAAGTCAGCAGTAAGAGCAGAATTAAAAATTTAATAGAAAAACTAGGAATATTTCTTCTACTTTTCCATCACTGTTTCTCTTCTCTGGTCTTTCTTCTTTATAATTACTCACTATTGCTCACTCACTTTTGGTGGAATGGATAATTATATGATTTTTAATAATTTTTTTTTTTTTTTTGCGAGAAAGATCAGCCTTGAGCTAACATCTATTGCCAATCCTCCTCCTTTTTTTTTTTTTTTTCCCTTTTTCTCCCCAAAGCCCAAGTAGGTAGTTGTATGTTATAGTTGCACATCCTTGTAGTTGCTGTATGTGGGTCACCGCCTCAGCATGGCAGGACAAGCAGTGTGTCGGTGCACTCGCGGGATCCAAACCCGGGCCGCCAGTAGTGGAGCATGCGCACTTAACTGCTAAGCCAAGGGGCTGGCCCCTTTAATGAAACATTTTTGAGAATACAAATGCATAACTATTCTACATAATTATAATCAGAAAATGCAATTCTTTATATGTTGATGTTAAATATAAGTCTATATAACATTTGTGATCCACATGAGAAATTCACTTATAAAGTATGTTAAAAATGAAGTCGAATTTTTTTGTACTTCAGTGACTCAGCTCAATGAGGGTGTATAACAAAAGAAATACATTTTTAAAGTTATTATAATTCAATACCCTTTTTAAAAACTACTTCTCATAAAAGTAGCAAGTCATATCCACTGAATACATATAACCGTTGTTTTCATAATTTTACTTTTAACCAATAATATTTTTTGTTTGTTTTTATGTTTTGTTTATTGTGGTAACATTGGTTTATAATTGTATAAATTTCAGGTGTACATCATTATACTTCTATTTCTGCATGGATTACATCATGTTCTCATGTTCACCACCCAAATACTAATTATAATCCACCACCACAGATAAATGCCTAATTATGCCCTTCGCTCTCCTCCCTCCTCCCTTCCCCTCTGGTAACCACCAATCCAATTTCTGTCTCTATGTGTTTGTTTGTTGTTGTTATTATCTACTACTTAATGGGTGAGATCATATGGTATTTGACCTTCTCCTTCTGACCTATTTCACTTTGCATAATACCCTCAATGTCGATCCATGTTGTCACAAATGGCTGGGTTTCATCATTTCTTATGGCTGACTAGTATTCCATTGTGTAGATATACCACATCTTCTTCATCCATTCATCCCTTGATGGGCACTTAGGTTGCTTCCAAGTCTTGGTCATTGTGAATAATGCTGCAATGAACACAGGGGTGCATGTATCTTTATGCATTGGTGTTTTCACGTTCTTTGGATAAATATCCAGCAGTGGAATAGCTGGATTGTATGTTAACCAATAATCTTTACATCGGAATTTTATCTTTCATAGCATGTCAGCTTTTCTTTGTTGTTTAAATGCAAAAATTTAAGTTGTTTCTCTATGAAACCAGAAAAACACCTACTTATTTCCTCTGTATTTCTTTCTATTTGTTGACCGTGATAGCATTTATATGAAACCTCTTTCCACTGAAACTGTGGGCTAAGTTTTGGAAAGATGGTAATATAGTCTCAGTTTGCAAAAAGATACTTGAATGAACAAAGAACTTTTTATTAAGATATAAGATGGTCACATTATTTGGTGATCTATGACAACTCACCTCTGAAGTACATCATGTTATAACACAGGGCCATTTACTCTGGACAAAGTCACTTTCAGGAATGGTTTTATTACAATGAAAATGAATAGATGTACTGGCTCTAAAGTGCCACCATTGCCCTTTATGAGAATGGTGAACTAGATTAGCTGGCACGCTGGCTTCCTGCACTCTTTATGAGCCTTATGTGTTTTGGGACATTTTCAACATTTTTATCTAGATGATGTTATTTTCAGAAAAATCCTATAACAGTTTTCATATAAACAGGGAAAAGGCAAACACTGAACTTGCTTAATGAAAATTCAGTGATGAAAATGCATTTGAATACATTTGTTTAGCAATCCTAACATAGTGATCTTACACTTTGCCCAGAGAAATCTTTTGACGTTTCACATTATGGTAACTTACAAAATCACGAATGCAGAAAAAAAGAGAATGATAGAAAATAAAGAGGTTTAAAATGATGGGGAATATTTGTTCATTTGGTTCTTTAATTAAAATTGTTTTGCAATTATGCAGAATATAAATATATTTGAATAGTCACATAAAAGCAAATATAAGGCATAAGAGATTGGTATGACCAAGTAGAGAAAAGACAATGGTTTTTCTTCTGTTTTTGCTGTGGTTAGTGTTAATAGATGTATATTGAATGAGCGCCTTATTCTCAAAGCATCGCAACAGTAATTTACATATACCTGATATTTTATATAATGTGCTGAAGGAAACATTGTATCAAAAAGAGCATTGCAGACGGGAAATTGGTAAGTGTAATTAGTGAACATTAATTTTGTGGGATGAATATTTTTCAAATATTCTTGTGGAAATTGATTAGACTAAAATTTCGAGGGGATTATCTCCCCCTACATCATTTTTACTTCCACTTTTGAAAAAAGCTAACAGTACTACTTAATTCTATAGCTTTCTAAGACAATTTTTTTTTACTCTTCATATCAAATATAAAACTATACACATATTTCACTGATTGTATGTGCAGAGAGTTCTCTATTAGGAAAGCATCGACATGAAAGCCTTCTTCCCACTGAGGAGTCTCTTCATTACTGAAGGTCAGTTAGTGGCGGTTATTATGTCTCCAGTAATAACAATTTGATCCTTTGTTAGATATTTGTTCACTCCGTTGTTAAATGAATCTCTGCTAAGATTATGAAATCAAAACTACAGTACTTTAATGACAGAGAAAGAGTATCATGAGGCAGTCTCTCACCATCAACGCATTGGGGGTATATCTTTTCAAAGGTAAAAAGATAGCTCATCTAGTTAACAAAAAGGGCAGCAAGTTCCTTTGCAGGTGCAAAATGAAGTCAGCAAAGTGCTGGTTGTCAAGCAGATGACAAAGTTTTAGCTTCTATGTTAGATGATCAAACATATATCAAGCCTGCATAAAAAATGTTGTTATCACAGGACCCAACGTACTGTAGAGAAGGGAGGCCAGTCCTCATCCCAAGTAGAAGAATTTCCTTTTTTCATTTCATTCTGTACTTGCAGACTTCCTGACCAGGGTGGAGAAAAGTAGGGGGGAAAAAAGTTCAAAGTAAGCCTTGAAGGATGAGGAGAGCGAGTGAAGTAAATGCCGTGATATAAAGGCTTAAAGTATGACATTGTCATCTCCCACACTACAGGGGAGAACAAGTGGAATTTTATATCTGAGCCCTAGACCTCCATTCTCTCTTGGTCTCTTCTTTGACATTCTTTCACTAAATTGACCAATAGCGTGTTCAGAATGGTTAGATCTCCTATTACAGTGAACGGGGACTTTTGTTTAATAATATGCATTCCATAAGTATGCATAGTTAATCCTTCACACCTTTTCCCAAAGTAGCTGACCTGTGTGATCCATGAGACTCAGATGTGTAAAGGGATATTTGCAATCAACTGTGTTATTAAGAGTAAATTTGAAAATGTTAGAGAAATGATATCAGACCGTGTATCAGTTGCTTGGTAAGCTAGTAGTACAGATATACACAACTTAGGTAAAACCAATGCTAAGATTCAGTTGCAAAGCATGGCATTTCTGTATCAGGATGGCACCAATGGAGCATAGGTATAATTTGTATTTTGAGTTTAAACTTCAGAGCAACACAGTCTAAAGGAAAATTCTGTGACAATGGAGATTTCTATAATATAGAAATAGCCTTTTCAATATGGCTAGCATAACTGTGGACGTACTTTTTTATTTTATTTAATTTTGATTAAAGATAAATGTAAATAGGTGCATGTGTCTATTGATTACCATATTGGACAGCACACCTTCAGAGCATCAATAAAATAAAGATGCAAATCCACAAGTAGTTGGAAATATTGTATACCAAATCTATTGAAATAAATGGATAAGACATATACTAATTTTGGAATAGAACTAAGGTGACACTGCTTTGCGCTGTAGCCATGTGCATATCTAGCAACCTCACCAACAATTTTTCCCCATAAGTATATGGCTAAAGGAATTTTAAATATTTTTGGCTAAAAGCAAGGCAAACAAATTCATTGAACACAATTTTATTAGGAATCCTGAAAATTTGTAGATCAGTTGAAGGTAGGTCCTGATTGCAAGAAACAAATTATTTAATGACGAGCGAAACAAATTCAAAACCAACTAAGGTAAATGCAGATGAAATAAGATCTCTAACATAGGTCAAGCCTAGTGCTCTGAAAGAACAGGGATATTTAATTCTGTTGTCAGATAAAATAAACCGTTTCCTAGAGAAAGTGGTATTTGTGGTGAGCCTTGAAGGATGAGGAGAATAAAAAAAGTAAATGACATAGTAAAAAGACTTAGAGGCATGACGTGTCACATTACATCTATGGAAGTTTAGGAGTGATTGGAAGGATGCAGTTTAAAGTGATGCTCATAAGGCAATCTGACACCAGAAAATGAAGGGTCCTAGATGTTATGCCTAGAAATTTGAAACTTATTCTCTGGATGATGGAGCCCACATTATTTTGTTAAGTACAGCAATATGATTTCCTCTACGCTTTAGGAAGCTAACCCTACGGAAATGTATAGAGACAGCCAAAGTAAGTAGAGGCAGGGAAACCAGGGAAGAAGCAACTAACTATAATCCAAGTAAGATGATACTAGCCTGAACCAGGCTAGTATTTTAGAAGGAATGTAAAGTAAAGAACATCTTTGTGGGACATTGCAGAGTTTGGAGTTGATTCTTCTTTTTTGTGTGTGTGCAAGGAAGATTAGCTCTAACATCTGTTGCCAATCCTCCTCTTCTTGCTGAGGAAGACTGGCCCTGGGCTAACATCTGTGCCCATCTTCCTCCACTTTATTTGGGACGCCACCACAGCGTGGCCTGACAAGTGGTGTGTCGGTGTGCACCCGGGATCCAAACATGTGAACCCTGGGCCACCGCAGCGGAGCACACGCACTTAATGGCTGTGCTACCGGGCCGGCCTCTCTAGTTGATTCTTTAAGTCAAACATTTTCAAGGGAGAGAGAAGTCAAAGGTAGTTTATACCATCTCATTTCAAGGCCTGGCATAAGAGGTGATGTCCCTAAGAAAAGATCTGGTTTTTGTTTACTTCTTTATTTTCTCCTTTTTATTTTTTGGTTTCTTTAACTGGTGGGATTCTGTTTTTTTGTGAAATCAGTGTAGCAATTGATGATTAAAGAGAAAGTACACGAGTTAAACAGATGTACAATTCACAAACTGGAATTCCAATTATAGTTATATTTTTAAGAACAATATTGTGGAGGTAATGCAAATTCGATTGAAAAGTTCAAGTAATACAAAGGTATGGAAAGCAAAATGAAAAGCAAAACTAACCTCCCCTCTACCCTTTCCACCATCCTACGTGTTAAGGGTTTCCACTGTTGATAATTTGCAGTTTACTCCCATAGCTTGTCTACATAAATATAAACATAGATACATTTTTAAAAAGCTAATCATTTCTCTGCACTGTGTATTTGTATGCAGAAATATCTATAATGCATATATAATAGCACTACGGAATTACATACCTGCTGGAGTTGCATAATGCTGCAGCCTTGCAGGTATATAATTTTATTTATACAAATAGAATTATTTTTACTCCAAAAAACAATTTATCGAGCCACCTCTGATGGCCTAGTGGTTAAAACTCGGTGCTCTCACCACTTTGGTGGCCTGGGTTTACTTCCCTGTTGCAGAACCATACCACCTGTCTGTCAGTTGCCATGCTGTGGCAGCAGCACACATAGAAGAACTAGAAGGACTTACAACTAGGATATATAACCATGCGCTGGGGCTTTGGGGAGGGGATAAAAAGAAAACGCAAAAAACAATTTATCAATTTATCAGATACGCCTTCCATGTCAACATATATAGATCTATGTCATTAGTTTCAATGGTTTGTAGGGTGTTCCATAACATGGATGTATCACCATTTAACTATTCTCTTTGCAGTACACATTTAGGTTGTTTAAAATGTTTCTATATTACAAATAATAATACCTTGGTATCTTTAAGAATGTACTCCTTGTTAAAAAACAAAAGCATTGATTTAATATAAGTCCTACTGAGAAATATATAAATTAGGTAACATTAAGATATTATCATTTAAATAAAAATTTCAATATATTTTCATTTACTTGTGGTATTTAGATACTCTCCTGAAAAAACAGAGTTAATGGTAGAACTGATTGGATATGAAAATTAAAAAATAAAGATTTAAATATTTGCTTTGTATTATTTTCCACTGAAGACATAATATCATTTTTAAGTATTTGACAATCATGTTGTATATGCATATGGTTTTATGTTTCATATCTATCTATCCATATAGCTTCCATGCAACACTGACACAAACCACACACACATGCATACACACTTCAGGTCCTTTTACAATATACCATTTAAAAGTGATACGTTCTATCTGAGGTTCAGTATGTGAAATAGCTGTTCAGAATGTGAAATTCTCTCGCAGTTTAGAGAATCTCCATTTGAATAGAGGTGAACACAATTTTCACCTTGTGAATATTCAGAAGATATTTACTCCCAATAAACATTGTTTTTATATAGAAAATGAGGACCTAGGAAGTGACTATTGTCAGAATGATCCAAATCTTCAAACATGGCTGGAAATACATTTCAGCTTAGTGAGAATTGCAAAGAACCTGCCGCTTGTGCAAATATAATTCTTCCCTGGCAGAGAATTTAATGCTACGGTGTCTCTTTAACTTCATCCAGCTCAACTCTAATTTGTAATTACCGCTTCCCATAAAAGTAAGGATAACTTGTTCTTCTGAAGGTGGAAAGATGAAACTATAATCAATTAATTATCAATATTTTGGAGGCCATATCTATAAATTATATAAATCCAAATCATTCTCTGCCAATCCTATGATCCTCTACCTCTCAATCATGAAAGACAAAGAATTATGCAATTATTTGCTTATATTGAGATCTCATATTGGAGCCAGAAACAAAGCTGTTATCTATTTTTTGTATAGGGACTAAAACTTAAAAAACAAACCAGACCACCTCCCTATGGGGACTTCTTCATCTGCCTTAATATACTGAGCTGCATATGTGCCTTTGCATGAGACTATATAGGCATATCCACTGTACACATGGCTTTGGTCAATCAAAATGTCTTGCTATGCCATAAACACAAGTGTAATTTGTCAGGCATAGGGGTCCCATGGTCCCAGCAGTCCCCTCTAGAAAGATTCTAATAAGTCTCCCAATGTTACTTCCGTGTTGTTATAATGAATTTGGAAGTTTCATGACATACTAACTTCAAAAATCCTTCACTTGTTTATTTGGAGTTCAGTGGAATGAAACCCAGAAATGCCCTGATAGTTCTAGAATCCGTTTAGCTTTAATCTTGTGGATACAGCTGGAAAAAAATACACTTTTCTCTTACACTTCCAGGTAGAATATGAAAACTTTCTGTTAATTATAAGACTCAAAATATTTTACAGAGGTTTAACAGAAATTATATGACCCTAAGTGTCTATCAATAAAGAACCACCTACATAAATTTTCACATGTTATGGAATGAAATATTAGGCAATTTGGAGAAGGAGGACAAGAAAAAAATCTATATTGGGGGAACGATCCCCCAAATGTGGAGAAATACAGGGAGAGAGAGAGAGGGGTGTGTGAGCGTTCACATATGCACACACACTCTCCATTGTTTTAAAAAAAGATAACGATCATATTCAGATATGCTTGTACATGCACACAAAAATGTGAAAAGTTGATACAAGAAACCAACCGTAGCTGCCTCTAAGGAGAAATCTGGTATGTGTAGTCAGAGAAAGCCTTCCTTTTACTAGCAAATCACTTGGTGCTATTTTTTTATCTTATTTTCCAATCAAAATTTGGATTTGTAATAAAAACATGTCTTTAAAAATCTGGAAATTAATTGCTTCCCTTTACACATTAATAAGGTGAATAAGGTAACATGCATACAAGTAAGTCACGTTTCAGTTTTGAGAAGTAACAAATTAACAGATGTGATACTAGACTGTTATCATTATAATGGAGAGATTTATCACTTCTTTCCTAGGAATAATTTTCACAGTGATTTTCAAATTGTTGACCATCCACTGTTGTTAAAACCTTTCCTTGTTTTCTAAAACACTACGTTTTTCTTACACCCTCTAACCCTTCACACTACTTTGACTTAACTTTTTGTTTGGTTTATATTTGTAATCTATAATAAAGTAGAAATATTCATTGAGTAATAATTTATATTCTTTGTCCAAGCACACACACACAAACACACAAACACTCCCTCAATCCTGTGAGGAAGATAATATTATCCCCAATTTATAGATAAATAAAATGAAACTGACTAGTTAAGAAGAAAGCCTGAGATCACATAACTAGTACATACTGAAGCCATAATACAAACACAATTCAGTATGATTTCAGAGACTATGTTCTCCAATCACATCATAGTGCATCTTCCTTTAATCCTGGCATGTCTCAACATTCGTACTGTCATTGTTTATAATTACCCTTTTAGAAATCTCATTCACTCTTAAGATGTGAATGTCCACTTTTGTATGGATGACGCTTGGAGCAATATCTCCTATCCTGGCATTTCGCATATGTTGCAGTCCTGCATTGACAAGTGCACTGACTCTCAATAGTCACATAAATGGCCAGCCATTAAGTTCAAAATTATTATATTTTAACTGGAAATCATTTCTCCCATCCCAAATCATTTTTTTTCAACTATCCTATGTTGTCACTTGTTGCACAAATCTTCCCACTGCTCAGGCTAAATATTTTGAAATCATCTTTTTCTCTTCATTCTTCACTATAAAATTTAACCTACTATTGAGTTCTTCCACTTATCACTTTAACCTCTTTCAAATTTGTCTCTCCTTTTTTAAATTTTTTTTTAGTTGAGGTAATATTGGTTTATAATATATAAATTTCAGGTGTACATCATTATATTTCAATTTCTGTGCACACTATGTTATGTTCACCTCCCAAAGACTAATTACCATCTGTCACTGTACATATGTGCCCTGTTATCCCTTTCACCCTCCTCCTGCCCCGCCTTCCCTTCTGGCAACCACCAATCCAATCCCTGTATCTATGTGTTTGTTTGTTGTTGTTGTTTTTATCTTCCACTTATGAGTGAAATCACATGGTGCTTGACTTTCTCTGCCTGACTTATTTCGCTTAGCATTATATCCTCAAGGTCCATCCACTCTGTTGCAAATGGCAAGATTTCATCTTTTTATGACTGAGTAGTATTCCATTGTGTATATATACCACATCTTTATCCATTCAACCACTGATGGGCACCTAGGTTGTGTCCAGGTCTTGGCTACGGTGAACAATGCTGCAATGAACATAGAGATGCACATATCTTTTTGAATTAGTTGTCCTTTGAATAAATACCCAGAAGTGGAATTTATAATTTTTTGAAGATCTGAATATTGTTTTTCATAGTGGCTACACCAGTTTACATTCTTACCAATAGTGTGTGATGGTTCCTTTTTCTCCACATCCTCTCCAACACTTGTTATATCTTGTCTTGTTAATTATAGCCATTCTGTTGGGCATAAGGTGATATCTCATTATAGTTTTGATTTGCATTTCCCTAATAATTAGTTAAACATTTTCTCTTGTGCCTGTTGGCCATCTGTATATCTTCCTTGGAAAAATGTCTGTTCAGATCCTTTGCCCATTTTTTAATTGGGTTGTTTGTTTTTTTGATGTTGAGTTGTATGAGTTCTTTATATAATTTGGATATTAACCCCTTATCAGGTATATGATTTGCAAATATATTCTCCCAATTGTTAGGTTGTCTTTTCATTTTGCTAATGGTTTTCGTTGCTGTGCAGAAGCTTTTTAGTTTGATGTAGTCCCATTTGTTTATTTTAAAATGTCCATGCATCCTAAAGCAATCTACAGATTCAATGCAGTCCCTATCAAAGACCCAATGACATTGTTCAAGGAAATAGAACAAAGTATCCTAAAGTTTATATGGAACAACAAAAGACCCTGAATAGCCAAAGGAATCCTGAGAAAAAAGACCAAAGCTGGAGGTATCATGCTACCTGAATTCAAAATATACTACAAAGCTATAGTAATCAAAACAGCATGGTACTGGCACAAAAACAGACACACAGATCAATGGAACATAATCAAGAGCTCAGAAATAATACCACAAATCTATGGACAGCTAATTTTTGACAAGGGAGCCAAGAACATGCAGTAGAGAAAGGAAAGTCTCTTCAATAAATGGTGTTGGGAAAATTGGACAGCTACATGCAAAAGAATGAAAGTAGACTATTATCTTACACCATACACAAAAAATTAACTCAAAATGGATGAAAGACTTGAATGTAAGACCTGAAACCACACAACTTCTAGAAGAAAACATAGGCACTGCACTCTTTGACGTTGGTTTTAGCAGTATCTTTTTGAATACCATGTCTGATGTCAGGCAAGGGAAATACATTTGTCTCTTCTTCTCCACTTTTATTTCCACGAATTTTATCCAAGGCCTTTATCCCCTACATTTTGATTAATGAAATGGTTTTCCAGTTAGTCTTCCTATTTCTAAGTTCTGTCTTCAAATCCATGTCTTATAAAACTGTCTACAGTTTTTTGATTTCATTCAAAAAAATTTATTTTTTTTTTTGGTGAGGCAGATTAGCCTTCAGCTAACATCTGTCGCCAATCCTCCTCTTTTTGCTGAAGAAGATTGGCCCTGGGCTAACATCTGTGCCGCCACAGCATGGCTTGACAAGTGATGCTTTGGTGCACACCCGGGATCCGAACCTGCGAACCCCAGGCCACAGCAGCGGAGTGAGCGCGCTTAACCGCCACGCCACTGGGACAGCCCTAAATTTTTATTTTTTGAACAAAAAACTTAAGACAATGATTTTAAATAATAAAACGTGGTATGTTCTAGACACATTGGGTTTTTTTTTTAAGGTGGTTTATTAAATTTGGACTCCTATAGTTCTGTTGTGATGCTTTCTTCAACATTTATATTATTTCTTACCATTTTATCATCACTTTAAACTTGCTAAACAAAGAATCACTCTGTCTGCATAAGTGAAGCTTTACTTTAAGGAAATACACCACTACTACACAAAACACATATACATTCCAGTCATTTTTTTATATTTACAAAACACAAATCTGTCAAGCCATTTTGGTTTTATTGTTACATTGTCCATACTAACATCAGAAAAAAGGTAAGTAATAGGCAAGATTTCACCTCAGTAGTGCAATGGATAGGAAGCAAAAGCTTTTGCAGAAAAGGAGAATGATCAATTTTGACAAAGTCTCAGTATGAAAAGTTAATATGAAAACTGAAAATAGTTAACTAGACTTGGATATTGAGGAGATATTGGTGCCCATTAAGAGAATAGTTTTGGGGGAGGTGTAGAAGAAGAAACTAGTTGGAGTAAAAGAATGAAGAATGAGCAACTGTAGCCTGAGTTAGTAGAACAGTATCTGGCTATATATTAGAAGCACATGGGGAGTTTAAAAAAATACCAGTGCCTGTGCTCTACTCTAGACCAATTGAATCAGAATTTCTGGGGTAAGGGTTTGGGAATCAATGGGTTCCAAAAACTCCCCAGGTGATTCTAATATAAAGCCAGGTTTGAAAACCATTGTATAGAGTATTCTTTTCAGGAGCTTGACTGCAAACAGAAGGTGGGGAAACTGAGGGAGGAAAATAAGAGACTTGACAATAGGAATCATGAGAGAGCCAACTGTGTCTGAACAGAAGTTAAAAACCCTTGAGATTATGAGATCCAGGTTATGGAAGAAAGAGAATAGAGACCAAGGCCACTGGGGGAGAAATCATCCCCCCAAAAAGAATAGTGAACAGCTCATCCTCTGTGACTGAAGAGAAAGATGTGAAAGTGAATACAATTATAATTCTGTTGTTTTTCTTTTTTATTTGTTATATAAGGAGATTAGGACAGGAAGTTGAGGAAACTTGACCGATAGTCACAAGTTTCCCTAAGGTTATATTCACCTTCTGCAGTAGTAGTGGCAGTAACGTGAGGGATTTGAAGAGACTTGTAAAAATTTGGAATAATCTATATGGGGAAAGGTAACTGAGCAAGATAATTTTCAAGTAGTTTTTTATTGATCAAGTGAGATTTAGAGCATCAGAATCTACATAAATATGCGATTTTCTCCAATAGCACTCTGTTATCAAAATATAAGAGGAGAAAAAGAGAATAGAGAGATCAATACTTATTATCAGGGAAAATGTGACATTTTGACACACTGAATATTGTCAATTTTATTAAAGCTAACTTATTTGAATGACATGGATTAAAAAATCTGGTGGGGTAAATTTTTTCTTCAGACTTGGTGTATCTTTTTCTGCTCGGGATAAATCATTAGATAATAATATTTAAGATTCTAGTACCTTGAGTATGCTTATGTAGAATGACAGCACAAGAAATTTATAGAAGTTGTTTTTGAAAAAGAGCTTATAAATCTGCTGCTTCATGTCTTTGTCATGAGTCAAGAACAGAAATTTTATTTATTTATTTATTTTGTGAGGAGATCAGCCCTGAGCTAACATCTGCCAATCCTCCTCTTTTTTTGCCGAGGAAGACTGGCCCTGGGCTAACATCCATGCCCACCTTCCTCCACTTTATATGGGACGCCGCCACAGCATGGCTTGCCAAGTAGTGCGTCGGTGCGCGCCCGGGATCCGAACCGGCGAACCCCGGGCGAAGCCCAGTCCGCCGCAGCGGAGCGCGTGCGCTTAACCGCTTGCGCCACTGGGTGAGCCCCAAGAACAGAAATTTTAAATGGCAATGAATTGCCAAAGGAAATTTGACTCATGGTAAAAAGCAGGAAGAGGTACTATTACCTTGTGAGTGAGTCTGAGCTTCCTTGCATTTGAGATATTTTCATGCCTGCTTGCTATTGTGTTTTTTTTTTTTAATATTTTAAGTTTAGAGCAGTAATAAAAGTTATATTACCCTCCTTGTTGTTAATATTGGCTCATATCATTTCTGAATATGCCACTGCTATGTTCTTTCAAGACAAATGAAAACTACCCCAACATGGGTTTCTAACACAGGTTTTCAATACCTTTTATGCCCCTGAGTCAATGAATTCAGCCTACTCTGATAATATTGTAGCCGTGAGGTAGGCTAGTCACAGCAAGGAAAAAATGAATTGTTAATAAGAGAAATATATGCGTATTTGTGAAAATATCAGCATCCAATGTTTATTTGGTGGCACTAATATATAATATTCCATTTGCTTACTCTGCCATAAATATGTAAATAGGCAAAGGGAAAGAAAAAAATAAAAATATTCTTCCAGTCACACAAGTGGCCGAAAAGTTCTGATCAATATTACCTTTACAGTTTCTTTATAATTCTGTATGTTTAGCTTTTAGAAATCTGCCTTTTAATTATGCTATTTTTCTTAATTTGGAGTTAACCAACTAAAATAGGTTCGTCCCTTTCATTTCGTCAGTATCAAAGTGACTGGGAGCCTGAGTTCTAATGAGGCAGCCATTCCAAACACGTACAGACAAAGCAGTGGTTTCCCTGGCAACGAGTACCATGAAAAAGCTCTTAGAATAGTTATTCCCACCCTTACACATGAGTCCTTTTCATTTCAGTAAAGCTTCCTGTCAGAATGCATTCATCAATATAATTTACCAATGCAGTTTGAGATTAAATCCCTCTCCCCACAAGAATTAAAAAATAAAAACTACAACAGAAAATCAACAGCTATGCTGAAATTGTACTTGCTTTGTCAAATGATGTTTCAAAGGAAGTGAAGGACAACATAAGATTTCTGAATTCAGTTAACATCACTTTGAACCTGAGACTAATTTTCATTTGATTTTTATCTGAGGACATAGAAGGTAGATAGATGGGGAGGAGGGGCGGGCACACTTAATCACTACCTCTAGAAGTATCCTTTATGATCCAATCGCAATTTTTATTAAATAGTAAAAGTGCATAAAAACTGAAATTGCTATATATATCAAATTAAGATTTATGATATCCTTCATAAACATTAAACTTTTCTTAGTGATGTTTACCAAGACAAGCAAATTCTGAAAATGTGATATCTTTTCGAGTGATGGGATTCAGTAAAAGATTTTCAAATGAGGTACTTGAACCTACTTTCCATCTATGTACACAGTATAAAAAGGCACAGGAAACAGGCAGCATCCTGTGTTATGTAGCATTTCAAACAAGGAGGAAAAAACACATCTGGAAATAGAAGGTGTTCGGTTGAAAGAATTGCCCATAAATAAAACAATTGCAACACTTTGTTTAGCTTTCTCACTAGAAATCAAATTTCTTGAGTTTCAAATACACTTACTATATGTAATACGAAATGAGAATAACACACTTTCAACATTTCTCAAAATGTTAGCACCCAACAGATGCAGACAGAGTTTACATGCTGGTGATTTACCCTGGTCTCTCCATTGGGCATAGATCTATGCCTGTTTTTCAGCCAGCATGCTGCAGCAAAGGAACATTCATGTTGCCTAGGGCTATTTCTTTAAAACAACATCAAAATTACTTTTACTATAGATTAGGTTATGTCTTAATGCTGAGAAAAGTCTATCTTCCCTTCATTTTTGACCCATGGCACACTTAGCTTTATAACAGCATCATGAAGTCAGTTACCATTGCAAAACAAAACACACAAACACACGGTTTCTTAAGAGGTAAGAAAAGAAATTTACATTGATAGAGAAAGCAGGGCATTCTCACTATTTTTTTCACCTAAAGATTGAAAAGGAAACTCGTTTCAGTTGGTAACACTTCACGGATTGCTCCAGACACAAAATGAATTAAGTCGCTTGTTGGATTATGTGGATGGTATTTCTTCTCTTCCCCAGAGATGATTCCTTACTTACAGCAGTGGCATGCAAACTCAAATACTGCCTTGCTCAGAAAGGTTTTGAAAAGTGGGTCCCCATTTTATTGTTGTTTGGGGACAATAAAATCACAAATTTCATTAAATATCAAAAGAATGTGGAATAAATATCAGTGATACCAGTATGAAAGAAGAGACAATTGAGGATACAATAGATGAGAATTTTATTCAAAGAATACTCATCAATTACTTAGAATTTGCATATTATGTACAGGCCTCAGGAAAAAAATGTAGTCTATGTGTTTAAATCTCAAACTTTATTTCATCCTGCTGCTTTACCCTTTCAGCATAGGAACACATCCACATTACAAAATATAGACAACATATTTTTAAATATTCAAATCTGTATTCTAATCTAATTCTGTATCTGTAATTTTTCTTGGTTATCAAACCTTTTAAGAGAAGATAAAACACAAGGGTTTTTTTTTTTTATTTATTGTAAACTTTTTTTTAAAAAGTTGACATTCACAATATTATGCTTACAAGAGAATACACAGTTTTCTACAATTAAACCTAAAGTGTAAAACCTCAGCTGAAAATTACTGATAAAACTTCCAATTACAGTTTTACTGGTTTAGGTATTCTCTTCACAGTTGAGATATATAATGCAAATAAAAGTCGAGTGTGCTTCTATGCCTCCAACTACAACATAAAGTTGATCTTCCATGTCATGTTTCTTAAAAGCAACTCTAAAATAGTTTCCTCCAGATCCTCTAAATTATTCTCTTCCCTAATGGCTTGTTGTACTGTTCCCCAACAGAATGACTAGAAAAGCCCTATTGAACTTAATCTAATTAGGGATTTTTGGAGAAACAGAGGTTACATAGTTCTCATTAACTGACTAAAAAACTATACCACCTCCAGAGGTATAGAAACAAAAGAAAAAAGAAAAGAAAGAAAGAAGAAAAAAGGATGATTCCTTTTAAAGTTCCAGAAATGAATGTAAGTGTTCATATTCCGGTACATTAACAGTTTGTTCCAGTACATTGATATTTTATGTGGAAGCCCTACTCTGCAATTAATATGCCTGATGCAAATTGAAAAACCCATAATCCATCCTTCTCTGTTGGAATGTAAGAGTATATTATTATTGAGAAGCTACAGGATACCAGAGCCATTTTTTAAACTTGAGTGCTCATTACCTTAAATCTGCATATAAAACAGTTTTGCATTCAGACGAGGTAATACATAACGGAATATATTGTGGCGCGTATAAAAAAAGTGCTCCAAATAAAAACGACCTGTGGGCTTCCTTTGTAGGAGAAATTTACGTCGTTCCAGGCATTAGGGATTAATGATAGCTAACAGCGAAAGAGGAGGAATGAGCATTAAAATACTGTGCCTAACTTTCTTGACTACCCCAAGGCTACGGGACAAACCAAATTGTCTAAATCTCCTTAAAGGCAAGGACTACGTATTTATCATTAAGCAAATACGATATTTGGGGATTGCATCTGATTTTGTCACATTAGTATTCAGAATATTTCTTATAGCTTTAAAGGAGAAAAGACAACCTTAATGGAAGTAAGAGAGAAGAAAGAAAAATAAATCCTTTGTTTCCAACAGCTCAGAGAATCTCTTTCCTTCTACGTTGTTTCCAAAATTATGCATACAATTATTCACAGGACATATAATTCTGCTATTGTCTTCTATGACTGACAAAGTCCAAGATTTTAATGAAAGTTTTATTGTAACCATTTTAAAGGGAAGATTAACCACACATCACTAAGGAAAGAGATTCTAATGTAATATGTGATACCAGCTCAACACAAGGTTGACATAAGGGAAGCTGTATTGTAGAAAAGAAACCATATTGTAACTTTGAATGACCTCTGATTAGCTGACATGCTCTGTGGATTTTTTTTTTTATTATTATCTTTTCGTGTGTGTGAGGAAGATCAGCCCTGAGCTAACGTCCATGCCAATCCTCCTTTTTTTGCTGAGGAAGACCGGCTCTGAGCTAACATCTATTGCCAATCCTCCTCCTTTTTTTCCCTTTTTTTCCCCAAGGCCCGAGTAGATAGTCATTCGTCATAGTTGCACATCCTTCTAGTTGCTGTATGTGGGACGCCTCCTGAGCACAGCCGGAGAAGCAGTGCATGGGTGCTCGACCGGATGGGAACCCAGGCCGCCAGTAGCAGAGCCCACGAACTTAACCACCAAGCCACGGGGCCAGCCCCCTGCTCTGTGGATTTTATGGCCCCTCACAGCTGCAATAAGTCGATAACTCTGTTCTTTTGAGTTCCTTAGGAATGTGATGACCCCTGGCAGAGAGTCTATGCTGATAGCCATCATCAATGACAACTAAAAGATCAGAGTATAGTGTGTTGCTTGGGTCTCTGATGCATATCAAGTAAAACAAAAGACTATCAGGAATTAAGACAAGATGTCTGCCTCCACCTGGAGATCAGATAGATGCCCCTACCCTGAGACCAGATGCCTCCCCACCCAGAGACCAGCCCCCTATGTAACTGGCCTGTAGTCTTTGTTCTGTTATACGGTTTTGGACATTAGTTGGCCATCTTCCCGCTTGCCAGCAAGCTGTAATAAACTGCCCTTTCTCTGCCACCGTCTTGCCTCTTGATGATTGGCTTTTGTCTTGCAGCCAGTAGATCGTGCCCTTTGTGTGGTAACATGTGTTCTCAAAAATTGAAAGATCCCATGGATATAGCTTTATTTCCTTCATGGATTGCTCCTAAGTCTGTTCAATTCACTTGATTCCCATTAGCTTTAATTCTCTTGAAACCTGTTCAATTCATTTACTCCCATCACGACCACCTGAGATCTGGGCCTCATTAGCATTTCAGCATTTGCATGGACCCTTTGCAGTTCTCTTCCTATCTATCACTTAGGACATTTAATGCTTCCTACTGGCAGTTATCTGTATAATTGTTTTATTTCACTTACCAAGTGATAAGATTCTTGAGGCAAGAAGTTGTGTGATATGGCCTGTGTCTTCCAAAATGAGTAATCACATTGATTCACTTGATTCACACACAATAAATTTTGTTGAAAAAATAGTTTTCTATTTATCCATTTTGGAACACAAATTTTATCTCCAGAACAAAAAAAGGAATTCTACATTACAACTAAGACACTTAGGAGTATCATGTGATAATCTTCATGGTCAAGTATTATAGTTTTTCCCTGCGGCTATTCTTATTTAGTAGACAAGACAGAAAATCAGAGCCTCAGAGAAAAGAGACATTTAGGGACTGTGTCAAATCCAACACCTTTATTTTACTGATACAGAAATTTATGTCTGTAAAGACTATCAGTGCAGTGTGGTCAAGTTCACATGGTCAGTTAGTTGCAGAGCCCAATTTCTTTCCTCTCATTGCAATGTATTTTTAATTCAACAATGATGCCACTATCAGAAAAAAATTAAGATACATACTAGATTTTATGAGACTAACATGTATTTTTGTATTTTGGATCCGCATGTAATTTCACCCTCACTTGGAAATATAATAGTTTATATCAAATGGATACATAGACACACAACTACCTTTGGCTACAATAAAGTAGTACTGGGTGGTTCACATATTTTCCCCTAGTGCAAATATTTAAAAAGGGCTAAAGTGATCATTTATGTGAAATTTCCTTTGATAGAGTAAAGTTCATGTTTCTCAAACTAACACAACCATTACTCAAAAAATACTTTAGGAAGAAAATGAGAATGTAAAAATTGAGAGAAAAAAGAATAAGGTGGGGAGAAAGAGAAGTTCTCCCACAGATCAAATTCATTGGATATGTATGTGTAATCAGAGAATAAATTTGACTGCCACGTGACTTGACTCATATTAAAATGACTCTCACAACGAAAAATATCTCTTTTAATGGCCTTCCACAGTGTTTGACATTTTCACCATTAAAACAAAAGCTTTGGTTTAAGATACTGCATCTTATGACATCTTTGTTAGAAAAAAAGTAAAACTAAAGGAGGAAAGTAGATGATTCACCAACTCTGTAGGGTTTGCAGAGGGTTGGGGGTTGCGGGGGAAGGGGAACTAGAAATAATTGTCTTGAGTTACAGCTAAATGTTTTAGTTTAGACATAAAGAGAATATTCTGAATGTAAATAACATGACATATAACACCAAGGCAAGTTGTGGAATTGCCTTTTCATGACAATTTTTTAAGAATAGTACAGCTTCACAGCTGGCTAGAGTAGTAAGGATGGAGATGTGGGAAGATAAAATCCTTAACAACAAATGCAAACATTAAATTGTTCTGTCCAACTGGGATGGTTCTTTTTTCTTACAGATAATCACTTTGTATATTTCATTAAACTGTTTTCAAAATCTCTGTGAATATCATGAGTATCTTTTTAAAGGCAAGTAATGCTTTTTATAGCATCATCATAGTAGTTTACAACAACCAAGGTGGACTGGTGCCATTATGGAATACCTTATACTCTTTTATTATTAAAAATTTATATCTATCTATCTAGATAGATCTATATTAGATAGATATAGATATGAAATTCATTGGCATAGAATGCAAATAAATACATAAGGAAGGGGCTTGAAATGGTGAGCAGCCATTCTTCCTCTCCACTGAGAACAAGAAAGTAGGAATATTTTAAAATTATAGCAGGAATGGTTACATCGAGACATTAAGTAAATTATTTTGATTATTAGGGTTGTTAGACCCTGTGATATGTAACTGTGGGGTGTTTGGGAACTTTCTTTGGATATGGTCAGTGCTTAAGCAATTTTCTTTTTCTAATGTGTATAATCAGAAGCTCTTAAAATAGAAGATTGCTTGAATATGATCTCCCAGGCTCACTTCTAACACAATAACTGCTTGATGAACAAAATTGATAGTTTATATCTCATCCTTGGTAGATTATACCATAAAATCAAAGTATTTCTACTTCAGTGGATATTCCTACCAGTGACGTTGATGTGCATTGTTGAGCTGTAGTCACTTTGTCTAAATCCCACATCTAGACTCTTTTACTGCCTTAGATATGTAGAAAATTTATGGCTCTATGTTTCATCAGCTAATAGTGGACATATATTCTTCTCTAAATAAACTTAAATAGAAAAATTCTAACCCACTCACCTAGGAACCTATATTTTCTACATGAGTAACTCCTACATTTTATCAGTGAGATAATGCAGAGGATCAAAATGTCAAATCAGACTCATGTGAATTAGGAATGTATTAATCATTTTGAGAACATGAGAGACTAGGATCTAGTGGCCCAGGAAGAAGCAGAGAGAGATCTAGGACTCTCTGAGTCTTTTCTTACTGCATCAAATAAACCCTGGTACACTACTTAGACAAAAGTAAACAGTGGCCGTTATAAAAATCTCCATTTTATATTCAAATAGGCACACAACATGATATTTTCCAGGAATTTATGCCCCATATATACATAGATTCTAGGTTTGTTTAACATAAGAAATGCTGGGTAACCAGTACATCCTGCTAAAAACACCTCATAGATAAGGACTCTCACTAATTAGGACCATTAGCTTGTTTGCCAAGAAGTCTTCCATTAGCATGTTTACAAGTATATTAGTCAGCTAAGGCTGCCATAACAAAGTATCACAGACTGGGTGGCTTAAACAAGAGAAATTTACTTTGTCACAGTTCTGAAGGCTGTAGTTCAATACCCAAGTGTTAGCAGGTTTGTTTTTTCCTGAGGCCTCTCTCCTTGGCTTGCAGGTGACCACTGTCTCACCATGTCATCACATGGCCTTCTCTGTGCATACCCACCCATGGCGTCTCGTCTTCTTCCTATAAGGAAAAGAGTCATATTGGATTAAGGCCTCACCCTTATGACCTCATTTAACCTTAATTACCTCAGTAAAGGCCTTATCTCCAAATACAGTCACACTGGGAATTAGGGCTTCAACATATGAATTTGGGAGGGCCATGATTCAGTCCATAATGAGGATGTAACTTTTTTATTTCCTAGGTGTCCCACAGATAAAGGGAGAGTATGGATAGCAGACCTGTTTCTTAGCCCTCAGCTCTCAAATGCCTCAACAGCCTGTTGAATACATGGCTTCAAAAGAACAATTAGAAAATGATGAAGGAGGGTGAGAGAGAAGTTAAATCTTCTCATAGGCTGTGTTAAAGCAATGAAAAATGCTTACTACCAAAGAATTCTGAGGCAATATGAAAAACTCCATTTGTAATGCAAACCTGAAATTATGTGTAGTAAAAGAATAAAATTCATTTTTTAGAGCTACTTAAGTATCTCTTCCCCTGAAAACAAATATATTCCTTACAGTAATTCCTCTGTAGTAAAAGTGTTCACCATTTTAATTATAGCTTTGAATTAAGGTTATGTCATAGTATAGACCATAACCTAAAATGTGGATTCACACAGTAACCCATTTCACTTTTCCACCATCATTAAGTCATTAGTTTCCCAAGTCATTTCTACAATTATAACAAATATGTTTTATCAGCTATTCAAAATCTTAGGTTATCAAGTAGTTAGCTGCCATTCTGGAAACACAGAAATTAGAACAACAAAACCAATTCATACACATATAAATTTGATTAGGTATAGGAAAGTAGATCAGCCACAAATATGGAGTGAATACACCTAATAGAATTCTTAAGGAAACAAAGTGTAGTGGACACCGCTGGTTGCCTAACCCACATACAGTTTTCTTTCTTAACAGGACCCTAACTTCACTCAGATGTTCACCCTATCACTACACAGTCCTTGTGACTTGGTAAAGACTGACTTTATTTTCTAGATCCAGACTTGATCCCTAATTATTCTAAGGAAATCCTGGTAATTCCTTTCCAGTGCTCATAATTATTTCAGAAAATCAGACATAAGTCAATCAGTACATGGATTTGTCCAATTGTTATCCAAGATAAGCAGATAGTTCAAATTATCTCAATTATATTGAAGGGAAAGACTTTTGTTCATAAAAGGATGACACTCTTTACCTTTTATTCACTGGATTTGAATGAGAAATCCTGTAGTACTCATTACTCCTGGAAACCATTTTACATTACAGGGGGAACTAGATGCAGGATGATGCTGATGAGTGGATTACAGAGTAGAGTGGCAGAAAGACTGTGGTTCCTTGCTAATATCCAGGAACCATGAACCAACCAGAACTGAAAACTTTTCTACCTATTTACTACTTTTTTTGTGTGTGTGTGAGGAAGACTAGCCCTGAGCTAACATCCATCCCCAATCCTTCTCTTTTTTTGCTGAGGAAGACTGGCTCTGGGCTAACATCCATGCCCATCTTCCTCTACTTTATATGGGACACTGGCACAGTGTGGCCTGACAAGCAGTGTGTCGGTGCACGCCTGGGATCCAAACCTGCGAACCCTGAACTGCCACAGTAGGGCGTGCACACTTAACCTCTAGGCTACCGGGCCGGCCCCCCTATTTACTTCTTAATATGTAGTCTCTTCATTGCTGAGGTAGGCTTTCTTTCACTCGCAGCTAAAAGTAAGAGATATAAGTTACAATAAAAGATGAGCCAAGGATGTAAATAAATATGCCTGATAGAGAAGAGCAATAAAAATTTTCTTAAGAAGGACCAAGTGAATATTTTAATAAATCTCTTAATTCTTGAGACAATCAGGACTTGTTTTATTTTTTCAACCGAAATGCTACAAATCTGGAGATTTTCTTTTTTTTCTTTTTTGGTCAGGAAGATTTGCTCTGAGCTAACATCTGTGCCAATCTTTCTTTATTTTGTACGTGTGTCGCCACCAGAGCATGGCTTGATGAGTGGTGTAGGTCTGCACCCAGGATCCAAACCCATGAACCTGGGCAACCAAAGCGAAGTGTGCCAGACTTAGCTACTATGCCACAGGGCTGGCCCCAGACTTTACTATTTTTATGCCTATTTTAATCTCCCAGGCTTAACACTTCACTGTCAGCTTGCACTCCTTCCTGAACATTCTTCAATAGCCAACCATTGGAAGACGGTGTGCATTTTATCATGACAATACCTTTCCTAAATCATGCTTTCTTTCTAATCTGTGCCATGACCATATTTCAGATATTTATAATTCCCTATCTCTTTTCATCTAACTCATCCTTCAAACATCATAGGTTATTTGGTAATAAGGCACCAGAAGTGAAATATAAAATATAGTACATGAATAGAGAGATTGGTGAATGAAAAACAATAGAAAATCCAGAAACAATTACTAAATCTCAAATAAGTGAAGGAAAATGAGTTACCATTTTGCAGAAAAATAATGTGAGTGGATCCATACCTTTTACTGCTTATAATAAGATTATTTCCAATGGATTAAAACATTAAGTGTAGGAAAATAAAACCATAAAAGCTCAGAAGAAAACATAGGCAATTTCCTTTATGACCTTGAAGTGGTTAAAGTCTAATTATGAATAGAAGTCCAGAAGCCATAAGGTTAAAGATGGATATATGTGAATACATTAAAAATACACTTCTTCACGGAAAAACAATACTGAAGACAAAGTGAAACTACACGTGATCAATTGAGAAACCATATATGCCCTTTATATAGTAGAATTTCTCTAATATATGAAGGGTTTCTAGAAATATATGAGCAAAAGATTCACAACCCAAAAGAAAAATAGGCAATCATATAAACAAACAATTCATGGAAAAGTAAACGCAAGTGACTTTTAAACATATGAAAAGATATTCAAGTTCACTTATAACAAGAAAAACATAATTAAAACCACAGCTCGAGCATATTCTTTCACTTATCAGAATGACATGTCATTTGATAACACAAGCTTCTGCAAACATACAGAGAAACAGGTGCTCCTATCCATGTAAACCCATGGTTGGAATATAAATTGGTACACATCTATCTATGGCAACTTGGTAATATCTACCAAAATGAAAAATGTATATATGCATTTCCAATTAATTACATCTTAAGTAAGTTATCCTAAATAACTACTTACATGTGAAATGACATATATAAATCTATTCATTGCAGAAAAATATAGATTAGCAAAATTCTGGAAACAAAACCATTAATATAGTATTACTTAAATAAATCATGACACTTCACTTTGATGAAATATTCTGCAACTGTAAAAAGTAATGAGAATTTTCTGTGCGTATTAACATGGAAAGCTCCTTAAGAAATATTGTTAATGAAAAAAGCAAGATGTAGAAAGGACATATAATATGCTGCCAAAATAAGGGAAATTGATAATTTATATTGCTATTTCTTATATGTGCATAGAACTCTTAAGACACCAAGAACAGCATTCATTCGCTCATGGTAAGAATTGAGAAGTGGGCAGATGGGGACAAGGATAGGATGGAGAGTTTTTCTAATTTTGAATCATGTAAATATATCACCTATTCAAAACATAAAACAGTGTTCACTTGTCCCTTACACCTACTAATAACCAAATTCCTTAGCTAGTTATTTATAGCCCTTCACAATTGTTCCAATAGTATTTCTTCATTCTTGCCCACGCTAAACCATCTATTCATCAGATTCTTTAATACCTTAAATTTGTCTAGCATTTTTCTACCTATGTGACATTGCACAAATATTCCTTCCAATGTCCTCTCCTTCTGTCTATTATCACCTATAGGAATCCTGCATGTCTTTCTCATCTCACATGACAGCTCTTTCAAAAAGCCTTCTCTGATCGCCTGAGTAGAGATGATTTTTTCCTCATCAGAATCCCTAGTGCACTTGTACTCTCTTCTACACATAAGACATTCTTCTTACATGAGAGGTCTGTCTTTCTATTAATTTTGAAGGTCCTTAAGAGCAGAGACGTTTTGATCCACCTTTATTTTTCAAAGTATTATGTGCTGCATACTATGCTAGACATCACATTTTATCAAAAATTTTAGCTTAGTGAATAAAAAACTCAAAATGGAGTGGTAAGTTGTTCTATCTTTATACATTAAGAAATAGCATCAACAGTATAGACACCAACAAAGCAATTGATAGCTGAATAGATGATGATGATGAAAGAAGATTTTCAATAGAATTGTTAATGGACTCTGGAGTTAAGTCTACTTAAAAAAAAAAAAAAAGGAAGAATTAGGGACTAGATTGGCCATCAATATTAAAATTGTTGAAATCCAGGGATCTCATTGAAGACCCAAGTAAGCCGTTGCTTTTCTGGTAGCTGTAGCTCATGTTAAATGATGAATTTGGAAGACATACCTCCTAAAGTTTGATATTGTCTCCCTGAGAATATGCCAGTAATTTCCACAGAGAAAGAGCAGTCCTATTTATGGCCATTTAGTTCCAAATCTATTTTTAATCCTTTAACAAACAATTGATACCTAGTATTTTTTAAAATTAAAAAGCCCTACACTATACTCTGCAATATCCTGATTCTGATAACTGTATTGTAATTATGTAATAGAACATAATTTCATAAGAGAATGTCCTGGTTTTTAAGAAATACACAGTGAAGCATTTAGGATTAAAGGGGTATGACATCTGCAATTTATTCACAAATGGTTCAGAAAGGAGAGAGAGAGAGAGCTGAAAATAAATCAAAGTGTAATCATGAGTGAATCTGATTCAAGGATATATGAGAGTTCCTTACTATTCTCGCAACTTTAAGTTTAAAATTATGTCAAATAAGAGTTACACACCAGTACACGTACATGTACAACCAGGCAAATTGAATCTAAAACTCAATGTTAAAATTCAGGGTAATTGGTATCTTTGATAGCAGAAATGCAGTTGGGAGTAAATAGTGACAAGAAAGGAGAGTTATGGGGTCTTCATGGGAAATCTCAACATTCTGTTTCTTAATGTACATGAGGATTACCAGAGTATCATTCACTTGATGAAATTCTATCAAATTGTACATTTATGATCAGTATGTGTGTATTGTCACATTTTCTGTATGTATATCATCCTTCAAAGAAGTTCAACAAAAATACTACCAAAAGAGAAAATGATTTTAACTTGATTAAATTAACTGTATAGAATGTATGTTTTTAATATCTTCCTATAGTGATAAGAGAAAGTCATAAGAAAATACCTCAAATAGGATTTAAAGAAGTATAACCAGATATAAATTGCCATTTTTTTACTTAATTAAAGTGTTTTAATCAATACTAGATTTGGTAGCCTCCTACCCAACCTAAAATTCACAATAACTCATCCACACATTTAGTCTGCTGATCCTAAATACTTCGAGTAATCAAAATGTGTGTGAAACTTATAGTGTGGGGCACAATATTTTTTAATCATTCTAACTACTGTAATTAGGGCTTTATCTATATTTATATCCTGAAAGTTTCTGCAGATAAAGTGGGCATAATCACATGTAAATTATTTTATGTATATCTATATCTACATGCCTTTACTGGATTTTGCTTATTTTTTTAATTCAATTTCTAAATTTCTACTTTTGGTCCGAGAGCTTTAACAAAAGTTTTGACTTATCTTCCCTTTCTTCTTTCATTTTTCTGTTCTTCTATCCTTCATTTATTCAACATAAACTTAAATATCTTAAAAAATTGTAATGGAATTGTATGTGATACTGTATTTTTACATATAAACCATTATGCAAATAGAAAACATTTTTAGAAACTTCTCTGTTATCCTGAACTCAAACTATAAGATCTTAAAGGAAGCATTTACAAGTTGTAGTGTATATACATTTATTTTGCTGAAAACTAAAATTAAACCAGAAAAAAAGATTAATCTTTAGAATGGTATGAAATATAAGGCGTTTTCCACTTAGAAAAGAAGTCAGAATATACCACGGTAGGTTCATTTGCTTCCAAAATTTTAGACAATTACCTACAGATGGATCCTCTCACCTGCTAGGGACTTGTATTTTTTTCCTAAAGAAGGACCTCATTTTATAAGCTTCAATTCCCACAAAACCTGGATCTGTCCCCTTTAAAAATAGTCTAGATAAATTTTAATTGGGAAACCAGAAGTGGGGCAGTCCTAAAATAAAATGAATATATGGAAGAAGATCCCAGAGCCGCACATTCCCTTCTTCTGATGGAAATGGAGATTGAAAGCAAAAAGACGTTTTGTAACATAAAACACAACAAACGCACATTATATCCAAACCCACATTCTCCCTCCTAGACTGAGGGTAAGGAACATGCCTGTTAGGTTTCTACTGTCTACCCAGTGCTTAGCACAGAGCCTGGCACATAGCAGCTGCACAATAAATATTTATGTGGTTGATGAGGTTTCTCTGGCCTGCCATTACCCTGTATATGGAAAATCTATAAAATGCTACTGACTCTAGAAAATCCTCACATCTTCCTGGGACAGAAAGTAATAATTACACAGGTAGGAGGCCCCATGATTCTCAGTAAGTGACAAACAACACAAGGAGACAGAGGAGCAGAGCTGGAAGACCCTAGGATACTCTCTTCAAACAATTTTTATTCATATGCAATGGCTTATTACAGCATCCCAGGGCTTGACTCCTTCAGAGGCTTTTATATTTTTTTTTCCACGACAAAGGAGAAATTATTCGCTATTGATTTGGGCACACGTCAAAAAGCAAAAAGGGAACTAAATGAACAGTTGCATTTCAATTGTGGCCACTCTATAGCAAATAGTTTATCGTAATTCTCAAAGGTTTGGTCCCAAGATGCTCATGCAGCTTCACCCTTTGCCGACCTCTTGCAATCTTTCTGTCAGCATTTTGAATGCTACTGATTCTGTGAGTAATACTTGCAATAGAGGTCAGGCAGGCCAGAAGGTCAGCATGCCCTCCCACTCATGAATTCCCCTTCTGTTGTGGCTTTTCGCTGTGAGTTCACATGTCCGTGGCCTCTACATCCCAAACTGCAGTAAGCAAATTCCAATCCTGAGTAAAAGGAGAACAAAGCAAATCCTACTGGACTGTTGCTAGCTTGTTTACACCATAGGTCTAGAGCAAGCTGAAATCAACGGGCTCTAAATAAAAGAAAGTTCGCTTACAGTAACATACACAGACTTTCAGACTTTTAGTTTAAATGCAGACTTTTATTTGTCGCCAGCACTGCATTGTTATCAGAGGATGGATATGCCTATAGCTGTCAGATGTGTCATCAGCTCTAGTAACGGCCATTCTGGGGCTTTTTTCTGTTGCTTATTCCTCTCTGGCCTGGATGAAATTAGGGTGGATATGAAGCTGATAAGAGCTCAGACCAACAGAGTCTGCCCCACTAATGATCTGCGTAATTACTTCAGATTGTTGCTTTTCTAGGTCATTGCTGCTAACACTGCAGAATGCAAACAGAGCCCAGTGCTGCCTTCACTATAGATGCACAGCAGCCCACTTCCAATGATGAAGCAAGTGAAAATTCTCTTGTTGCTGATCTTCTAGAGTGAAGTAGCCTGAAGATCAATGCTAGGGTAGATTTTTCCTTCTTTCCCTAAGCTTTAATCTAGGGATGATGACAGTGATGATGGTATTTCACTATACAGTTAGAGTAAGAAAGAAAAGCACAACAAACCGAGATATAAAAGATGAATGAATAAGGTATTTGTGGCAGCCTTGCTGGTTGTTTTGGCTTTTAAAATATCTTGCTATTTTTCTTGGTAGCTGCAGTTGCTACAGCTGTGGTGTGCAGAGAGTGAAACCTTAATCACATAGTCGCACTGAAACACGTTAACAAAGGTAAAATTAATAGACTTATCTTAAGCGAGATGTATTTCTATGATATCATTAACATGTTTCAGAATTTTTAAGTAAATGTGTTTTTATTCTTCCAACATATTACAATTGGGATTGGAGTCATATCAAGATGTTCCCACTGTCGAAGACATGAGGAGGTTAAATGGGCTCTGTGTAGGGCAGTAACCTCAGGAGAAAAAGAACTAGCAGAAAATAGATGGCAAGTATTTTTTTTTTTTTGGAATCATTTGTATGATAAGCTTATAATGTACTGGTTTCAATGCAGAAAGCACAGGGAAAAAAATAAATATGTGCTCACTGCATTGGTAGACAAAGCACTAAGCATGTATGTTGTCAGAAATTCAATATCCCTTTCTTTCCTCTATATCCTCCACCAAACAGAAGATTTCACATAAATCAGAGACTTTAGATGTCTATGTGACTTGAGTACAATATCCTTCTTTGTTTTTCCTCTTATTTTTGCCTGAGACTTAGAGAATGCAAAATTAAACTGTAAAATCAACCTGTTTTTCTGGGTAATTTAGAATAAGTTATCTAAAACATAAAGAGAATAATAATGGCATTGCATGAATTTGAAAACCAAAGTTTTCTAGAGCAAATCTTTTACTTACCTGGGTAATGGTTTACTTCCGACTGGGAACAATTAATAAGTTTGAATAAATGAAAAGTGGTCTTAACAGTACAACAACAACAACGAATTTCCTTCATGAATTATCTTATTTAGTCCAAATAATTATTATAATTTGCACAAAATCTAAATTAGTATGTAATTATTTTCTCTATAAAGGAATCACAATAGAATTTGTTAAAATTAAGAAACTGAGCACATAAAGTTTTTATTCTATGGCCATAGTCCTGGTCTTTTCTATGGTCTTGTTTTTTGCAGAAGACATTTATATAAGAATTTCAATGGTCAAACACCAAGTAGCAGGAAAACAATATTAAAATTTAAAAACCAAACAAGCATTTATAACAGAAAAGTGGATACAAAAAGAAGCAAGCCTTCCTCTTATATCATAATTATGGTGCTTTACAATATTTATAAGATACTTTCATAAACATTCGTTGCCTTTTATTCTCACAGAAATTCTGTGAGCCAGGCAGAGAAGCCATTTTTGTCCTCATTTTACCTCTGTAAAGACTGAGCCTCAGAAGAAATGTGCTCACCAGAATTACGTATATAACGATTAAGGCCCAGAGACAGTATCTGCGTATTTTCTTATCTATCTTACTTTTCTTTTTTTTTTTTTTTGTCCAAGTGTACTCTTGCTTTGGGGAATACCTATTTCATTTCACCATTCATAATTTTTATATTTATATTCTTATAACCAAGTAGTTGGCAAACTCCATTTTAGGAGATCAGAAATGAGGATCTGGAAACTACCACCTACTGATGCTGCATCACTGGCTGTGTAATAGTTCAGAAAAATGCACTAAGGAGTATAGTCATCACAGATTCTTCCTATAGGAGACAATTATAAATCCTGGATTAATCAATAATTAGATTCTTGAAATTTTAAAATTATTCAAAGAAATTTGCATAAGTGGGAGTAACTTGAAAATAGACATAGAGATTTGGATATCATAAAAATTCTAAAGTAGACTAAGTTAAGGTTTCTCTGATAAGGTGGAAAATTAACATGATATATGCTCCCTTCCATGAATACAACCCTGGAAATGTCACAGAAATAAGAGAGCTGGTGCATTTAATACTAAAAGATGTGAGAAGCTCTTGGAGTTATGAACTACAGTGAGGTCTGTGAGTAGAAGAGAAAGAAAAGTAGAAAAGTAAGCTCTAAAGATACCAAAATAGGCTGAGGCAGATGTTTTTAGTTGTACTAATTTCCTTTCCTTGCATTCATTTTTTTTCCTGCTCATTCAAACTGTAGAGTACCCACTATGTACAGAGTATTCTTCTAAGTGGTGAGAATATAATAGAGAGCAAAAGAAGCAAACTCCTGCCCAAATGGAGCTTCCATTATAGTAGGAGTGGAGTTGGAAAAGAGAACATCGCCAACTCCTTCAAAGTCGTTTTGGAGTCTGCCAGGCAGAATGTTACCAATAGGGTGAAACTCAACCCAGCTTGGAAAATGAAGGAATAATGACAAGTGAAGAAAAACTATCTGAACACTGGACATTCTTTTCTAAACCTGCAACTGCACATGTTTGGAGTTAGGCTGCTGACTAAAACTGAAGGAGACCTCTCTTGGTAAAAAGCAATACCTAGGATGGACGCATACCTCAAATTTCAGAATGGAATTGTTAGGGGGGAGGAAGGCAAACAAAGAGTGGTAGAATCCAACTCTTCCTCTAAAATGTCCCTCATTCTAAACTCACTATGAAGGGGGCAATCTTGGGCCTGCTTTTAGTGCCCTCTGCCATGTTTTCTTTTCCACCTCAGCATAATAAAGCTCACCAAAAAAAAAACAAAAAAAGAGAGAGAAACCTCAGAGGAATTCAACCACACAAAAAGAAAGTCAACAACAAAGACAGCCCGCTAACTGCACCAAATAGCAATAATTTAAAATATGTGTATAAAATGTTCTCAAAAACATAAGGGAGGGCATTTGAAACCTGAAAAATAAATAGTCAGAAAATATATATTGAGTATGAGAACTATATCTGTTGAAATGAAGGATGAAATATATGGTGTAAATAGCAGAAGGGATAAATTTGAGGGGCACATTAGCAAGACAGAAGATGAAGTTCAGATAGCAGCGAATATCAAAGAAAATTTCAGGAATCTAGGATACATGTGTACTGCTACCAGGAGTATAGACTGGTACAGCTATTCTGGAGAACAATCTGGAAATGCTTGGTGAAATGAAACCTAAACCTGTGAAATAGCAATCCCACTCCCGATCTACTTGCCAAATAAACTTCCACCTAAATCTGTGACAGGACATAATGATGTCCTTTAAGGAATTATTTGTTGTTTCAGGGAGTTGGAGGGAACCAAAGAATCCATCGCTATGAGAAAAATTTGTATATATATCACATACATATATAATTGTTGAAAATGATGGAATACCACACTGCATAAAATAGCAATAGAGATATACACAAGAACAAATATAGATCTTACTAGTATAGTGTTGAATGAAAAAAAGTTAAAAAAAATATGTAACATAAATTCCCAACAACTTCACAAAATTTTGCATAATTTTCAAAAATAATACATATTCAAGTGTCTACAACAAACATATTAGCGTAATTGGAGTGGAAGGGAGAAGCAGAGGGAAAAAAGAATAGAGATGAGATATTAGGGCAAGAAAAAACAATTAGATGAAATAAATACAGAAATATAAATGTTACTCATCATAATAAGAATGTACTTTAAGAAATGTATGACTAATTCAATTCTTGAATGAATGAACTTGTGTAGACCGTAAGCCTTGACTTGCAGGCTTTGCCCAATCTCCTTAAGCTCCCGATTACCCCACTTCCTTTATTCTTGCCAGGTAGACTCATTTCCATTTTGAGACCATCTGTGACCATCTGTGGAGTGCTCCCTCAGGTACCTATCGTTCTCCCCATCTCACATTTTCCTACATTGGGGTCTCATCCATCCTTAAATTTTCAAGAGGCCATTATCCAGACCAACTTTTCCGCAAGACTTTAAATCCAATCTCCTTCTTTCATCTCTAGCACAGATCTTGGTCTAGCAACTTGAAGCTGTTTATCTTCTGTGGTTCCTTTTTTACTAAATGCAGACATGTATATGTCTATCATGAAACACTTCACTTGATATGGCTACCATTTCATATTTCTACCTTCTTTCATTAAAAATCTTTCCTCTGTAATTCCCTACTGTAATAATTTGTGTGTAGTTATGTCCCCTGTTAATTATCTTCTCAAAATCTATCATTAATAACATAGCAAAAAATAAAGAATTCTAATATTTCAGTCTTCTTTGCCTAGAATATCTGAAATTTGGTTTGATAGCTCATTCAAGGAGGAGATTTCCCCATCCTTTTCTCTGGGAAAACAGGACCTAGCCAACCTATCTCTCCACTAATTGTGCAGTCCCATCAGCCTCCACTGGATTTGTGTCTCTATGTGAATCAATAACATTTCAGGAAGGAAGTGTGGCATAATTGTTAAGAGCATAGTCTCTAAAATCAGACAAGGTAAATCAAATCCCAGCCTTACCACTCATTAGCTGTGAGGGTTGGCTCTACCTCCTATGCCAGGGGCTATGGGTAAAGGACAAATTCCCTGTCTCAAATTTCCACCATTTATGTCAAAGGTACTACTGTCAATCTGATTCAGAGTTTGGAGTTGGACTTTTTCATTTCCTTGGTTTTCCCATATCTATTCATCATATACTTAAATTCTTCATTTAAATGATTTCTTAAACACATTTCTACTTTCTTTACCTACCCTGGCCCTCATACATAGAAGTTGAAAGATGAAGAAGACAGTCTTCCTGATTTCTTTTTGGATATACTCAATACATGTTATTGTTCCATGACTCTCCTTTTGTAGAGTGGTCCATTTTTTTTTAAGTAATTTTCAATCACGTTTTCTTTTTCCATTTATTTACAAGATAAAGTCCTTGTTCTTTAGTCTAATATTCTAAACCCTCCATAATTTGTCCTGACCATTAACTTCTAATCATATCTTCAAATATTCTGAAGCAATCACTTTCTTCTATCTGATTTATACATTCTGTAAACCTTTGAATGTGTTTCCTATAATCCTTTCACCATCGATTTGCACCTGCTTTTTAAATCATCAGTAATGCATTCCTTCCTCTTCTTCATGAAATCGTTTCTCAAGACCACATTCAAACTTCCCTTCCTCTGTTAATCTTTCTTTGATCGCCATAGCTCACAATGGTATCTCTCTCCTAGGAGATTCCCAGAGCATACCGCACAGCACTTTTCTACAAATTATCTTTTTTATGTCTATGTTTCTTATGTTTAGACGTGGATACTAAGTTACCTGAAGGTAAAGACTCTATATGCTACCTTTTCTGATCCCACAGATCACTTGGTAAAGGACTGGGCACATATCAATCCTATAAAATATGGTGTGTTTCCTTTCCAGCTTCAAAATGAGTGACTATGTGTTGATATATCTCCTTCAATTTTATTGGTGAACTTTTATTTACAAATATTTGTTAAAGGTGTTTTTGGGCTCTCTTCGTATCTTTCACTCATTCTACAGTAAAATGAATCATGGAAAGTGATAGCTGCAGGGTTGCACTTAGACACAGGGAAGAGGGGCTCCTGTTCCAGGCCCCACACTTTAGGGTGCACCCCTGCATCCCTCCCTCCACCATGGCATGAGGAGTGCGAGAAGCAAGAGAATATGTTCACGTAAAGCAAGATGCATAGCCCTGCCTCTCTGTCGACGTCAGTGTACAAGTGCTCAAGACTCTAATCCTCTGTAGGAAAAATAAAATAAAAGACCCTAAGATTGCTTCTAAGATCTGTTCACACCTCTTCTCCAAGCCTCCTCTCTTGAAGGTGAACTAGTGTGTGCAACCCTAGGCCAAAGCAGTGGCTAAGTGAGGGCAAGCTGGAGAGCAGGCTGTGGGATTTTCTTGAATGTATACAAAGCAAGATGGAAACAGGTGGAACAGAAGGGAGACAGCCTGCTGGCATGGGGTTGCTTTCCTCAATCCCCACGTTCCAGCATGGAACTCCAGGTAGTCCAAGAATTCAGGATCCTGGCTTGGTTTTCCATGTTGTTATGAAGTTGTATTGTCAATGTAGGAGAATGGACCACGCTTGATCTAACAATTTGTTAACTCGATTTATGTCTTTTAAATATTTAGGCGTGCGATGTGTGGGCCTAAATTTATACTACTTCCCCAGGTCCCACAAATGCTAGCGGCAGGCCTGGAGAGCTAACGTTTTTTTTTTTTCCAAGTTGACTTTAATATTATAAGAAAGATATTTTGTTTGTTCGTGTCCTTCAATAGAGTCAAGCATACAGTTTCTTGTTTCATCCATTAACTTTGATAAAGCCTTTTCTTTCTGCTGGCGAAGAGCAGACACAGGTTTGGAGGCAATTAGGTTTTTTACAGCATTTGATCCTCATGACATATCAAGATTTATTTAGGAGCAAGTGGGCATGGACTTAGTACTATTTATAAATAGCTTCCTTTACCTTCCCTCCCAAATTAAAAAAGAAAAAGAAAAAACTGGGAAAAACACTCAATATTTAGATTTTGGCTATTTCTAAATATAAAAATAAAGTAATATAATCACCAGCCTTGTAATTTATGTAATGAAAGTATAGTCCCAAGCTTTATATCATTCAGCAATACCTACTGTTTTCCAAGTATATTCACGTTCCGTTTCCCTTATTTAAAAAACTCTGACCATATCTAGAAAAAGTGATAAATGACCTAGTCATTACATTTTGTTCTTGGAATCAGGGATTATATTTAATACAATATAAATGATTAGGCAGCAGTTCCTTTTATAGTATTTTTCCTCTTTTAAAAAAATTTTTTACCACTTCTGACTTACTGAAATCCCGCCTATATTTAATATGTCTTAATTTGTATGTTTAATATAGCAGTATCTCCTCAGAGGCAGCTTGATTTGTATTTGGATTTTAAAAGTCACTGCAGAAGGTAGAGAAAAATGAAAGGAGGGTTAGGTGCTGGTTCTAAGTATCAATGGTCTACTTTTAAAGTAGCACACAAAGGGCTATGTGACTAATTCTCACCCCTAGGGGAAAATTATAGACATGAAAATTTTCACATCGAACTTGGAGAATTTTGTATTCCTGTCAAAAATCTTTTCTTCCTGGCTTATTCATAAAGCAATACTGTTCATTTATGTCTCTCAGCAACCATTCGAGTAGTATTTTCATTAACAGGCATATATATTACAATGGAAACTTTTCACAAGGTTATATTTTTATTTTCTACTTTTTAAAGTTTCTGTCTTTTTATCTTATGTCAGCTTAATTTTGGCATTTTACCCAGCTGTCTAATTCTCCCCGCATTGAGCATATTTATTCCCCTACCCTTGCACTTGAGTACATTAGTCTCAAAAAGAGTGAGTTATCAGAAAAGCAAGAGGTAAAGAGTATTCTAAGAAATTATATATATGCAAGTATATATATGAGAGATAGAGAGAGAAAGAGAATGAACCTAGGGGAAATTATAACTATATTTAACATACAAGGTACATATATATTAATATTTTAATATTTCTATAATAGTACTTCTGGATGGATATATATGTAAAAGAATATATATATTATTAATAAATTCAAATTATAAAGTCACAATAAAGTTAAACACATTTCACAGGACATTTTTAACAATAGGGCATTTAAGGTAGTAGTGGATTTTTTAGTCCACAAAGAATCAAGGAAACAAAATACATAAACTATCTAACTTTTATACAGTCTTAGGTGCTGCCTTCTGCAATGTTTTTAAAAGAAACAATGTGTATAACTTAAAAACATTAGGCCATGAAATCCATCGTAGAGAATATTTAAGAATCAGTAACAACCTGTAGTGACATTATGATGATTATAATTTTTTATTTTGGTATAGAACATTACTAGAAATTATTTAAATAATTAACTACCATTTGTTTGGTGAGTCAGTAGACAGTAAAAAGCTGTGGAAGTGTAAAGTGCCTTTTAAAGTGTTTTGGGAAAGGCAGTCAAAAAGCAATACAAGAGTGAGAGAATTGTTGCACAACCGTTGAAGAATTGACATTGTCAGTACAAGAAAGGAATGATTTAGCCAATATCATTTGGACAAAGAGTTTTACTTGCAGTCTTCTGCTCATTGTGGTATTTCTGCTCAAGTGACACACAATCATTTCACTTGAAATCATTTGACCCGTCTTAGCAATAAGGTCCATGTCCATCTTCTGGTTTAATGCTAGGCAGATATTAACAAGTTTAAGAGACATACAGTGATGGTCTCTTTGTGTTTGGATATGACCAAATACTGCAAGTTGGTTAATAATGTGTTTTCTATGGTGAGGCATCAACACCACAGCATTTATATTAGAATTGTGTAGCATCTGTATCTCTGATCTGTAAACCCCGGTGATTTTCTCCGAACGTTTCAAAGTCTGACCATTTTAGAAATGAGTTGGGGCTAAACATTACAAATAGGGTTCCAAGCCTCCTTGAAAGGGACATGCAAATCATGAAAATATTTTATTGAAAATGAGTCCTTTGGAACTGAAATGTAGATGAAAAGATTCAAAGCAAATTCTGCCACTGTGCTGAAGAATTCTACAGATATCAAAAAGGCAATTTTCTAAATATTTCCACATTCTTGGAGCAGCAGATGATGTGGTAACGTTATCTGATGAATATTAGCTAATGAGCATTAACTAAAATGAATATTCTCTATTACAGGTGGATATACTCCTTGGCCCTTTCATTAAAGAGGCATAGAACAATAACCATCTTCCTGTGAGAACAGCAGAAATGGATCCATTTTGACTTGAAACTTTATTATAAATATAGATATTTTTGATCTTTTTTTTGCCTATAATGGGTGCAATCTTTTTACTTAGGTTCATAAGGCAGATTTACTCAGCAAAAGAACAATCAGTACTGGAAGAGGAGTAAGAAATTCATGGCAGAGTTGCCGTTAAAATATATCTAGCTGAAACTCTCTCTGAGGAAGGTTTTAAAATTTGATACTCTGCCTTTTGCTTTTCCCACATTTTATTTCTTTTCTTTTCATCTCCATTTTTCCTTGTGGTTAATGATTATCAACGATAGCCTTAATGTCTGAATGGTTTAGGATGAAGAGAATATTCACTCATATTCTAGAAATAGGATAATTTTGCAGATTGAGAACTCTCTTGGGTTACTTGGTATCACGTATGTAGAACTTTTCAAATAGAGATGACTTTGGCTTTCTAAAATGTCTTACATAAACTCTATATCATTCTCCTTGCTCTTTCAGCATTAGAGTTATTCAATTGCAAAGCTTAAATCTTTCATGGATGCCTTCACCTATTTACATAAACATGATATCTTCTCCCCTCCATATGAAACTATTAGTCTGTTGATTATATTTCTATTAAAGTTTTTGTTAACTGTCAATTTTGAAATGATTATAGATTGACAGAAAGTTGCACTAAAGTACTACTAGGTACTTTATGAGGTCCCTCATACCCTTCGCCCGATTTCCCCAGTGGTTACATTTTTAGTAACTATAGTATGATACCAAAACCAGGAAACTGACGTTAATAGATATGTGCATATAGCTCTATGACATTTTATCACATGTGTAGATTCCTATAACCATCACTGCTATCAAAATACTGAACACTTCTAGTGAAGTGTCAAATCCTTACCTTCCTCAAAGTCTCTTTACTCACTCCTATTTATAATTTTAAAAACATATTTCTTCTAGATACATTGAGAACCACAACAGACAATGTTACATTTTTTTTTGCTTCAAGTCAAACATAGCTTAGAAAACTCAAGAGAAAGGGAAAAATCTATTGTATTTGCCCATGGTTTTGCTCTATTTGTTATTCTTTTTTCCTTCCTGATGATTTAAGATATCTTATTTTATCATTGTATTTCTGTTTCAATAACTTAAATTAGCCATTCTTTTGGGTAGGTCTGCTGGTGACAAATTCTTAGTTTTCCTTCTTCTGAGAATGTCTTTAATTTTCCTTAAAGGACAGTTTTGCCCAATATAGAGTTCTGGGTTGATGGTTCTTGTGTTTCAACACCTGAAAAACGTGTCACTAACTTCTGGCCTTCAGGATTTCTGATGAGAAATCCTCTGTCATTCAAATTGTTTTTTCCCCGCAATAGGTAAAGTGTTGTCTTACTCTGACTCCTTTTGAAATTTTTTCTCAGCTTTGTTTTCTGAAGTTATATGTTTGTATGTTTTCTATTTTGGTGTGGATGTCTTTGGGTTTATCTTTTTGGAGTCTACTCAGTTCTTGAATCTGTAGGCTTATGTCTTTGGCCAAACTTGGAAATTTTTCAGCCATTATTTCTTCAAAGGCATATCCTGCCTCTTGTCCTTTCTTTCTGAGACTCTAACGACATAAATATTAGATATTTTGTAACAGACCCACACGTCCTTGAAACTCTGCTTTTGTTGTTTGTTTTCAGTCTATTTTGTCTCTGTTCTTCAGATTGGGTGACTTGTATGGCTCTATTTTCAAGTTCACTTATTCTCTCCTCTGTTCTTCCCATTCTGCTGTTGAGAATATTGAGGTTTTTTAAACTTTATTTATTATAATTTTCAGTTCCAAATTTCACCTTTGTTCTTTGTATCTTACATTTCTTTGTAAAGCTTTCCATTTGTTTCAAGCATGTTCATAATTGCCCATTAAAACACTTTTATGATGATGGCTTTAAAATCTTTGTCAGATAAACCTAATATACATGTTGCCATATGTTATCTTCTCACGGAAGATGTGATTTTTCTGCTTCTTAGCATGCCAAGAGATTTTTCAATGTATCCAGGGCATTTTGAATATGATGTTATGAGATTCTGTATTTTATTTAAATGTTGGTTAGTAAACCTCCTCTGACATGACACAGGGTGAAAGCAGGGGCTGCCTTGTTAATGCTGGGTGGGGGTGAAAGTCCAGGTCCCCCACTCCGCCTCCTTTGGAAAGTGGAGTTTCTTGTTTTTGCTCCTTATGTGGCCTTCACTGAAGGGAGAACAGGTATAGGGAGGCCTTTGACCTTGTGACCACTGAATGGTAGTGACAGTTCCAGTTTCTCACTTGGTCCCATTTGACACCACCTTCATGGGGAAAAAGAGGGGCACATTGTCACCACTTGGTAGGAAAGAAGGTCCTGCATTCACATTAGGTCTTCTCTCATACCACCCAAGCAGACATTAGGAGCAGGGTCTACTAGTTCCTTTTTTTTTTTTAACACATTATTAAAAATAATATTTCATTATTTGCATAACATATGCATAAATATATGGTAAACTAAAAAGATAGACCCCACTGAAGATAAGTAATTAAAGTTATGATGTATATCTACAGGTAATTTTCACAGATGCATTCACTGTGTGGTTTAAAAGGGGCACTAGAAGCTTAGTCCTAGTCATCATGCTAGGAGAACTTAAAAATGTATAGAATGGCATCATCAAAAATAAAGTCCTGGGGCCGACCCGGTGGCGCAAGCTGTTAAGTGTGCGTGCTCCGCTGCAGCAGCCCGGGGTTCACAGGTTCGGATCCCTGGCGCGCACCAATGCACTGCTTGTCGAGCCATGCTGTGGCGGCATCCCATATAAAGTAGAGGAAGATGGGCACGGATGTTAGCTCAGGGCCAGTCTTCCTCAGAAAAAAGAGGAGGATTGGCATCAGATGTTAGCTCAGGGCTGATCTTCCTGACCAAAAAAAAATAATAATAAAAATAATAAAGTCCTATTTAAAATCTCAAGTCTTTTTCATTGCATAACATGAAATTTTAGTAATCTGCTGTTTTTTTCCTAAATTGGAGTAAATATTAGGATTACTATTTTCATTAATCGCAATAGTATTGATACTACTGATATTGCATTTACATTATGAGAATATAAATTTCAAACAATGATTTATTTTTCATTTCTTCAAAATATATCAAAAGCTCTATATCTGTTCTAAAGCAGCTTGCAAAATACATTGTACAAAGTGGACAAAATACATGCAAGAAACAGGAGGAACAATCTTTCTAAGCAGCTCTACTGATAAAGAAGAGATACAATCTCTCCTCTCTATTGAGTGGATTCACTGAGGGTCAGTGCATGTAGCAAGCAGTCAGTGGAATAAAAACCAATAAAATACGATAGATGAATAGAATAACAATATCCAAGGGTCAAGTGCCACATCTTTTCTGCTGATTCTGGCTGATATTTCTTTTTCTTTTTTAACGCATATGAAGACACTATTCTGAACACGCACATGTATATCAGACGTGATGGTTTTCGTGTGTAATTTTCATTTGATTTCCCCCCTTTTTGTCCAGCTTTCTCCTCCTTATCCCTCTCACCATTTCTGCTATGCTGAATTCTGCCTTCACCGGTGGTTAACATATATACATTTAATAATATATTAACCTGATTACTTGTCCTTCCTGTAAACAATATGATAACATAGATGAAGACAAATATGGTATTTCATGTCATGTTTATTCTTACCTTTGTTTAGAGCTGCATTTAACCTTTAAATTTATTTTAGCAAAATAATATCAACTATTGCCATGCATTTAACTGTTTATTGTAGCATCAACACAAGAGAGCAAATGAAACTTGTGAAGCCTTTACTTTCCACCACTTTGAGGTGTCTATGCAGATCATTATGTATTCCTCACCAGAGGTCAGTTGCTTAGCGACCAGAGAAGTAGAGAACTACTAATTGAAAGTATTCGGTATTGCTGACAATGCTTGCTGAAGGATGTTGAACTTAGAAATAGCAGAGACGACGACAGATAAAAATGTTGCAGAGGATGAAAGAGAACCAGTTGCAGTATTATCAGACTAGAAATGGTTATTATTTACTTATATATAGTAAATTTTGTTTGCAAAACTTTTGTTTCTTTCTTATGAAAATTATCGTTAAAATTGATTTTTACCCTTAAAAATCATCTATACAATCAGAGTTGTAGCATCTATTATAAAGAAAAATAAAACAAAATACAAGACAAAGGAGGAGGAAAAGAAACAGAAGTAGCACTAAGTTGGATCCAGGTTCCTTGAGATAAGTAACAATATCAGTATGGAATGTTCTGAATGCATATTATATCCCATAATGGAAACAAAGGAGGAGGAGGAGGAAGGGGAGGGAAAGAAGAAGAAAAATGAAGCCAAATACACAGGGGAAAGAAAGTTAAAAAACAAAAAACAAAAATAGCAATACTATAAATGAATTTATTCAAAATGTTAATTTTATACCAGTCTATCAACCTCCCTAATATAGAGATTAAATAAAATCAGGATTATTTTCTCTTTTCTCCATGTAATATACCGTTTATGTGTCCATGGAAAATAGATGAGTGGTCATTGTGTGCCCAGCATCATTTAATAGTAAAGACTAGGTCTGAAAAAGAGAAAAGTCCTTCGCAAGACCAAGTTCTCAGGTTGGCCCAAATCCCTTGTCAGTTTATTTGCTATAAGAATTCTAATATAATTCTGTATTTATTGACTCACCCTCACTCTGTCACTCTCTCACACTTCACAGTCACATGTGCATAAAAGTGTGTGTGTGTGTGCATGCTCGTGTATGATTTGAATAACTGGTTTTTATAAGAATTCATTGGTAGCAATAATCAGTTGTCTCTTGTATCTTTAAGCAGATTATATCTAGTAATGACTGAAACACAGGATATATGTTAATTTGATGTCTGATCACCTGATGGTTAGCTATACATCTTATGTGGCTTGCAAATATAAAAAAAAATCAATATATAGATAAATGTTTAAAACCACAACTGATCAGAATTTAATTGTTAATATCCAGATGCCATTTCAAGATCATGCAAGGTCGTTATGAAAATTAGTTGTCTGCAGTGATCTGAAGATAAAGGTAGTAAAAAAAGAGACATTCTTAGTCTACGCTGTACTGATGATACAACCTTTTAAAATAAATCCTAGAGATTAGGTTGTCATTTGTCTGTTTCTCATAACAGCTAAGTGTAGAATGTGCTAAAATTCCCGGTCAGCTCTTTATATTCTGGGTATACTTACGCAGAATTTTAATATAACTTTCTCTTTGGGTGTTCAAAACAGTAATCTCTATTTACTTACTGATGGCTTGCCTTTTTTCCCAGAGATTTTAAGTTAATAGAAGACAGGATTGAAAACGGTACAGGAGAGTTGATCAGAATTCTTAATTGGTGAAAAGAAGTCAGACCTGCCTTTTCTATAGCATACCAACTGATACTCTGTTTTGTCTATCCTTGTTTTAAAAAGAAATACTTGAAGATAGTACTAGATGATTACAGTTTTCTTTTGCTGCATAACAATCCACTCCAAAACATAGCGGCTTAAAACAACTAAGCAACACACATTTTATCTGCTCTGAGTTCTGCAGTCTGGGCTAGACTCAGCTATGAGGCTTGCCTCTCCTCCAGATGGTGTTGGCTGGGTTCTCCTACGTGTTTGTATTCAGAAGGATGCTCCGCTGGGACTGGAGGAATAAGGATGGCTTCACTCATATGTCAGGCTGGAATGACTGGTTGCTGACCAGGCCTTCCTTTCTGCCCTCCTGGTCCTCATTCTCCTGGGCCTTTTCCACCATGCCGCCTCTCACCGTCAAGGAAGCTAACCCTGGACATCTTTGCACAATGGCTCAGGACAAAGAAGGAGTACATGGAAGCTACAAAGCCTCCTTAGGCCTAGGACAGGAACTTGTACACTGTCACTTCTGCTCCATTCTCTTGGTTCAAGTAACTCCTAGGCAAACCTACCTTCATATTGCGAGGGCACTGCAAGCACATGAATTCAAGATGCATCACGATTCATTGGGGACTGTTTGGTAATAAAGCGTGTTAAGGTAATAATTTGTTGAGATATAACCTGTATGTAAAAGCAATATATTTTTGTGTCTGGTTCCTATTGTTGTCATAACAAATTACCACAAACCTGATGGCTTAATTTAACAGAAATTCATTCTCTTGCAGCTCTGGAGGCCAGAGGTCTGAAGTACAAGTGTTTGCAGTGTTGGTTCCTACTGGAGACTCTGAGAGACAACGCACTCCATGCTGTCAGCAATTCTTGGTGTTCCTTGGCTTATCGACACGTCACTTCAGTCTCCACCCCTGTCTTCACAGGGCCTTCTCTCTCTCTCTCTGTCTATTCTATGTCTTATAAGAACACTCATCATTAGATTTAAGACTCATCATAATCCAGGATGATTGCACCTTAGATCTTTACCTTAATTACATCTTCGAAGACCCTTATTCCAAATAAGGTCACATTGTGAGGTTCCAAGTGGACATATCTTTCGTGGGGGAATACTATTCAACCCATTACAATTCGCTATCAAACTTTGTAATTTTTCCCCATGCTTTTCAGTAATCTCTACTATAAAGAACTTGGATTTGGAAAATTTTATATCCACATATATTTCGAGCATCATTTCTCAAAGCATATTCCTCAGGAAACTAGTTCTAAGAGTTGTTCTATGAATAAAGAGTTTTTTGGTCACATAATTTTTGAAAGTACTGCTTACTATTAACATTTCTTGGAGATTCACATCGTATATTAATATATTAAAGGGAAACCATACAGGAAAAAATTACTAAATTTTTAGGAACCACGTATTTTTCCTAAATGCATATAGACGCTAAACACCTCATTTTAATTCAGGTATTATCTATCGATACCTTGCAGAACCAAGGTTACATGTATCAAAGCTTCTGATCTGAACTGTGGTGTAGATTACATGATGTTAGTTTCAAAATGTTAAACAGAATCAACCGTATACTTTACTGAACATTTTAATAATCTGCTTCCTGGCCCTTGAACAAACCCTTTCAAAGTCTAGAATGTTCTTTCTCTTTTTTCTGGTTAACTCCTGCTTGTCCTTTAGAACTCTGATTAGAGGTTATTTTCAAAAGAAAGCTTTCCTTAACTCCCCAAAGATTCAGTTAGATGTTCTTCCAGAGTTTTTTATAGCTCCCTATTCTTAACTCCAATATATCACAAAAACAGCCTACTGTAATTACCTTGGATTGTGTCCTGTATTCAGTCTCCAACCATATGCTCATTGAAGTTAAGATTCTTATTTGTCATTGATTTGTGAGACACAACTGGTATTAAATCAATGTTTGTTGAATGAATAGATGAGAAAATCTGACATTGGGTAGAAATAGATCAACATAACTAAGCAATAGACATGATCCTGAAAGAGCATTCAGTTATAAAGTATTTTGCGCGGAAATCACGTTATTTTTTCAAAGCAATGTCATATAAAGTCTTTAATTTTCCACAATTTGCAACAATCATCCTCAGAACTTAACTCCTGGTGTTGTGAATGTCCAGCACTAAATAATGGGCCAGTGGAGTTGTTAGAAAAAGACATCAAGTAGGTCATAAGCCACTTGGTAGAACAGTTCAAAGAAACTATTAAATCCCTTTGACTCAATTAATCACGACTGAATCAATTTACATTACTCGGATATTTAGGATTCTCCAAGAAATAGTACTAAATTTGACTGGTCAAGCTATGCCCTTTACTTATTTATTTTTTGGTGAGGAAGATTGGCCCTGAGCTAACATCTGTTGCCAATCCTCCTTTTTTTGCTGAGGAAGATTGGCCCTGAGCTAACATCTGTGCCCATCTTCCTCTACTTTATATGTGGGACGCCTGCCACAGCATGGCTTGATAAGCGGTCGTAAGTCCATGCCCGGGATCCAAACCTGTGAACCCCGGGCTGCTGAAGCAGAGCATGGGAACTTAACCACTATGCCACAGGGCTGGCCCCAAGCTATGCATTTTAAGAAGGAAAAAAATCCCCTTTTAGCAGCCTCTCTATAAGTTTACACCCTCCCTATAGTTTTCTTTAGAAACACTAGCTCTGTTGTTTTCTATACTCGTTCAGAATTATCCAAATATGTGAACCATTAAGCAACAAAGTTGTGGCAGCCCAATTAATAGAATCAATGAGAGAAGTACATTTCAGACAGTGGAATACTATCCTACTAGTGAGGTATTTACCTCCAGTCTTTCTGCACCTTCGCCCCTAAGACACACATGCTGTTAGAGAAAACATATTTAACTATGATATAACTAATTAAAAACCTTATGTTCAAAGATTTCCAGAATTTTGTATCTAAATACTTTTGTCAATATAAGATTTCACAGCATAAGGACAAGTTAGCACAGGGATCTTTCTCTTTTACATGGCTTGTTAGTTCAATGACAGTCATTCCTGATTAATAATAAAGTGTCATGGAGTAAAAATCATTTTCTTGACGTAAATATTTCATCCAATTGACTATATTATTCCTTAAATGTAGGTTTCAATTTAACAAAATAGATTTATCAGTTCCCTGAATATTACTTCAGGAAAAAGGAAATATTCATATTTCAAAAAAGCAATTTATTTACCTGGTTCACCCTAAGATTTATACAGTCGATAATCTTGGTTACAAGTTGAAGACTAGAACATATAGTAAGTTCCTAAAACTCTACCAAATGTTGTTTGTACCAAGTAAAATTAAATCATTGTGTTAACTTTTTATTCCTATTTAAAGAATTTTTCCCATTTATTCTTCTCCTAGTTTGGATATAATAGCAAAAGTAAATGTACATCTCTGGTTGCCCTCTTGCCAATTACAGCTGGGTTGCACCTAACTAAGTAATGTTTTATAATAAGTGCATGGTAAGCAAATGAGTGTTAACTCTCAGGCCTACATAGAATAGAATTTTGGAGCACTTCTCCCTCAGAAAGAAAATACTTTTAGCATTTTGTGGTTACTATTGTTCTTCAGACCTACAGCCTGTGAAAGCCCACCTAAATGAAGCCACAGGCAACATTTCAGTAAGCTAACTTACGTAGATTTCTTCAGTTCATGGGAGCATTTTTCCGCTTTAATTTGCCAGGAAGGACCTGACCTGAGAAAGGCCAGGTACTGTTCTATGGTGTGAGAAAACGTATTCATAAAACTTTTTGTTCTCTATTGTCATAATCACATGTGATCTCAAGTAGAGTTTTGTAGTTTCAATAAATCATTTGAAAAAAATATTGGTTTAGGGGACAGGCCCATGGCATAGTGGTTAATGTTTGGCATGGGTTCGGATCCTGGGCATGGACCTACACCACTCATCAGCCATGCCGTGGCAGCAACCCACATACAAAATAGGGGGAGACTGGCATGGATGTTAGCTCAAGCCTAATCTTCCTCAAGCAAAAAAAAGAGGAAGATTGGCAACAGATGTTAGCTCAGGGCTAGTCTTCCTCAGCAAAAAAAAAAATTGGTTTACATCACACCCATTAATGAGAAACCTCACAAACCTGTAGCTATATTGTGGCCCTGGAACTCATCACTTGGTAGCTTGCAATACCCAAAATAATCTATTACACCTAGCAAATTTGAAATTTTTAGAGTATATTCAACTTGCTTAAACCTCTTCTGATGGAGTTCATATTGATCATATGCTGTAAGACAGTAGATCAACAGCAAGGACTTGAAAATATTTTTGTTTCCCATGGAAGTTTGGAAATCTGTTGACTCCCTAAATGTTCTGTTTGCAATTCTTTCATGCATTGTTTTCCCTTACTTATTTCTCCTCACACACATGCAAGCTATTTTCTTCCCTGTTGTGTGCACTTGGCTGATTTTCTGGGCAGAGTGCCCAGTTGGTTTAATATGTGCTTATTATTGGCTATAGTGTCTCTGATTCTGTTTTGGAGACGGATATTCTATAAATTATTAATGATTATTATTGTACTTTAGATTTCACTTTGCTTTTGGAATTTAGAAACAAAGAATGAACATTGAACCCAACAGGTAATAACCAAGAATATCAAAGCTATACCCAATGCTCGACTGTAAGGGAGGAGAATAAAGAGTATTTTGGAGTAAACAAAACAGGATTAATCCTATAAACTGTTAAAATAAACAGAAGTAAATATGAAAGACTAAATTTATCACTTGAAAAAATGCTCACAATATCATTTATTCCCATTTTGCCATCTGAATATTACCTATAAGGTTTTTGATCAATATCCATGGATAAATATATTCTTTCAATATACAGAGCCAGAGAAATTGCTAACTTTTCTTCGATTCACAAGAATTTGTGCACCTAATGTAGTATGACATGCTATCAAACATTTAAAAGGGTACTGCTGAATTCACCCCTTATATTTGAGTCAGATAAAAGCAACTTGAATTTAAGTATCATTTCAAAAAGAAAAAAGTCATATTTATAAATAATTTACACATACACACATTTTTAAAGAGGTAATACCAAAGAAAGAAAAACACACGAAAATATGTGGGGGAAAAGTCTCTAGAAGTGGAAAAGAAGAATAAATTTTTTATTGGTGGTGAAATATAGCTACAAATCCACTGCATATAAGTGAAATTTGTCTTTACTTTATAGATGTAATGCTTCCCCTTTTGAAATTAGAGTTTAACCAAAGAACAACACATACCCAATAAAGTGGAGCTCAGAAGACATCTTTTAAGAATTGTTAAATCAGTACTATCTTATTATTTTCATACTGGAAAACAAAATGTATTGATTCTCAATTATTTTCATCCTGAATAACGTAAAAAGTATTTTATCTTCCAAAATCATTCTTCCTTCCCCTCAATCTTATGTCTTTTTTGTCTTTTCTTTCTCTCTCTCTCTCCTGTTTTTTTGTTTTTGAGCACTGTATTTTCTAATCCATTCTCCTGAAATTGGATCTGAATTTAGGATTTTGATATACTTTCCTATACATGTTTGTTTTCATAGAATAAAAATATTCTCTACATTTTCATTATTCTAATATTGATTCAGCTTTAGGGTTAATTTATATGCAAAGCAAATAATTTACCCAAACTTGTAAAGGATATGCATTATCAGAACACAACACCTGCAGGACAAAAGAGAGGTTAATTTCATTGTTGCTCTGAAGCAAAAGGAGATCATTATGGAGCCTGCAGTAACCAAGCTCTGTGAAATAGCTGCATTAGTCATTAACTTTCCAGCACTAAATTTCATATCAAACTCAATTAACTACTACATAGCTTTTAATGACAATATTTTTTCAGATGCAGCTCTTGTTTACTAATAAGATTTCACATCACGACTATCTGTTCCATTACTTTCTCCATGTTAATATTCAAGTCTTGATTTTCTCCAAAGAAAATGGGGCAATAAAAATTGCATTTGCTAAAACTTCTCCTTGAATTATGTTTCAGCATTTCAAGTGTGTTAATGTAATGCTTTAGAAGCTAAAGGGAACGATTATATAGGAAGCCAACCTCCTCTCTGTCTATCCTCGGGATTGATTAAGTTTGCTGTTTAGGCGTATTTCCTCACAACATTGCTTCTGCATTGGAATTTATCAGGATCAAAACCATCTAAATTGGAAATGTCCCTTAGTATATTTTTATCACAGTGAAAGTCAAAGCCCAGAATAACAAAAAGGCACAAAATTAATGTCATCAGGAAACAATTTACGAAGCTAATTAGCATAGCATTCTCATATAAAAAGACAGATGGATTAAGGGATCAGGTCATTCATAGCCTGAAGTAAACTGCTTCAGTCTTTAATTCCCTGCTGTTATCTATCAAGGGTGCTCTTTTTATGGACTTAGATAGATCCCTGGAAAGATTTAGATTCTCCCATTAGATTATTCACCTTGTTCTTTTAATTTTTATTGATGCTATATTTCATTATTTTCTTACTAAAATAACAACAAGAACTCGAATTTAGTTAGCAGCTGAAGAATTGAAATAAACATAACATAAATATGTTTATTTGAACATACTTGAACATTTCTCATGTAATAGCTTCTACAACAAACACTCACAGACACACACATATGCACACTTATTGCTCTGTTGTGCTAAGAAACAGACCCTGGTTTAAAGGCAACCATGGAAGAGTTATTTCCTACTTCAACAAGAGTTGGTATTATTTTGTAGGCAATATACACAGCATCCAAGACAATAACAACATCACAGCAGCAGCCACTAATGATCAACTATGAAAAATGTCAAATTCTTTAAATAGAAGTAGTCAATCATAATAGATTAATTTCTCTGAGTCTTCTTTAAAGTATTTCCAAAAATAATATCTAAGAAAACTATCACTAAAATGTTTGATCTAGTATATATAAAAACAAAATGAACAAACAAAAAAAATTCTCTGAAAAAAAATTTTTTTAAATTTCAGGGCATAAGGAGAGAAATTATTTCCTTTGACTATTTCATTAATTTCCTAGGGCTGCAATAACAAAGACCCACAATGTGGCTGGCTTAAAACAGCAAAAATTTATTGTCTCAGAGTACCGGAGACTAGAAGTTTGACATCAAGGTGTTGGCAAGGTTGCTTCCTTCTGTTGAGCTCTGAGGGAGTGTCTGTGATACCTCTCTCCTAGTTTCTGGCGAATGTCAGCAATCCTTGGTGTTTTTTAACTTGTAGATGCATCACTCCAATCCCTGCCTCCATCATCACATGGCATTCTTCCCTGTGTGTCTCTGTGTCTCTGTGTCCAAATTTTCTCTTCTGATAAAGACACTAGTTGTTGAATTAGGGCCCATCCTAATCCAATACGACCTCATTTTAACTGGACTACATCTGCAAAGACCCTATTTCTATTTTGGCACATTCACAAGTACTGGAGTTAGGATTCCAACGTATCTTTTTGGAGACAGAATTCAACCCATAACAACTAAAACACAATTAGAATGTTAGTTTATTAATTTATAACAAAAACTATGTTATATGAAATAAAAATCTTACTTCAGAGTAACCTGTACATATTTTCCCCCAAAGGCACACCTATATGGGAAAACAAAATATAGTCACATGAGAGCCGGGTATGTATTATGTGAGAAAAAAATAGTTAGATAATTAGAATATTCAATGCCATCAAGCTAAAATAAATGGACACATGCATTTTCGTGATAGGAAAGCTTGTGAATGGAATTGGCAATTTCACTAGCCCAGACTCCCTTCCTATCTCAGGACTTGGAATGCACTTGAAGAGAATGCAGGTTTATACCTTAGAGACTCATCTGCATCTCAGTTTCCACAGGTGACTAACTCTCCTGTGACTGACAGACTCTTTCTTTAGCTATGCTAGTGAATTCGGTCCCAACACTGGAAAATCCTCTTGGCTTTAGATGCCTTAGGTTGCTTTAAAATGCTCAGGTCTCGGATGGCATTGTTTCTTCTCTTAGTTTTGGGGATTATGTTTTTGCAGCTCTTCTTCTTGTTATCCCCATGTGTTGGGAATTAAAGATATATTATTTGCCAGGATAGATATGGCATACCTTGCTTTCATTATCCTATTTAATTCTTAATATTGCAATAGGATAATTATTATTATTTCTCTTTCAAAGATGAGAAAACCAAGGCTTGTATTGCTACTCTACGATGCTCATGCTCTCCATAGCATGTATAACAGAGATTAAAACTCTTAGTTTTTCACAACTTCAGAGTTCTTGCTTCATGCTACCTTGCCTTCAGCAAATTGCATTATTCCCAACTTTTTTCACATTCTAGCCTGGAAATTTTGAAACTCCATGCCATTGCTTGTAATATTTCCTGCTTGTAAAATGTCTCATTTCAACTTATCCAACTCTTGGTTATTATTTTAGGTAAAGTGAAAATACCAACTCTTTCAAGAAGCTTTTAGAAACAAGTTGAAATTAATAACCTCTTATTCTATATTCACATACCCATTTATTAATAATAATATTAAGCATCCTATCATATCATGCCATTAATAGTCATTTGTGTATGTATTTATCTCCTTCAACAGACTCTAAAGTCCATTAGAGACTTATTAATTTATTTATTAATTAATTCAAAAAAATTTTGGAGGAACTATCTAGAATAACTATTGTTAGTAGACATTGGATATACTACTGTGAGCAAAAGAGGTGAAATCTCTTCCTTCATGAAATATAAATCTTAGGGAATATGATATTAATCCGATAAATATACGAATTAAAAAAAATGGTAATATAAAAGCCAGGTGTCAACAACATACTTAATAAATTTTTTACTGAGTATTTAATTTAAAAATTTTAAATAATATTAAATAGTTATTTTGATTTTTAAATTATGTTAAATTAATATTCACTCAAAAGTATGGATTCATTTGTTTCTTCATGTACAGCTTTAAAATAATGGGTAAGTCACTTTCTTCCAATAGTAGGATATATTGTTATCTTATTGTTATTGGCCCTTCGCCATCACCAGGTTAAAAAAAAGAACAATTTAGGGGCTGGCCCGGTGGCGTAGTGGTTAAGTTTGTGTTCTCTGCTTTGGTAGCCTGGGATTCGCGAGTTCAGATCCCAGGCGCGGACCGACGCACCACTTGTCAAGCCATGCTGTGGTGGTGCCCCACATAAAGTAGAGGAAGATGGGCACAGATGTTAGCCCAGGGCCAGTCTTCCTCAGCAAAAAGAGGAGGATTGGCAACAGATGTTAGCTCAGAGCTAATCGTCCTCACAAAAAAAAGAGAACATTTTATACAGTATTGTCATAGAAGAAGGACTTACGTAGGAAGCACATAAAAGGAGACCATTCTTCATGTTTATGTGTCTGTGCATATAATTTAGAACAGAGTCAGGTCATATACCTTTACGATAATAATGATCTTGTATAATCCTTTCTTTCTACACATTGAATATTTTTTCTCACTTGTAAATATTACCAGTGTCAGAAAATTATTGTCAGTGCCTAGCAATAAATATAAAATGTGCAATTTTTGGTGACTACACAAAAGTGATTAGAGGAACAGAGCTCATCTTTTATTTTCCTATCCATAAAGTAAATTGGAGATTCAGTTTTGGTGATTTTATAGCTGCAAAGCAACTTAGAGATCACTTGGTCCACATCTTTCATTTTGTAGACGAAGCAAAGGGAACTAATAGAAGTGAAGTTACTTCAGCAAAGTTGCAGTCCCAGTAAGAGCTACAACAATAGCTCAAACCCATATTTTTTTCATTTTAAGTCCACTATTAGGAAAATTGTATCCAACAGATGACGGATCTATAAATCCTAAGAATTACGAAGAACTATATAGAGAATTATTTACATTTATTTTTAGACTAAAGAGCACTTTAAAGCAGTTGTAATTCATCAGTTTTTACTCTAAATATCATATCAGCTTTTGAGGGGACCTCACATTTTCTATATATTAATTTCCATTTTCACTAGCAGTGATATATTTGTGAGATATCTTGGAGGGCTAGAGTAGAGTGCTATTAGGTTTTGCATTCAAGTTGTGGTTCTATTTGTCTTGTTCCTGATTCTCTTTATATTCAACCCATTAAAAATATCTGGATCTTATGTTAACCTAGGAATATAATGTGTTCACAAAAAAAATGCATAATTGATTTCTAGCATACATTTCATAGATAAAATTTAACCTTATAAAAAACAATTGTCTTTTTTTAAGGCAGATAAGATCATCTTTTGGGGATAGTCACAGAGTAATGTAAATACAATAGTCTCCTTGTGTGGTGGGACCTGTCCAAGCTCGGGAAACTCAGATGGGTGTTTCAGTGGTGCCTCGGGCTTGGACCATGACCACACATCATGAATACATGGTGAAACATATAAATGTATATTGTGAAAAGTAGTCTGAGGCCCCCTCTTTAGCCTTAATGCCCCAACAATAACAGCAAATGTATTGAGTTAGAGTACCACTAGTAAGCTAATAACTGATTCCCCTTGGCTTCCTTTGTCTCCTTCATACAGGTGAAAACCAGGAGAGAGAAAAGGGTAAGTAAACACGCAGATCTACCACACGCCATGGTGTTGGCTGGGAACTGAGGCGCATGGCCCATGTGAAGGCTTTGAAGAACCCCCTGTGTGTGACTTTGTCCTGCGTGGGTCAGAGTTGCTTGGAATCATAGCAATGCGGAAGTAAGCAAATATGTTTCAGGAAAAACTTTAAAGCTCAATTCAAATAAGCAGAGTGCTGAATACCAGATTTTCAGCACATGTTGGTATGGCAGTTTGTGCTACATCAGATTACTTTTTGTCTTTAGATTTTTTATCCAGAATTCCAGGCGAAATGGTAAGGTTTAAACCAAGCTGAGTATAAGACATTTTGACCTTTTCTTGTTAGATCTGGGCACTATTATCTAGGTAATAAATCGGCAACCTCAAATTTTGGTCCTATTTATCTTGTTTAGAATTACATTTCCGGCCAAAGAAGGACATACATAGGTATTGGATATATTGATTATCTCCCCAGACTCCAAGTATTACCTCCTCTCTCTCCTTGCCAAAACAAAACAGGGTACCAAGTTTGTTATTTAATAACCCTGGTAAGAATTATGTCTTTCAGAAACCTATACTATTATAGAAACACTGTGGAGTGGTAGTTTTTTTTTTTGTTGAGAAAGTTTAGCCCTGAGCTAACATCTGTTGCTAATCCTCCTCTTTTTGCTGAGGAAGATTGGCCCTGGGCTAACATCCATACCTGTCTTCCTCTACTTTATATGTGGGACACCTGCCACAGCATGGCTTGATATGTGGTGCGTAGGTCCATGCCCAAGATCTGGACCTGCAAACTCTGGGCCACCGAAGCAGAGTGTGTGAACTTAACCACCAGGCCACTGGGCTGACCTCGGTTGTGATATATGTTAATCCATAAGCAATTAAAGATAAATCTCATTCTTCTGAAGGAGCATATACGTACATTTTCTTTGACTGGAATAGAAAAATAAAACTCTGAATAATTATAAATCAAATAATAAGAAATTTATAATGTTTGGAACTTATCCGTAGCAGGCAGGAGACATACAAAGAAATTTAAAAGGTACTTTCTGGTCTTCAGAATATGATCAGCAGAAAGATTATGTGAAATAAATAAAGACATAGTGATCAAGCTTGTAAAAACAACTTTTCTTTAAGAGAGAGATTGAGTTTAAGCCTTGACATATATGAATGGGGAAAGGAGAAATACCCATAGCTCAGGGAAGGTAAAAATGGGTACTTACATGGATTCAGAATCCACTAACCTCAAATCTCTCACTGTGTGAGAGTCCACAAGATATAATCTAAAGTACACTAGGAAAAAACATAGGCCCAAACATATAGAGGAAAAAAAGAGATGGAAGCATTTTGAACTAATAAGTACCGTTAGACCTACATGTGTGAGATAAAGAATGAGATAAACAGGTAAAATAGTTGAAAGGCTTAGGGAACAATATAGAAAGCAAGTTCCACTGCTGCTGAAAAAGACAATCAGATAGGAGTATCCCTGCTGCAGTGGGAGGGATACAAGGTCTTCAAGAACTGAAAGGTCCAAAAGCTGAGGGAAGGAAAGATTTTGGGGATCATTGGCAGTACTGGTTCTCACTGGGCTCCTATGGACACAAGTTGCAGAACTATCAACAGATTTAGGCCAGAAATTTTGCAGGTGATTCTCCATTGGGGACTACATCGAGAAAAGGAGAAACTGATTTCCTTTGAGATATGAGGGCCGTAGAAGACCAAAGTTGAAAGGCAAGAAATCCGGATATACGAAGAGTTAGAAAAAATGGTTATAGCTGTTAGTTACCCACAGAAGATGAAGGTTATTTCAATAGATATATTCTATATTAAATTCAGCACTGAAGTAGACAAGGAAAACTTAGTAGGGAAATGCAAGTAGAGGTGTTTTAATTTGAGCTGGAATATTGAATAGGGGAATCATTTTTGTCCCAAGAGGCAATGTGGCTTTGGTATGGATCTCGCCCTTTTAAGAACTTCATATGGCAGCCCAGAGCTCATAGGACCTAGGAGGATATGCAAAGAGAGAGATATCAATGAAGAGGCCTTATGAAGAGGATATGAATTGGCCTATGTCAATCTCCTTCATTCGAAAATAGATAGCCACACATTGGTTGGCCATAGCCTTTGCTATTTAGGCTCAATGTAGCGAGAGGTAGGAGAGAGAATTTATTTCTCCATCATATTATTTACTGAGTGGAGAGGAACTTCTAACTCACAACTCCGATGAAGCATTTTATAGTGTCCTTAACATCCTCTATCTACTTTATCTATGAGAAAAGGAATTCCTAATTTTTGACAACAGATTCATAAAACCTCTTACTTTTTACTTTTCTAAAAACCCCTTGGCTATATTTAACATATTTAGTATATTTGTGTATGGCATGGCTACCCGTGTCCTTGGTGGGCTATGTTTCAGGCTGTGGGCTTGATTTGTGCTTCTATTTTGTAATATGGTGAGCAGACTAAGGGTAGACCTTTCTCTGCTAAGCCTTCTCTGTCTCATTCTCTCCATCTCAGTTTATATCAGTCTCTAATTGGGTAGTCTAGCTTGAGACACGAGCTTTCTCAATTCGTGGTAGGGATCCAGAGCCCTACGTTGTTGTACAGACCTTTCAATTTATATTGGTAAGTAAGAAGTTGTTCAACAGAGTCATTAAAAAATATCTTGCGTATAGGGCGTAATGGGATTTTTGTTCCTAGGCCTAAAAGAGAGGTTACTTTTTGTTCATATATGGTCATTAATTCTTGATTGATTTTTGTGCTAGATGGACTAAAACTTAGATCTTGAAAGGAATTTGTTTCAGGCCTCTCCACATCCAAATTCTGATATCAATGCCATAAGTCTATATGTTTTACAAAACTTTTCTATTTGATTCCAGCTATTTTGAAAAAAAAACAGAATCTAACTAGAAGCCAACCATCAGATAAGAAGAGTTCCCCAATTTGGAGGAAGCATTTCTTCTTAAATATCCCGCCAAATTTATAGAAGGTATTGTAACATCAAATATAGCATACTGAATAAATGAAGTTTTATTTAAAGGGTATCTTCATTTAGTTATTCCTTAGTTAGAGTGTACTTAATAAGAATTTATATATATTTTCATTTGAACATATTTCACTGAAAACTAAGAGTCCTCATTGGCACAATGTGATATTTTATTTATCCTCTGTGCCATAGTTCATGGTGGCAACCTGAGATACATGGGAATGTGGAAGTATTTATATGGATTAGTAGTTTTTGAAACGATTCTTGAAAAAATGATCCCCTTTTATCCTTGAAAAGTGTACTTTTAAAAACACTATTAAATCAATTTTGTAAGAACTTTGGCAATAAAAAATATAGCATTGTAATTTTGACTAATATTATATAAGTGGATATTATAAGTGAATATCAGTCAATATTTCAATTGATTAATGTAATAATTTTTATTGGAGAATGATATTAGAAACCATGATACAGATGCTAGGTTTGCTCATAGCTACTGGCGAGCTGTTGCTCCTAGCCACTCTTAGCTGACAGAGCAAGGAAATATAGCCCGTGTATATCCACATAATTGTAAATATTTCTATATGTAATTGTGCATAACCATATTAAACTAAACATGAGTTCATACTAATGTCTCCAAGTTAAATACATTACCACATGGCTCATTTTAGCCTTCTCACCTTGTTTGTCTGTAAAGTCTCACTGAAACAGCAAAAACATCTGGCTTCGACCTTCCACCATCTATTTACTTAATTGTTCATTTACAGTATACATGTATAGTGTTAGCAGAATGGATAACCTGTACCCTTGTGGCGAAAACCTTATTAACTGAAGTACTGTGCTTATGTACAGTTCCTTTTGCCTTTAATCTCATAGTCTCTTTTCATTTCCCCAGTTACTTAGTTAAGCACATTTCCCTCACCCACTTCAGTGAGATTGTTTCTTACATTTTAATAGTTATATTTTTTGTCGCATTTCTGCATTCCATTCTGTAATCTCTCTACTTTCTAAATGATCGTTTTTAAAAATTGCATAAATTAAGGTTTACTTTCCATGCTCAAAAATTCTATGGATATTGACAAATGAATAATTTCATGTATCCACCATTTTAATACCATGGAGATGGTTTCAGTTTCCTAAAAATATCACCGGTGTTTCACCTATTCAACCCTCTTCCCTCTCTCTCACCCCTGATACCACTGATCTTTTTACTATCTTTATAGTTTTGCCTTTTACACAACGTCATATGGTTAGAATCATATTGTAGGTAGCATCTTCAGATGAACTTCTTTCACAGAGCAATAGGTATTTAATGTTCATCTATTTCTTCTCCTAACTTGATAGTTCTTTCTTTTTATTACTGAATAATATTCTATTGTATGGGTGTACCACAGTCTGTCAATTAACCTATTTAAGGTCACCTGGGTTGTTGTCAGTTTTTGGTGATTATGAAAAAGCTGCAGTAAACATCTGTGTGTAGGATTTTATGTGATATAAGTTTTCATATCATTTGGGTAAATACATAAGAACACAATTGCTGGAGAGTATGATGAGACTATGTTTAGATTTATATGAAACTGCAAGGTATCTTCAAGTGCGGCTGTACCATTTTAAATTTTTCCCAACAATGAGAGCTATTATTGCTCTGCATCCTAGCCAGAATTTGGTAATGTTAAGTCTGTGAATTTTAGCCACTCGAACAGGTGTATAGTGATATCTCACTATTGTTTTAATTTGTATTCCTGTAATGACAAATTATGTTAAGCATCTTTTAATATGCCACTTGCCATCAGTATATCTTCTTCGGTGGAGTTTCTACTTAGATCGTCTGTTTTTTTAATTGAGTTGTTTATTATTGTTGAGTTGTAAGAGGTTTTTGTATATTTTGGATACCAGTCCTTTATCAGATGTGTGTTTTGCAGATATTTTCTCCTGAACTGTGTTGTCTTTTCAGTCTCTTGGTAGGAGTTTTCAGTCTCTGCTCTTTGATAGAACATAAATTTTTAATTTTCGTAAAGCCAAACTTATCTATTCTTTCCGTTACAGATCAAGCTTTTCAGGTTGTATTTAAAAAGTCATCATAAAACCTAAGATCACTCTTAACATATGAACATATCTTTTTAAACTAGTTTCCAATATACATTTTTAACTAGCCTAAGATCATTTTCGATAACACTATACCACTTCACATGTTAAGGTCCATTAACAGAATCTTGCCAATTTCTCCTTCTCATTCCTTATAACATTGCTGTCATTCATTTTACTTATTCATATCCAGCTATAATCACCCAATACATTTTTGCAGTTATTACTTTAATCAAAAGTTATAGTTTATATCAATAGAGAATAAGAAAAATAAAACATTTTATTTTACCCTTATTTATTTTTGCTCTGACATGCTTCCTTTATTTATGCAGATCCAAGTTTCTGATGTGTCATTTTCCTTTTCCCTGAAGAACCTCTTTTAACACGTTTGCAGAGTGAGATTGCTGGCCATGAATTCCCTCAGTTTTGGTTGTCTGGTAAAGTTTTTACTTCTCCTTCGCTTGAGGATAATTTTGCTAGATATAGAATTTTAAGTTGATGCTTTCATTCTTTCATTGCTTTAAATATTTCATCCCACTCTCTTCTTGCTTGTGAGGTTTCTTACTGGAGGTGGGCTACAGGCCTTATCCTTGATCCTCTACAGGTAATATATTTTTATCTCTGGCTTCTCTCAAGATTTCCTCATCTTTGATTTTCTGCAGACAGAATGTGTTATGCCTAGTTGTTGCATCTTTGGCATGGTAATCATGCTGGATATTTTCTGAGCTTCCCAGATCTGTGCTTTGGTTCACACTATGTTTTAAAATTTCTTGACTATTACTGCTTCACATATTTATTCTCCTCTCTTTTCTCTCTCTTCTCCTTCCAGTATTCCAGTTATATGTATATTACAACCTTGGAAATTGTCCCACAGTTCTTGGATGTTCTGTTTTGTATTTTTTCTTCTTTTTTTTTTCCTCTCTTGGTATTTTAGTTTGAAATATTTCTCTTGAACTATCTTAAATCTCACTGATACCCTTCTCCCATGTTTGGTGTACTAATGAACCCGTCAAAGACATTCTTCATTTCTGTTACAGTTCTTTTGATTTCAAGCATTTCCTTTTGATTTTTTTCTTAGAGTTTTCTTCTCTCTACTTACATTACCCGTCTGTTCTTGCACGCTGTCTACTTTTTCCATTACAGCCCTTAGCATCTTAATCATAGTTATTTTAAATTTCCTGTCTGATACTTACAAAATTTACATCATCAGTAAGTCTTGTTCTGATGATCTCTTTGTCTCTGGACCGTGTTTTTTTCTTGCCTTTTACCATGCCTTGTAATTTTTTTGTTGAAAGCCAGACATGTTCTATCAACACTAGGTACTGATGTAAATAGACCTTTGATGTGAGTATATATGCTAATCTGGCTAGGAGTTGGGCTGTGTTTAACGTTTGCGATAACTCTAGTTGTTAGAGGCTTAAATTCCTCTAGTGTCCTTATTTTTGTCTCCTCTCTTGACTTTGGGCTTCCCTAAGTACCCCTCCTCAATCAGTATCTGCTTCTTGCAGCTCTTTCAGCTGTAATCCCCAGTTATTATACTGGAGTCCTGTTGGTTTATGTTTTAAAGTATGAGAGAAGGAAAACATTCTATAATGTTATACAGTCATGTGCTACATAATGATGTTTTGGTCAGTGACGGACTGTATAGATGACAGTGGTCCCATAAGAATAGTACCATACAGCCTAGGTGTATAGTAGGCTATTCTATCTAGGTTTGTGTAAGTACACTCTAGGATGTTTGAACAATGACAAAATTGCCTAACTATGTATTTCTCAGAAAGTGTCCCCTTCGTTAAATGATGCATAACTGTAATTAAACCTCAGTCTTTTATTAGGCCTATGAACTTTTATGACTTTACAAGTATTTCTCCAGTAGTATACCTTTTATTTCCCTCTCTTAAGTGAGACAAGAAGATTAGACAGAGAGGAATGCCTTCCCCCAGAGGTGATAAGGCTCTGGTAATATCTTTTACCCTGGGCTGTAAGCCTTTGCTCTAAAGAAGGCACTTGTTATATTTCATTATGATTACTCTTCCCCTTACCCTGCCAGAGCCCTAAAGGATCTTTCTCAGTCTTTACCATGAGAACCTAGTGGGGTTCTTGGAGACAAAATCCATGAAAGTTTGGGGGTATCCATAAAACTGCCCCACAGGAGCTTCTCACTTCACATTAATCCATACTCAGCCTCCAGTAATTAGTCAAAATTAGCACTTAAGTGTTCCTACAATGCTTGGCTTCAGCAATATCTGGCTGATTTGCCTTCTCTCTCAATTTTAAGTCATATTTACTCTGCAATGTCAGTTCTCTGATATGTACAAGAAAAGTCATTGATTTTCCATTTGTTTAGCTTTTTCTTATCGTAAGGACAGGGATGACAACTTCTAAGTGTTTTGCATGTTGGGAGTAATCCAAATGTCCTTCTGAAATATATTTCTTTTCTCATTTTTTAAACCAAATATTTGAGACTATGTTATTAAGGATCTACTTTCCCTCAAAAAAATGAAATGCATTAAATATAATCTAGATATTCTGCCCTCACGAGAAGGATAGGTTATTCTGTAATTCAGAAATTGCATAAATACTATACCTTTAGAGAGGGTAGGTAATCAGAGATCTTATTGTTAGTCAAAATCCAATTGTAAGTTTAGATCATAATTTTAAATTGGTTATTCTTCAAAGCTGGCATAATTTTAATTTACAATGTGGACTCAGGAGTGAAAGAGCATTAAATAACTCACTGATCCATAAAGACAATTTCAAATTTTACTGTAGATAAATTGATATGAAATTTTTCCATATTCAAATGTTTAATTCATTAGTTCTTTAAAATATTTGTAAAGAAGTGTATTCAGCTGATTATTTATTTAAATTTGGCTTATCTATTTTTCTCACAAGAAGAGCTTATTGTAAGTAGTCTAGAGTCAGCATAGTGGCTCTAAGATAGCCGCATAGTCCCTGATCATTCCATCTTTCTGATAAATTATATTCAATTTGTGTTTATTTCTTCATGATCACAAGATGGGTGATCTTCCTCAACTGTCACAAATATCTCATATTATATATCTATCAAGGATGTTGGCATAAACGGACAATTCATTATTAAAAATTTCAATGTTGAAAGATGGATAAAGAATGAAAAACAAATCATTTTATTCAAATGACAAATTTGGTTGAGACATCTGAAATTACAGGGAAGCAAAAGGAAACGTAAATGCACTGCAGATTAGCTCTAGGATAGTGTTTATGTGTGTGTGTGTGCTTCTGCTAAATGCGGGAGAAAATAGAGAAAACTGGATTAGGCTTCCACTTCCAGTTGAGGTTGGGGAAAGACAGACAGGACCAAGGAAAATCTGCATGATATTAAAATCATATAAATTTATGTAATTATTTACGAGCAGTGGACACCCTACAGCCTTGATAAACTGCTAACCAGTAAGTGGAGTCCTTCCTAGGTTAATAGCAAGCCATGTTAGCTTCTGGTTGCAAAAGCTGGTGGAAGGGAAGGCCTTCCACGGACAGAAAACCTAGTGGGTAGAGAAGAAGTCAACGGAGCTGCTGGTAATGACTGGGGCAGGAGGGATTGATTGTTATATGTGGAAAACTCAAATGCAACAACAATTAGCTCAAAATAGAAATCTTCCACACCCTACTCCTCCCCAAAACTTTGCTGAGAAATGGCAAGAGAAGATGGGACTGAAAGCAGAAAGAAACTGTCGTCTTGCCCATTCTCATGGTTCTCGGAACTATTGATTCCAAACTCAGTCTTCCTGATTACCTCGCTCCAGGCTCCAGGCTCAAACAGTAGCCAGAAAAACTAACCACTGGATGGCTACAGCAGCAGCAGAAGCAGAGTCAGCAGCAGGAGTAGCAGAAGTGGTAAAGACGTTTAGGAGTTAGGCTTACCAAAATGAGCTCAATCTTATTGAAGTTCTGGCTATTGTAGCATATCTACGCAAAAGTTGGTGAAATTTGAATGATTACTTTCTCACTGTAGCATTGACACATAGAGCAGAGCTCCTTTTAAGTAGAAGAATAAAAAACAAAAAAACAATAAAACGGTATCCCTCTATCGTCACTTTCATTCTATACACACTGTGTGTTATACAGTAAAATAAAGATAGATATGTGAAGAAGTAAAAAGGCAAGACCCACATTCAAGAAAAAAATCCACAGAAACCAACCCATAGAAACTTAAAATATTGGATCCAAAGGACAAGAAATTTTATATAGTTATTATAAGTACATATGTAGATTTAAATATGAAAATGACAAGAATTGAGAAGCAGATAGTGAATCTCAGCAGTCCATTGAAATTATAAACACAGATCATTAGAAATCCTACATATATGTAATGGATATGGGACTATTTAATATATCCATTTATTTTTGTATTACTTTATCTAAGTTGGGTTTTCAAGAGTTTTTTACATTTCAGCTAGTTTTGTTGAGATACATTCATTCACAATATTTCCTTTTTAGGCATTTAGTGTCTAAATGATCTGGGATATTGTCCCCTCTTTCATTCTTGGTTTTGTCAAGTTGTAGTTTTTTTCTTGTGTTCTTTACTGGTCTTTTAAGGAGTTATCAATTTTCTTAATTTTTTCAAAGGACCAACTTGTGGATATAGTGACTTTTTTCTCTTGTTCCCTGTTTCACTGATTTTTGCTCTTTTCTTTCTTATTTTCATCTTTCTTCTTACTTTGGCTTAATTCGCCCTTCTTCTCATCATTTCTTAAGTCGAATTTTTAATCATTGATTTTTAATCTTCCTTGTATCTTCTAATATAAGCACTTAAACCTATATAATTTCCTCTTAATGCTTTAGCTGTATCCCCTATATGTTGTGTGTTCTTTATCATTTAATTCAAACGTTCCTCAGTTTTCTTTGGGATTCATTCTTTGACTCGCTCACAGAGCATTTTATAGTTTTGGTAAAGTGCTTTCAAATTCAGATATTTTATTGTTATTTTTATTCTACTGTAGAACATAGCTAATATCTTTTTTTAATTTTGTATTTTCAAATTTTTTAAAAACAGTTACAAAAACAACACACCAAGTCGATATCTTTACTAGAAAATTATTTTAAATATTTAGTAAAGAAATCATTGTTATTTATTTTGGAAAATTGAGGAGATACCATTGACCAATTTATTATGAATCATCATAAGACTAAATACAAGATATTACCAAGAACTTATGAGAAAAGAAACATAGATAAATGATCTTCATGAACACAGACACAAATATCCCTAAGAATATATTAGTGTATTGAATTCAGTAAGATATAAAAATGAAAAATAATTTTGACTAAGTGGAGTTAATTGCAGGAATGCAAAGTTTATTTTGTATTCAAAAATCAATAGTAATTTTGACACATTGATAGAATAAAGGCAAAAGAAGCCGCATAGGTTCATCTCAGTAGATACAGAATAAAACATTTGACAATAATCAACCCTTCTTCATGTTAAAAACTCTCGGCAAACTAGAGATAGAGGGAAATTGCCTCAATTTGCTAGAAGATATAAGAATCCTACAGCAAACATCATACTTAGTGGTGAAATATTGTGTATGTCCCACCTAAGATTGTCTGCTCTCACTGATAAAAAGGCACGTCACCCAATTTTAAAAAGGGAAACATTACTTGGACGCTTCACATACACACAAAAATGATATAAGTACAAATAGCCAATGAGCTCATGAAAAGATGATCAATATAAGTAGATATTAGGGAAATATGTCTAAATTAGAATCGCAATGAGATTCTACTACCCTTCTAATAGGATATTTAAAATACAAACAATACTAAATGATGACTAGAATAAGGAGCAATTAAATCTCTCATATATTACTCGTTAAAATGTAAAATCTTATAGCCACTGTGGAAAAGAGTTTGCAAAACAGCGAAACAAACCAATCTTAAATCTAGCAACTATGCTCTTAGGAATTTACACACAAAAAATTAAAAAGTAAGTTTGCTAAAAGACTTGTATAAAAATGCTTATGATAGCTTTATTCATAATAGCCCAAATCTGGAAACAACCCAAATGTCCATCAACCAGAGAATGGATAAACAAATTGTTTTTTATTCATACAAGGAATACTTCCCTGCAACAGAAAGTAACAAGGTACTGACACACACAAACACATGGAAACATTATAAAAACATCACGTTGAACAAAAGAAATCAGACTCAAAAGAGTATACAGTTTATGATTTCATTTCTAGGAAGTTCAGGAACTGACAAAACTATACCATAAGGATTGTAAAGTGAATAGTCGGTGCCTATAGTCGAGAAGAGAATGGACTGGGAAAAGATGCTAACGGAATTTTTTATGGTAATATTATGTTCTATAACTTTATTGGGGGTGTTGGGTATGTCGGGGAGGAAAAATAATTTTCCCTCTACCCTTCTAGCTTTGTGGCTGAGACCCTCCTGTTATAAAAGATAAATAGGAGAAAAACAAACAGAAGTGTAATAGCATGTATACCTCCTGTACACATGAGAGACACCCAGGAAAACTGAGTAACTCTATGAATGGCCCAAGCCACCACCTTAAATACTATCTCCAGCTAATGACAAAAGAAGATGTTAGGTGTGTGTGTGTGGGGGGCTTGGGGGGGTGGGGAGCAGTTATGGGAGGTTATCAGGCAAAGCACGGTAAAATAGAATATAGTTAATATGCAGATTTAAGTCCATGCCTTCTCCATTGATAAGAGTTTCTAGAGATTTAGAACCATCTTTCTCTTCCTGGTACAGAGAGGGAGACATCTTTACAAATAGAGCCCTTATAAACATAAATGTCTCTTACAAAAGGGTAACTTCTACTCAATTTTCAGAGCTTCTCCTGTGTCTGCAGTTTCTCAAAAATAACCAGTTCAAAATAATCCTGATGCCAAAGAGGTGTATTTTGAAGTGGTATATTCGGCTCCCCTTCAGGTATATGGGTATATATTTTTTAAACCCATTATCTGTGCACTTTACTGTATGCTATTATATCTGAATTTTTAAAGAGCTCTTTTAAAATCTGTTTAAATATGCACAAACATTATATACAGTGTATATATGTATTCGCTTTTTTTCGTAATTAGGACAGGAGAATAAATAACATTTGCAACAATGCATTTCTTTTTTTTTTTTTTTGTTGGTGTAATTAATAATTTCATTTATTTATTTATTTTTTCCCCCAAAGCCCCAGTAGATAGTTGTATGTCATAGCTGCACATCCTTCTAGTTGCTGTATGTGGGATGCGGCCTCAGCATGGCCCGAGGAGCAGTGCATTGGTGCGCTCCCGGGATCCGAACCCGGACCGCCAGCCGTGGAGCGCGTGCACTTAACCTCTAAGCCACGGGGCCGGCCCCAACAATGCATTTCTAGTTCAAAGTATTGCTTAATCATTTTACCTTACTTCTAAAACACAGCTTTTCCCTTGTTCATTAGGATCCTAGGCATTACTACGTTAAAAAAATGCAAATAATCCTGTGGCCAAATAATTTTGGGATGTCTGGATTAAACACTCTTCAAAAGGCTTTTTAACTTTTTAACGAAAGTGAAAAATTGTGTTCCAGGTGCAAAATTAGCATAGCATCTGGCACATAGAAATCTAGTAAATCAGAGCATAGACTATGGTGTCAAAAATGGCTGCATTCAAAAATTGTCCCCTCTGCTTACTAACTGTGCAAACTTGGGAAAGATAGTCAGCATCTCTGAACACTACTAACAGAGCAGAGTGAGTGAAGTAGAGCAGAGTGGTTAGACTATAGTAAGCTCCCAGGAAAAGCTGTTTTTGTCAACAATATCATCATCAATCATCATCATCATTATCCTCTAAATAACCTTTGTTGAAGGTTGGATTAGATGTTTGTTCCAGTTCCCATGTACATTTAAGGCTGTCATTATGGAGAACCACTAATTAAAGTAGTTGCTTTGGAGTTTTCTACAGATTTTCAGTAAACTGGAAAGTTGCTTCTATTACATGAATTATCAGGTGTGTACCACAGGTCACGGAATTCCCGAGATTATTTTGACTACAGAGAGAAACAATCCGGTTAAAATAGAGTTTACAAACACACTTAAAAATGTTATCTAGTTTTCAGCATTGATAAACAGAAAGTGATGTTAAATGTGTTCACATAGATATTAAAAAGTTGCATAAACTGACATTACATTCACTATTTTTCTTGGCATCCTTGTTTGTGTAGTAATGTTATTAAAATTCCTTCACAGGACACGGTTGTTCAAAACTCTCTGCCATTCCTTATTCTCAGAATGTTTAACTTCTGATTACTCCTTTTCAGAATGTGAGGAAAAAAGCTGCTTCTCTCTCAAATCACTCCTGACTTCTTGAGCCTCCAACAGCCGTTATTCTGCAACTATATGCGTATTTTATCATGTATGTATTGGTTGTAATGACAATGGAAACATTGTGTTGTAACTGTTTGCTTACATGTCAGTTTTCCTTATAATCTCTAAGTTTCTTGAAGTCGCAAGCATTTTTTGTGTTTATGTTCCCAATGCATATACTACACATTATACGTACTCAAAAAATGCATTTGATTAATGATTTTTAATTTTATTCATATTTTATTAATAGTTAAATGATAGTAAGTCCTCTTTCCAGAAATTCATTTTTTTCTTCCTTGCTTTACTTAAATATACAAATTTGATTAGTTCATAATTCTTTTATACTACATTGTTTCTCAGATATATAAGCTTAATTTCTTTTTTGAATAAAGATAAGTATATATACTTCTATCAACTCCATTGTTTTCTAATTAATTAATGTATAGCTAATACAAATTTCTTTGAAATTCTGAATTGTACTGTATGATTATATTAATATTTTTATTGAAGGTATATGCACACACACATATCGTAAGTATAAAACTTACAAAGAGTGAACACCTCCGTGAAACCTCCTCCCAGATCAAGAAACAGAAAATTACCAGTACCATAAAAGCTCCCCTCTACAATTTGCCCTCTTCCAATTACAAATTCCCCTACCTTAAAAAACCTCTATTCTGACTTCAAAATGCGATGGACTGATAGATTTATTTGCATTTTGTTAAACTCCATGCGAATGGAATCACACACTGTGGGCTCCCTAATGACTGGCTTCTTTCACTCAACACTATATTTGTGAGATTTATTCATGATGCTGATATATTAGTAGCTTTTTTTATTTATACTATTACATAGCTGTATTTATGAACATATCACAGTTTATCTATTATACTGTTGATGGTTTTATTTTTTTGAGATGCTTCTATTTTGATAGTATTAAAAAGAGTGCCATCATGCACACTCTTGTGTATGTCTTATGGTGAATATATGCAAGCATACCTAGAAATAATCGATATTCTGAAATCAGTATAGCTTCACTGACTTTTTTTTAGTTAGGGTTTATATGGGGTATTTATTCCGTCCTTTACTTTCAAACTTTCTGAATCTTTATTTTTAAAGTATCTCTTGTAACTGCCTATTGTTTTTTGTCAAGAAAGGATAAACAGGGCCGGCCCTGTGGCTTGGTGGTTAAGTGCACGCGCTCCGCTGCTGGCAGCCTGGGTTCGGATCCTGGGCATGCACCGACGCACCGCTTCTCCGGCCATGCTGGGGCCGCGTCCCACATGCAGCAACTAGAAGGATGTGCAGATACGACATACAGCTATCTACTGGGGCTTTGGGGGAAAAAATAAATAAATAAAATTATAAAAAAAAATCTCTAAAAAAAAAGAAAGGATAAACATACTAATTTATATTAAATTTAATAAGGCAAGGCTGTATAGTAATATTACTACAAAAAGAATAGTAAAAGAATGTAATACTAACATACTACAGAAGGTAAAGTAAAATGAAATAGTAAAAAATACTTGACTCATCCAAAAGTATATGAGAAAAGAGAAAAAATAGACCAAGTGGGAAAAATAGCACATATTAAAATGCCAGATCAAAATCCTAATATAGTAATGATTACATTGGATATAAATGGACAAAATACTACAATTACAAGATCAAAAACATTTATTCTCTATGTTTCTGTGTCTGATACTGCTGTTTTTCACCTGGACCCTTGGTTTCTTCAAGTCGTTTTGTTTTTCAATCCCCAAAGTTGTTTCTTTTGCAGAGATGTCTTTCCTCCAGCTATAGACTCTGCATTAGAATGTTCTGTCTGTCCTTACTGTCTACCTATGACTTCTACCCCCTAAAACGTCACACAAAAGTTATTTATTTTAGGAAGCTATTTAAAGTGCACATTTCCAAATACACTGACGTGTTGAAAGATTGTTTGTTCAGAGGACAGTAATTATTGTTTATTGATTAAATTTATCATCAATATAAAGAATATTTTTAGAATAAATGTCATGGTTACTACTAAGAAAACATAGTTTACGTCTTCAGGGAGAAGGCATCTCAGTGTAAAAAGAACGGAATATGAATTTTTAGTAGAATACATAGTTTGTATCTCTCTCTTATCTATTTATATATCTGTCTATGTATCTATCTATCCATCTGTCTACCTATCTCTGCCTATCCTCTGTATGTAATCGTGGCAGATTCCATTTGGTATTCTCTTAGGGAGGCTTTGCATAGTAACTACAAACTAGCCAATAAATTTAAATAAACTTTGGTTCATTTGCCAATTAACGTTGGCCAACTCTTATTATTAATTGTTAGCTATTTTCTAATCAATAATCCCTCTCAGATTAAACTCTACATACACATTACAAGAATTTTAATGAGTTCTACATACACACACATACATAACTGAATAATATATTCAGTTTTTGAATAACCATAAATCTAATCTAGATATTAAGATGAAAGAAATGAAAGTATTTTAATTTTTAAGTAATGCAACTTGTTCCAAAAAAAGGAAAATGTGGTTATGCGTTAATATGGCAATTCTGAATCCTGTCCTTAGGCAGCAGCTGAACATTGTGCTTTATTAGCCGTCAACAGTTTGCTGCACTGGAGGCTACTGTTGACGGTTTAAGGACAGCAGTGTTAATACTAATGTGCGAAGTGTCAGTCTGGAGGGAAGGGATTAATTGACCTCGTGATTTGAAGCTATAAAAACAATGTCTTTTATTTTGAGCATTAAAACATTGCAGACAGAGCTTCAAATGCTGTTGGTAAAGTGATTAGTAACACAATCCAGAACTGATTTTCATTCAAAGTTTACCTTAGAGAAAATTGTTTTCCATTAGACTCTAATATTGAGAAGAAAGCAGGGAGAGTAAATCCCAAATCTCTTTCTCTCCCACCGTTCTTCATCACACCCTTCACCCGGGGAGACACGCAGTTACTCCCATGTATCCCTGAGGTATGTCTCCTTGCACATCATTTACCTCATTGTATTAAATTTCACCTTCCCCTTGTTATATGAGAAGAAATCCTTAAATCATAGAAAATGAATATGGGCTATATCATCCCATAAACCACAATTAATTATTGATTTTATTTTATTTTTTTATATTTCTGAATAAGTTGTTGACTATTTAATATTCCCAAACTTCATTTTTTTAGGCAGATACACATTTCTTCCCCCTCCTTTCTAAAACACTGGCTAGAGCAGTCAGAAAATGAAAGCATGAGAAACTGTATTCATTACATAGTTATATTATGTATGTATGCCTCTTGATTCCACAAAGGATATGAGAAAACATCTGTCTACGGTTGTAAAATTTCTAAAAATAGTCCATATAAATTATCTCATTAATTATCATAATAATTTGTGAAATAAATATTGTCACCATGAAGCAATAGCTAAGAAATCTTATTTGCCTCTAATACCTGAACCTGAAAACCTGAAGAGCTCAAGTTTACCTAGCTAGTAAGTACTAAGGCTGAGCATCAATCTGGTTAATCTGATTCTGAAAAGAATTTTTCTATGAAAGTACTATAGGCAATAAAGCATTGAATTCTATACCTTTAGATAAAAATATATTTATGTCATTGAACCTGTTTATGTCATTGACCCTGTTTAACTTTCATGCTCTATTTCTCATTTTTCTTTTTGGTTATTACATGTAATTTAGATAATAATAGTTACTCAGGGATACCTTAAAAGCCATTTGTTGAAGCTGACAGACACTTCATCAGCCTGAATGCCTCACTGGAGAAGTTTTGTTCTTCTATCCTGTTTACATCTCCTGTATGGTTAAATGAGCAAAAAATAAAATTCTATATGAGACATTATATGGTTGAGGTTGCTGCTATCATATATAGTTAATCCTAGCTAATATAACACCTCAGTCCTACACTGCTGGGAGTATAAATTTGCTCAACTTTGGAAAACTCTTGGGCAGTATACCCGTCCAATGTGATTCAACAATTCTCCTTCTTGGTATGCAGCTAGCAGAAATTCTAGTCTTAAATTTATATGCGAAGGCATGTAAGTAAATACTCTTAGCAGCACTATTTATACCAGCATTAAATTAGAAACATCCCAAATGCCCAGTAAAAATAGAAGGGATAAATAAATTTTGGTATATTCATATAATGAGTGAGAAACAATGACCTTCTACTGCGTAGAAAAATATGGAAATATTTCACATATATGAGGTTGAGTGAAAAAGCCATGTGTAAAAAATACATACTGTAGGCTTTTATTCATATAGAGTTCATTAGCATGCCATATAGTTCATATTTGAATCCTCTACCTAATGTCATATCAAGTTTCTACATGAATACCTCTAGTATTGGAGAACTCATTGCTTCAGATGGTATTTTGGAGCACATATAGTGATATTGAATAAAAATGAATTACCTATAACGGAATAAGTATCTCCCAACACAGAGGGAAAATCCACTTTTGAAGCATCATATGATGAACTTTGACACACGAAGTTTATTAAATGCAATTGATAATTGGTGAAAGATAGAAATCTTGAACTGTGAGCTACAATGGAGGGCATGAGAGAGAGTTTGCTTTGAAAGAGAAAGGTGCAGCAATATGGTATTAGTCATATAGCATTTGAAAGCCTGTTGTGTGACAGAGCAATGGGATATTGAGGTTGGCTACTAAAACCTATGGATAGGCGTTCAGATCTTGGTTCAGTACAAAATCTGAACTTTCTATCAGGTACAGCTCTCAAAAATGGAATAGGGTGCCTCCTAAATGAAAAATGTCTCTCAACATGGAAGAGGTAGGCCAAGGTCACAATTCAAGTCACGAAGACGTGGTTTTACTCAACTTCCAAGGTGACTTTCCAACTTGCAGTGTTGTGCAAGTACCTTTTTAAAAAAGGTAACTTCATTTGAATTAACTTTAACTGCTTTCATTATTTTTGAGGGCTTTTTTAATGCTTCCTTTTGTTATCACATGGAGGGTTATTTTACCTTTTAGAGTAAAATATAAAAACAAATCTACATCAAGACAGAATGTGGCAAATTTCCCCAGAAACTTCAGTGATATTGATGTCGACGGTATTTGAAGAGGCGAGGTATGCAACCGCAGCAGTGCTTATGTGCAGTAGTGCTTTTGGCCTCTCTTATGTGTTCTGCTCCATATATTTTAAGAGACCTTAATGTGCATGTTCCAATTCAATCTAGATAGAGTACTATGTATATTATTGTTACTAAATCTTGCCTTCGTAATAATTCTTGTGTATGCCTGTTGAAAAGCAAGCATTTATATCTTTAGAAGGATAAATGGAAAGTCACAGATCTAGAACAATAATCAACTTGAACTCATGCTGCTAGTACAGGTATGGATTTTTAATATAATCTCAGGCAGGGAAATGCTTTCAGGCATGTTTTCTCAGTCGGGAGTTGAGGAGAACATATGCACAATGGCAGGCACCAGCAACTAGCCTTTGGCTGGTTGAGAGATAAAGTCATTGTAAACCTGGGTTTTAAACCAAATGTTGTGCTGGATGCCGTCTGGACTTATGCTTAAAATACACACTATGTTTTAAAGGAAGGTTGAAAGTCACAGAAGTAAAACAAATAAATGAGAAAACTGGCATTTTATATTATCTCTTCTCTATAATAACTGATAATTGATATTCCAAAGACATAGTTTGCCTTGAATTGAAATTATGTTTATTTTGAGCAATTAATGAACTCATCTATGGGCATGTTTTCAAAAGATAAATTAATAAATAAAAGAATAAAAGTTAACACTCTATATAATAAAAATTTAGTAACTTGCTCCTGATTGCTCTTTTACTATGAAGATTAGGAGCAGAATCCTATCCTATTTTACCTGAAAAATACATTCCTTGTCAACAGTTATCTATGTATATATATTTATCTTAAACACAACCACATAACTCTAAAAACTGCCTGCATTTCTTAGATATCTAAGAAATTGAGAAGCTGAGACCCGTGAAATTTACCCAAGAAGACTGGGTTGTGTAAAAATGTGTTAATTGATATTTTGAGAGAAAGAAACCAATGAAAAATTTCTTGTTTTGTCCATCACAAGAAGCAACAGTGATAAGTTTACCTGCAACATAAGCTACATATTAGCAAGTTTATTTTTTAACTAGTAAAATTAAATATATATGTATATTTTTTCCATTCTAAGTTCAGACGTGAAAATAAAGCCATTTACACTGGCATAAGCCGAGGTGTGAAAGAAAATATTTTCTCATGATGTTAGAATTTATATTTATATTTTTAAGGACAAGGTATGAAAGTGTTGATTAATAGCTGAACTATAATTTTATTTTTTTTTTGTCAATCTATATCCTTTATGTTTCCTATTTAAATTGTCAAATTGCTAAATGCTGTTTTTAAAAATAAATGAATAATCTTTTATTCATATTAAAATCCTATTCTAGATATAACTCTGTTCTGCAAATTAAAATACTTACAATTTAAAAAAGGTCAATGGCAAAGGAAAAATTGAGGCTAATTTTGCAAAATCGAGTCTCTTGAACAAGTCATAGAATTAACATGTGAGAATAGTCTAATGGTGTCATTGGGAATGTTGTTAGTAATTTGTGTATGAGAGTTGGTATGAACAACATCCTAAAACACAGATTTCCTGCAATTAAATACTTTCTTCAGGATCTATTCTAATTAAGTCCAAAGCGAACGTACCCAGTTCTGATGATATGGGGAAAGATGATGATAATCATAGGTGCCAGCTAATGAATATATAAGTTTTATGATTATCAAAGATTATTTACACTCACCATCATCCTGAGAAGAATGTAAGGCAATGCCTAATAAGCAATAGAACCACATAAATATTACTGACTCAGTACGGTAGGTTATCTAATCACCATTTTCAGATAAAATAACTATGGCTTAAAGTTTTGTCTAATACAATGCAGTGAGTTTGCAATCATACAATGCACTGAGATCTCCTGACTTCGGTATTTTTTCTCAATCATGCATCCCTATAATTTAGGATGATGCCTCCTATTAATAGCGCTCTTCATTCTCCTCTTACTTTGGACTTAATTGAAGGCCAGAAGAGGAAACTGATACAGCATAGAGGATATAAAATTTTTTGTTTGCTTCAGATTTGTTGCAGCTCAAAGTGGCAACTAATCCCATGGTATTGTGTGTTAAGCCCACTCCTTGAGCTTGCTATGAACCTGGAAGAATTTCCTGTCTGCAGCATCTCTGTCTCTGACTCAACTTTAGATAACTTTGGATCAAAAATGCTGCTTTAAGGAAATAGCATGGGATATAGGATCTCATCTTTCTCAGTTACTTTCTATTTTTCTAAGGAGATGAGAATTTCTTTTATGTTTGCCAAATTCTATGTGTAATATAAAATTCTGCTTTAAATAAATACATTCTTAATTTTCAGACCTAGAATGATTCTCTTTTTCCTGCCTTTCACTTTTCTACCATAATTACAGTGAACTGTCAGAAGCAAATACACTACTAAGACAACTGAAACTTTACGAAATATTCTGCCGCAGTGTGATACTATAACTTACTTTGTCTGTCAGCACCATCCTTTTATTTCTCATAGACCCTTGCACTTGGGAGAAATAAAATGGTCTGCATCATTAATTTCTATGCCCAAATAAAGAGTTTCTCAGCAGGTTGCACACGAGCTATTTAAACTGGAGTGGTGGTAAGACAGTCATTAATTATCCAGAAATGAATCTTAAGAATGTGAAAATTGCATTCGTGAGAGTACATATCCTGTGAGAGGGACTGGCTAAAAGCTGGGCAATGATGTACTGGTACCATCCAGCAGAAAAATTGAGTGTTATTTCACCCAGCCAGGGACTTTAGGCCATAGGTTAGCCATTTACGATGATCTTAGAGCAAAGGGTGGGAGTGGGGTGTGTGATGCACTTCATCTCTGTCTCACCAAAAGCCGTGAGTGATGTTAGCTACATATATATGAGATGAAATGTAACATTTAATATACACAAAACAAAAACAAAACAAGTGCACTCATCGATTCATCTGGAAATCTTGTATAGTGTAGTTTTTTTATCCCTAGGATAATCAAGATTTGTAGTACTTAATGATGTTTGTCCTTTTATTAGCACTTGGCATATATTAATTCATTTAATACTCAAAACAACCACATGAGCTAGGCATCTAATAAAATTCCTATTTAACAAATGAGGAAAATAAAGCAGAGAGAAGGAAAGTTACTTATCAGAGCTGGAATCTGGACCCCAGCAGTCAGGCTCCAGAATCTATGTTCCTAATGCCACACATGGATCTACCATAGCAGCTGCTTCTATAGTTCTGAACCGACGGCCTGTGGGACCTAAAGTCCACCTTTACTAATCTTTTGTGTTCAGCAAATCATCAGTTCTAAGCAGTGAACATTATGAATCCTCTAGTAAAGATGATAATGTCCAAAAGAGTGCAGTAGGAGATGATGTACCTCTGGAAAAGGCAACACAGCAATGGCCAAGTTCCTTGGCTTTTTGGTTTCATTTTTACTCTACTTGTCTAACAAGAGTGGGCAGAATTTCTTTTGAAAACGTTTCTAGTTAGAAGCCAAAACTCTTCTAGGTTTATAAAGTACCTTGTCAACTTGCTACTAAATGTTTTTTTAATCATTCTTTATTTTAATGTCTTTGACAGAAGCCTTGTAAAGAATATACAGATGTAATGAATATTTCATAAAGATATGATTTATTAGGATTTCTCTGCCTTTGCTTCAAAAATTATCCATCCTTCAAAAAGCAAATACACAAAAACTACCTGCTGGTATAGTAACTACACCAAATTCCCTGAAGGCAAACTCGGATTTCATAATAACTTCTGGGCCTTATAGACCGTGGAAAAGATAGTTAGTCAATGTTCTATCAATATTTTAGCTGGCAAAGGAATATAGTTCTAAGCTACCACATGTGGCTGTCAGAACTGTCAGGTATGCCACTGTAAAATTATTAATGATTTAATTTTTTATGAGCTCCATATATTTTTATATGAAAATAAAATTGATTTAACATCTGGAGGTAAGGAAAATGCTTTTAACAGTTCCTTAGGGAACCTTACCGATCCCATCAATTCCTTCCCAAATATTCTCTGTAACTTACCTCTCCACCCTTGGTAATTACATGTATACATATCTGTCCTATTCGTTTTTGAATAGAGTTGCCTCCAAATGAACACCTTTTACTTTTACTACAATATTTTTCTTATTGCATGGTCTCAGTCATCTACAGTGAATTCAGGCATAATTTGTCACCATCATTAATTATTATTTATAGAATATCCACTAGATGAATGCCTTAAAGGGCAGCAGAAATACCTAAAGCACAAATGAAGATGAATAACTGTAATCAATCTCATTCTTTTGTGTGACTCTGATTTAATATCTGACTTATTCTCAGGTTGTGGAGCACATCACTCTTAACAAAAATGCAGTATCAAAGGGTAAATTTATAATTGCTTCATTGGTGATTGTAATATTTCCCCTGTTCCAAGTTTGCATTAGGATGTATTTATTTGTTACAAATACTTCTTAAGGTAGCCAGTTAGTTGATGTATTGGAATACATAATTAGTGATTTTGTTCTGACAAAGGTAGAGACTTATGTACATCACTTTTTAGACACCTGAAAATATTTTTAGGAGAATCTTGAAGTTAAACATTAATGATTCAAACACTGTTTATGCTTGCTATTTTAAGAATTCGACACTGGCCATTTAATAATATTACTTAAAAGCACAAAAAGTAACATTACTTAAAAGCACACAGGAAAGAGAAAAAAATTCTGGATATAAAAAACATTTGCTACATTTTGCTGGAACAGAATATGCTAAAATTATATTCCCTTTGGGCAGTGGTTCTCAAACTTTAGTGTGCCTGAGGATGTTTTAAAATACAGATTTCTGCGGGCTGGCCCCGTGGCTTAGTGGTTAAGTGCGCGCGCTCCGCTGCAGGATCCCAGTTCGGATCCCGGGCGCACACCGACGCACAACTTCTCCTGCCATGCTGAGGCCGCATCCCACATACAGCAACTAGAAGGATGTGCAACTATGACATACAACTATCTACTGGGCCTTTGGGGGGAAAAAAAATACAGATTTCTGGGTTTCACGCCTAGATGTTTAGATTCATTAGGTCTGAGGTGTTACCCAGGCATTTCTATTCCTAAAAATTCCCAGGTGATACTGATACTGCTGGCCCTGGGGGTATACTTTGAGCACTACTGTCTTAAGAGATTCTAGATGTCCAATTGTTCTAAATACATGTGGAAATAAGTGTTTCCACCACAATCACAGATATTGACATTATGTCAATATCTGTCAATGTTAATATTGACATTGACATAAGTAACCTGACACTACAGGAGAAGAAAAATGAAAAATGAAAAAAAAATTAGAGATTCAATGTGATCTAATTAGGATTAATATTGTTTAGGTCTTGAACATCATTGGATCAGGAAAAAAATTAAGGTAAATAGGGAAAATAAACACACTGATTTAATGCATGCCATATTACTAAGATAAAATAAGAAAATTAAATGAAGATGTGTTAGGAAATGAATTTTTAAAAAGATATAGACTTTGTGTCTAGATATTGAAACTGAAATGAGATATTCAATTACAGTTATTTTATGTTTCTTGGTAGGCTTTTTTAATAAAATAAATTTGAACAATAAAGTTATGAGAAGAACACCATAGAAATGAGGAAGGTCATTCGGTATGTAAGATGGGTGTTGTAAAAGAAATGCCAATCTAACAATTAAACCTGCATTGTAGAAATTGGCTCTGCAGGTGGCAGGATTTTTCAGTTCCCAAATGTGCTCCATCCATGACCTCCCTGCAAAATCTACCACTGTAGGGTGTAGCTAATGTCAGTGCAATGTGGTTGTGAGAAAGACCACAGTAACCACTCATGGATGGCCAACTCATTCTCAGCCACAGCGGGTTTCTGAAAAGCTATTATGGTTTCCACTGACCGAGAGATCACTGAAATTTCCAAGAAAGAGCTCTTTAATGTGTCACTTCTCCAGTTCTGTATAACACCATTTCGACTCCAACCCAATTCTTCAGCATTTTTTTCACTATCAAATTGGAAAGCTCTGACTTTTGTATTACCCAACAATACTACTTTTTATTATACTAGACAAGGACATTTTAATATATCAATTTAATCATTTGTAAGTCACTATAAGACCTGGAGAAAACAATGATAGTTTGCCTCTAGTCTGAGTCAAGTCTAGACTGACTTATTCTCTTATTCATTCATACATTCATTCAATCACTCTAAATTTGATAAGTTCCTATTTCCTGCCAGTCTTCAATATAGGCAGTGAGTATACATGGGTGAATAAGGCTTTAGGACAATGTACTTTTTAAACTCAGTTGACAAATGGTTTCATGGGGCAAAAGGGAAGATTACAGTTCCACAGCCTGCTGTGTTGTTAGGTAGAGACATGTGACTAATTCCAACCAACAGGTAATGCTCAGAAAAGATTTGGTTCACATTTGAACTAGAGCACTGAACTGCTGGTGCAAGACCCTTCAAAGTCCTTTCTGTTGCCATTAAAACAATTTATTTCTTGGGGCCGGCCCGGTGGTGCAAGCCGTTGAGTGCACGCTCCACTGCAGTGGCCTGGGGCTCGCCAGTTCGGGTCCCGGGAGCACACCGACGCACTGCTTGGCAGGCCATGCTGTGGTGGCGTCCCATATAAAGTGGAGGAAGATGGGCATGGATGTTAGCCCAGGGCCAGTCTTTCTTAGCAAAGAAAGAGGAGGATTGGCAGATGTTAGCTCAGGGCCGATCTTCCTCACAAAAAAAACCAAATTATTTCTTGTATCACATTTTTGAAATGGTCATATCAGTTCTTTTCTGATCTTTCCATTTGCAGATTATGTTTTTGAGACTACTTTAACTTTGGAGAGTGTATTGTAGAATATAAGGCCTTGATGGCCAATTTGTCCCACCCTAGCCTCATCTAGGGAGAGAGAAAACCAAGGAAATGGGTGAGATGAGCCATCAAGCTCTGGTTTAATATAATCATTGTGTTCTGCAAACATTAGTTTAGCGCAGCACCCAAACTCTCCTAGATTGCAGACCGTGCAGTGGAGTGGGAAACCTTGGTGGGCAGAGGCTGCGTTTGCCCCTTAACTCTTGGACAGCCTAAGGAGAAGGATGCCTGTGCTGATCTTGTTCCTTTGCATGTTGGGTACTTTTCTCCTTCCCCGTTCTTTGCGGACAGAAAAGGTGCTTTGAGGTGTGTCCCTGCCGCTCCCTGAAAGAAGCAGGAGTCAAATCAATTTATAATGCTTCACTCAGAGTCCCTTGTGACATTTCCAAGAACAAGGAAAAAGGAGAAATATTTCCAATATTATATAATCCTAGCTTTCCAGAAAGGACAAAATGTTTAGGAAACAGATCATCAAAATTTTGTAATATATCACATATAATCATATAATTATGGCTATGTCATAATTTAAAAGCAACACATACAGCAGAAGCTAAAAAATACTATAAGAATGATTAATACAACGACTAAACTGGAAAAAGATGTTGTGGCAAATATTTCAAAGTTATTCCATTTGTATATTAAAGACATGAAGTTAGATTGGAATTAGACTTGTTGAACTAAAGACACTTGTCATACAAAGGAAAGTTTTTAGAAATATAAATATTACTGTCATTATTTTATTGAAAATCCTTCAGTGGATTCCCATTTTGTACAATATAAGAACCAAAAACCCACGCATGGCTTAAAAGCACCTGAATGGTGCAGAAATTGCCTGTATTTTCTGCTTTATCTCACAGGATTCTCCCTTCCCAGACTCCTCTAGCTATGCCACTCTCATTCCACTTTCAGAATTACCCCATGATTCTTCCTTTATTGGGAATTTGGCCATGTTATTTTCTTTTGCTGGAATTTTCTTACTCTAATGTTCACCATCCCATCCTTGCCTAGCTAATAAAATGTAATTATATATCTCTAATACCTAGGACAATGCATGATAAGTTCTCCTTAAATCTGTGTTAAAGAAATAAATAAATTTGTGTGTATATATGTATTTATGTTTAAATATACAAACACACATATGTAGTATAGATACCAATTTTCAAAAATCAAAAGTACTAATTAATGATTAAGATCTCAACTTTTACATCCAAATTTCCTGGGTTCAAATTGAATCTCCATCACTTTCTAGCTGTAAGAATTTAGCCTACTATCTCATTCGTCATATTTTTATCCCAGTTTTCTTATTTCTAAAATGAGTCCAATAATACACTACCTCATAGGTTTTAAAGACTAAATCATTTAATTCATGTAAAATGCTTAGAACGGTATATGATGAGTGTTCAATAAATGCTAGCAATTATATGATGGGAAAAATAATATTTATTATTATTATATTATGATTTCCTCAGAGTAGCCTTCCTTGTCTACCTCTAAGCTTGTTCATGCTTTCTTGTATCATCTCCAAAAATTATGTGGTTTCCTTTGAAGCATTTATTACTATTTTAATTAAATATCTGTGTGTCATCTGCTTACTATCTCACCAAACACAATTAAAGACGAACACAAGCATTAACTCTATTTATTTTGCTCAAAAATACATCTCCAATGCCTCCCACTGTGCCTAGTAAGTCCTCAATAGATATGTGTTATATAACTATATACATTAAACTTCAAATAGCCACAAATATACCAAGGAAGTCTGAAATCTACCTTAATAATATTACTGAGATGAGGATGATTTACCATATTTTGAAATTTAATATCTTTTAATAAAGTGCGTAAGAGGCACAGAAACTCCTAGAAGTGATCAATTTGATGATTGATTTAGTAGAGAAAAAAATGTTAGCATCTTTATACAAACTGTAATTTCCTGCTTAATTACTTCTTTTCCATTCCTGAAGTTATGTAAATCTGTGTCATAAGTAACCACCAATTTTGTTTACTTCTGGATTGGATTACAATTTCTGTATAAGAAACCAACCCAAAATTTAGCACCTTAAAACAACAATTATGTATTACTCCTAACTAACCAGCAGATTGGCTGGGGATGGCTGATCTTGGCTGCCTCAGCTGGGGCTGTCCTGTTCCATACATCTCTCTGTATCCTTGGACCAACTTACTAGCCTGAGAATATTTTTTTTAATTGTGGTAAAAAAAAAAAAAAACACATAAAATTTTCCATCTTAGCCATTTTTAAGTATATAGTTCAGTAATGTTAAGTATATTCACATTTTTGTGAAACAGATCTCTGGAACTTTCTGTCTTGCAAATCTGAAACTCTATACCCCTTAAACAACTCCTCTTTTCCTCCACTTCTCCCATCCCTGGCAACCACCAGTCTCCTATCTGTTTCTATAAATTTGGCTATTTTAGATACCTCATATAAGTGGAATCATACAGTATTTGTCTTTTTGTGACTGTCTTATTACACTCAGCATAGTGTCCTCAAGCTTCATCCACTTAATAGCATATGTCAGAATTTCCTTGCTGTTTAAGGCTGAATAATGTTCCATTTTGTGTATATACCACATTTTGCTTATCCATTAATTCACTAATGGATACTTGGATGGCTTCTACCTCTTGGCTATTGTGAATAGTGCTGCTGTCAACATAGGTGTGCAAATATCTCTTCGACACCCTGCTTTCAATTATTTTGGATGTAAACCCAGAAATGGCATTGCTATAATATGTTAGTTCTATTTTTTGAGGAAACTCCATGCTGTTTTTCACAGTGGTTGAACCATTTTACACTCCTACTAACAGTAGACAAGGGTTCCAATTTCTTCATATCCTCACCAATACTTATTTTCTATTTTTTATGATAGTAGCCATCCTAATGGGTGTGAGGTGATATATTATAGTGGTTTTTATTTGCATTTCTCTAATGATTAGTAATGTTGAGCATCTTTTCATATACTTTTTGGTCATTTGTATATCATTTTTGGAGAATGTCTATTCAAATCCTTTACAAATATTTTAAATGGGTTATTTGATTTTTTGTTGTTTGGTTATAGCAGTTCTTTATAATATATTCTGGATATTAACCTCTTATCAGATATATGATTTGCAAATATGTTCTCTCATTCTGTAGCTTCCTTTTCATTCTATTTATTGTGTCCTTTGTTGCACAGAAGTTTTAAGTTTGATGTAGACTCATTTGTCTATTTTCACTTTTGATGTCATATCCAAGAAATCATTGCCAGATCCAATGTCATGAAGATTTCTTCTACATTTCCTTGTAGTACTTTTATAGTTTTGATTCTTATTTTTAGGCCTTTAATCTATTTTGGATTAATTTTTGTATATGGAATAGGATAAAAGTTCAACTTTATTCTTTTGCATATGGATATCCAGTTTTCCCAGCACCATTTGTTGAAGAGACTATTCTTTCTCCCATTGACTACTCTTGGCACCTTTGTAAAAGATTATTTGACCGTAAATGTGAGGGTTCTTTTCTTGGCTTTCTATTTTATCCCATTGTTGTATAAGTCTGTCTTGATGCCAGTACCACACTGTTTTGATTCCTGTACTTTTTACATATGTTTTGAAATTAGGAAGTGTGAGTCTTCCAACTTTGTTCTTCTTTTTAAAAATTGTTTTGGCTATTTGGGGTCCATACATATGCATTTACATCTAATCCAAGTCTACTCTCATATAATACTATACCACTTTATGAGTAGTGTGAATATCTTGTAATAACAAAATAATACCCGTTCCTCCCTCCTGTCTCCTGTATCACTACTGTCATTAATTTCACTTATATATAAGCATATATAAATATGGATATATACACATAAACATACATAATTGAACACATTCTCGGTTTATTTTGAACAATTATTATCTGTTAGATTAATTAAAAATAAGAAAAATAAAGTTTTTTATTTTATTTTCACTTCTTCCTTCTTTGATGCACTTCCTTACTTTAGGTAGATCCAGATTTCTGACCTATATTATATTCTCTCTGTCTAAAGAACTTCTTTTAATGTTTATTGCAAGGCAAGTCTATTGGCAACAAATTCCCTCAATTTTTGTTTGCTGAGAAAGTCATCTTCATTTTTGAAGGATAATTTTGCAGGGTACAGAATTCCATATTGCTTTTTTTTTCTTTCAACATTTTAAATATTTCACTCCACTCTCTTCTTGTTTGCATAGTTTCTGAGAAGTCAGATATAACTCTTATCTTTGTACCTCTACATTTACCGTATTTTTTCTCCTCTGACTTTTTTCAGGATTTTTTCTTTATTTTTAATTTTCTATAGTTTGAAAATGATATGCCTAGGTTTAGTTTTTTGGCATTTATCTTGCTTGGTGTTCTTGAAGCTTCCTGGATCAATGATTTGGTTTCTGACATTAAATTGGGGAAATTCTCAGTCATTATTGTTCAAATATATCTTCAGTTTCTTTCTCTCTTTCCCAATATATATTCTGGTATTCCAATTACCCATATATCATACCTTTTATAGTTGTGCTTACTCCTTGGATATTTTATGCTATTTTTTTCCGTCTTAGTTGTCTTTGCTTTTCAGTTTTCAAGGATCTGTTGACATATCCCCTAGCTCAGAGACTCTTTCCTCATTCATGTCCAATCTACTTATAAGCTCATCAGAAACATTTTTCATTTCCATTATAGTGTTTTTGATTTCTAGCATTTCTTTTTGGTTCTTTCTTAGGATTTCCATCTCACTACTCACATTGCCCATCTATTATTGCATGCTGTCTATTTTATCCATTAGAGCCTCTAGCATATTAATTATAGCTGTTTTAAATTCCAAGACTGATAATTCCAACAGTCCTACCATGTCTCATTCTGATGCTTACTCTGTCTCTTCAAATTGTGTTTTTTGCTTTTTGGTAAGCTTTGTAATTTTTTCCTACTACCTGAACATGATGTGCTGGGTAAAAGGAATTGCTGTAAATAGGCCTTTAGTAATGTAGTGAAGGGTCGACAAGAGGAGAAGCATTTTACAATCCTATGATTAAGTCTCAGTCTTTCAGCGAGCATATGCCTCTGGACTGTGAACTTCAGAAGTATTTCTCAGTTTTTCTCCCCTCTTGGGTGGGACAGGATGGCTAGGGTGGGCTGGAGTTGGATATTTCCCTTCCCCCAGGTCAGTTAGGCTCTGATAATATTCCAGTAGATGAGGTTCTGGTTAAAAATTTCCCCTGAGGGCAGTCCTTGTTAAGAACAATAGAGTACTCTGACATATTTCAAAATTGTTCCTTTTATCCTCCCCCTGACAAAAGCACTAGGGGATTTTTCTCTGATATTTACTGTGGGAACTTGGTGGAGCTCCTGGATGTAAATCTCACAATATTGGTGGACCCCCTTTATGACTGGTTCCCCCAGGAGATTTTCATTCTCAGACTCGTGTGCATTGAGCCTCCAGCAAGTCATCAATTATAGTTCAGGTATCCCTACCCTGGCATTAATTCCTGTGGCTGTTTCTGGTTTCCTGTTTTGAGTATCTGCTTCAGTAAGCAATTATTCCCTATATTTGACTGTCTATCTCTCCAGTCTTGGGGACAGTGCTTTGTCCTGTGTCTTTCCTTGTCTTATGGATCCAGGACAGTTGCTGATTTTTCAGTCTGTTCAGCTTTTTACTTGTTGTTAGGAGGAGTGGTGACTTCCAAGTCCTTATATGTGTTAACAGAAACCAGACTCGACAGTTTTATTTTCTTTCTAAATTCTGCTTGTGAATTGGCCTATTTTTTTCTAAATTGACCTCTGTCTTGTAGAACCTGATCACACGTGGCCAAAATAAGCTAATTCATGCTTTCAACAATCTGCCTTAGTTCCTTAAGTACATTTTTAGTTACTGTGGGTGACATAAGACAGGTTTCTATTTTTCAAACCTCCAAGAGTAGTTTTATTATTATTATTATTATTTGTCCTCATGTGCTTCTTACTTCCAGAGCCAATGCTACATGTTTTAGGGTTTTATTGTGACAACGCTGTACTTCTAATTGGCAGTTTTAGTAGTGATTGACTATTAATGCATAACAAAACACCCCCAAAGTCAACTGGAGGTTAGTTGATCTAGGATAGACTCAATAGAAATGTCTCTGCTCCATATTTCTTTTATACTTCTTGCATCAATAAGCTAGACTTTGCATGTTTTTCTTAGGGTGGTAGCAGAAGTTCAAGAGGGCAAGATCAGCAGTACATGTATTTTTAAACCTTTTGTCACTCCACACCTGTTATAGTCCACTGACAAATACAAACAACATGACTTATCATAAAGATCAAGTTTGGGGATATATCCTCTGCCCACAGAGGTGAGGGAAGGTTGAAGTAAATATTTTTGAGTAGTTATCTAATCTTCAACAAATTCATTCCATATTGGTACATATACTTTTAGATGAAATTTTCATTTGTTTCTCTCTCATTCTCTCTCTCAATAAACACACATTCACACATATACACACACACGCAGATACCACTAGCCCATGTGCAAATTAGAAAAAAGAGATTCTTTCTTGTGAATGGACATATTTCTAACCTGCAAGAAGTGAAGTGAAGTGCTAAATTTTAGGTGGTTCTTACCATCTTACTGATATGTTCTCGTGGATTGAATAAGTTGCACTGCCAAATATAGATATCTTATAGGCACACAAATCTAACAACAGAAATTACAAGGGTATTCTTAACAACTCAGAGCTTCCTAGAGTTAAGACTTCTGGAAGGTAAATTCCTGTGCCATCTTCTCTAAACTACATTTTTTTGCATCTGAATCACCAATAACATGTTCAAAATAGGATCTTTTACATTGAGAGAACATTATGCTTTGTTACTATGGAAACTATCTGCTCTTCCTGAAAAGCTTTCATAGTCTTCTTTCTTTTTCTCTCTCTCTCTGCATGCTTTACCCCTCATATTCTTTAGCTGCCACTTTGTGTCTGTCTTTGCTCTGACTTTGATTGAGTGAAGTTTTATGACCTTCACACTCCGAGTATAATCATTTCTTTGATCTGAAATTTTGCTTTCTTTTCCAAGAAAGGAACAGTTCAAGTAATCATTTGTCATTTATTTCTACTATCTTTTTAATTTTTAGATAGCAAATTGTCATAATCTAAATAAATCTTTTGGAGGAATAAATATTTAAGTAAATAAAATAATTGCTAGTCATTGGGCATAGATTATATGATTATTTTCCCTCTTTATTTAGAACTATGATAAAGCATTAGTCAGAGCCTTTAACCCAGCCAACAAAGCCCCTGAAATCCATGCTTTTCCCTAAGGCTTTTGTGAGTGGTATAAATACTGCCATAAATTGTTCCAATGGACTGTTTAAAGGATTCGAGACACTCCAAGTATTAAAACCTAAGAATGCTTCAGTAGAGTGTTTTGTCTGTAAAAACACAGCTGACTTGGGAATAAGATGAGAGGACTATGTCCATCAAGATTTTTGGAAAGACAAAGAATCTCCTACCTTCCTATCTCATCCAGTGTTTACTGGCAAATCTTTTTGAAATATGAGATAATACTCTGAATTTGAAGATCAGTTTCAGTTAAGAATTAGTCAAAGTTATATGAATAGTGGAATGTTGATAGGGACAAGATAGAGAGTATCAATAATCCATATTATAATGGAGTTGGGATATGCCTTTTAATTATTCATACACATTTTTTGGCATGGTGACTTACTGTTTAGAACACAGCAGAATGGCTTTTGGTGCTTGTAATGGTTAAGTTCATGCATCAACTGGGTTAACCTATGGTGTCCAGTTGTTTGGTCAAACACTACTCTAGATGTTGCCGTGAAGGTATTTTGTAGATATAATTAACATTTATAGTCAGTTGACTTTTAGTAAAGGAAATTATCTTCATCAATAATGTGAGTGGGCCTCATCTAGTCAGTTGAAGGCCTTATAAGCAAAAAGTGAGTCTTCCAGGAGAAAAAGGAATTCTGCCTCAAAACTGTACCATAGAAATCCTACCTAAGTTTGCAATCTGTCGGTCTGCCCTATACATTTTGGATTCAACACTGCAACTTCAGCCCTTGTCGGAGTTTCCATCCTACCAGCCTGCTCTTCAGATTTTAGACTTGTCAGCCTTCAAAATCTCATCAGTCAAGGCCTTAAAATAAATCTCTTTATATTTATATCTCATTGGTTCTGTTTTTTTGGAGAACTATTGAGGAAAAAATATTCTGACACTTGTTAAAATGGAAGGAAGACTTTATTTAAGACTATTGGGGGAGAGAGATCAGGCTCAACTGCAAACACAACAAGGACAAATGGGAACTTATGGTCAAGGAGCAGAGTGAGAAGGGCAGTGAATGGAGAAAAACTAAGATGAGACGTCAAAGGTGTCTTTGTGTGTCAAGGGTGTGGTTCTTGTTAAACCAGCAGGATTTAACAGGATTCTTGCTAAAATTGGATTAGGCCAGGACACAGAAGCCCAAAGTCAAGGCCTAGTTGAGAAGAGGGCTCAGAGGAGACTAGCTAAAGCTTAGTCACGGCAAGACTTTGTCAGAAACCTTACTAATACAGTGAGTGCTTTCCCCAAAAATATCTTTTATTATGCACCTAATAGTCATATTTTCTGGGAGAGCATGAAGTATGACATGAAATATAAATCTTACTTAAAGAGTTTGTGTGTATGCACTAAGGTTTGAGAATCTTAGCTTTTTTTAAATAAATAATTGGCTAAACATAGAAACATTTTAGAATCCATGGAAATATCCATTTTCTCACAATGAGTAGAAATTTAGTAACTATGAGGGTAAATGTAGGACAATTTTATTCATTTTTAAAGTAGAGTATATTTTAAATATATGGACTGAGTTTTAAACTCGTTGTATAGAATGGTAAATTGTGTCGTCTTTTCTTATTATACCTAATAACAACATTCTATATTATAAAATATTTCTTTAAGTAGCAACATCTGGCTTACTGCTATGTAAAATGCAATCTCAGCCACATCTATTATTTTGAAATTCCTAGAATTGGAACTAAAAATAAGAGCAGATAAAACTTTATTAGCAAATACACAGAAATGTACTCGCTTAAATATAGGCACATAATTCTAAGGACTGGTTTAATAGTATATATGAAGACCAACTCAGTAAGTGCTAAAGCTCTAAATACTCATCTTTGCACCACTATCTGTAACAATGAACCGTTTCCACTATCAAGATGAAGAAGTAATAACAGTGTCAAGGGATTCTATGTAAATGAATCTCATAGGCATTGTAACAGCACATAATAGAAATGACTTTCTCACCTGGTAAATGACTTTCTAAAAGGCCAGTAGTGGCACAAATTCAATTATTGCAAATCTGTGAGTTTCTTTCCTCTCTCCTAGTTAGTATATCTTTTTTGTGTCCTTGATAATAGGAAAGTGTTTGTAGAGTAGTAATGGAGAAAAATTATGGATGGCTGATATAAGGAATTGAGAAATGGAATATATCTTATTATACTGCAAATTTGCCACTCTCCTTTGAAGTGATGGAGGTTATTTCTAAGACAACAAATGACCAAGAGGATTCATATGCATTTATTATATTACATTTCAAGACAGTACATGAATAGATGACTTTTCTGTCAACCTGGTACTTTCCTGTGGAGTGTTTTGGATCCCAAATATTTCTTGAAAAGAACAGTTCTTTGTAAGTGATATGAAATGAAGTCACCATCCACAGACTTAATGTATAAAGCAGATTACTATGAAAATCTCCGTTAAAAAAATAAACCTAAAAATCCGTCCACCTTTACGCAACAAAAAAAGTGATTACTTGTAATATATTAACATACATCATGATCTGCAAATAAATATAGCTTGCAAAATTTCAAAGGCTTTATTTTTTAACCAGACTTTCTCTTAATACTAGTATCTATGGAATTAAATGTTACAGATTGCATTATTGTAACAAATTATTGGCTCCCCTGCCTGTAAGAAGATGACTCATTCCTATCAGATAGTATGTAACTAGCAGAGGATTGTGAAAGGAGGATTTATTCTTGCCCCATGGACTTGAGGCTTGGCTGTCTGGCTTGTTTTGTCCAATGGAATGTGGACAGAAGTGATATAGGCATAGTTGGAGGAAAAGCTTTAAAAGCCATCTCACAGATTGTCGAAGTACCTTTTCGTCTGCCAAGAGGCCATGATTGAAGTTTGTCTTTCAGCCTGGACATAGAATGAAGAAGAACCTGAACAGAGCTGCAGGCAATCCTCAAAGAGGTGGTACTATGAGAGAAAATAAACTTCTTTTGTTGCAGATTGCTGAGATTATTGGGTTATTTGTTACCACAACATAATTTAGCCAAATCTGTTGGCTTCTTATAGTTTGGGAAAAATTCATCCTAAATGAATATTTGTATTCTACATAGGAATAAAATTTACAAATTTAATTTTTAAAGTGTAGCATTACCATTACTACAGTCATCCAAATGTACATTGATCTATGACTTTATCTTAATATATTAGGCTCCAGTTATCACACAGTGTCAAAAAGACACCATCCGGTTTCAAGTAGATTCAAGACAAATAAAAAATACCATTTTTGAACAGTGAGTACAATTTTAATACAGTATATAAATACAGACTTTTATACTTAATATTCTTCATATATTAAATATAAATATGTATAAAAATGATATATATTCATAATAAAGATTCTATATCAATAGTGAAGATAGCATTATTTAACATGATTATATAGCAATAAAAATTAGAAAAAATAAAAGTGTTCTAAACTAAATATGAATAATTAATATACCTATTGTACATATAGGTGCTTATGACTTCCATCAAAAAAAGTCTTGCTAAATTACTGGTCTGATAGCAACACCATTCGCAACCCCATACAAATACTATTGATGGTTTCTCATAGTCTATGTGGTAAATCTTAGAGTTCTTAGCCAGATGCTCCAGGCTTTAGTCCTGAACTATTTTTCTGAATCTAATGGAAAAAATTTTCTCTTGTATTACTTTTCATGACTCTCACATTTCTGGCCCAACTAGAGATTTTCTAGCCAATATACGGTTTTCTGATAAAATGCAAAATCCAATTCTTAATGCCAATTTTTCATGCTTTTCCATACTCAGGAGGTTCCACACGTCTTATGGGATGTTTGCCATCCATTTCTCCTTGTCTCATTCTATTAATTCTTCATGTCTCAGTACCAATATGACCCTCTCAATGAAAATTTATTTGATCCCACCAGCTGGAAACAATAGCTGCGTATGAAAATATATTTCTCTTATAGGACTAATTTCTCTCTTATAATTTTATGCACTTGTCATTCATTCTGTTATGCTGCAATTTCCTTGAGGGTAGTAGTTACTCTTTATATTACACTGAGATACTGGGCTTATGTTTTACAGGTTGAGTTCTATTTTCTGCACGTAGTATGCATATTGAATAAATGAATAAATTAGAAGTCAGCATGCTTTGTACAAAAATATTAATTATGTCTTTTCTCATATTGCACCACTGAAAAGAGTCTAATCTGAGAATTTACTGACACATAGCATCTCACATTGGTTCTACAATTTTGTAGGTTAAAAAATGAATTTTATAGGTATGACTTTTTAAATTATTTATGCAGAGATTAGGAAGTAATGGGCCTTTTCTGATCTTACTAGGCATTTACGTATGCTTGATTGAAATTACCAGATATAGAAAACTTCTTTTTTCATAATAACTGATCATCAACTGTGGATAAAAAAAAATTTCCCAAGTTTTATTTTATTCCCTCAAAATGGATGAAAGGGAAATTATATATCCACTCTGAAACATTTTTCTTTGGTTGGTAATGGTTTATAAAACACAGTCATTCATTCATTTGAATATCATAATTTTAGTATTTCTCTACACTTTATTATTTTTCTGTTCTAAAACAAAAGTAGATTTTGCTAAATTTCTGGAAAAGATACTTTCTCTTTGCTCAAGTATCAAAATACCCTAAATGGAAATCATTTATTTAACAATAATGTAAGGCAATAAATAACAGCTTGAGTTTTCTGCACTTTCATTAACATTTTCCTTTTACCGACATCAAATTAACATAAATATAACAGCACATATTGGTAATATTCTGCCTCAGAGATACCAAATGAACATCTAGCCATAGAAAAATTAAAAGAATATACTGAAATAATATTGGTTATCTATATTTGATAAAGCTACTGTAAAAAATTTTACTCTAGGTATATTGCTAATATTACCAGATATATGTAAAAGAGATGAAAATATTTTAATTTAGATTTCTGTTCCTAACACTTAAATTGTATCAGCTACATTGATGGCCCATCACTAGAGTACAAAAGAAGAAAATTAAAAATCATAACAGGGTAAACTGAAAAAAAAAACAATGGAGAATAGAGCAGGAAAGAAAACATAAATCTAAATGAATTTGAGAGATTGACAAGAAATAGTGAGCAATAAAACCAATTAAACTCCTGGTAGTCCTTCAGAAAGGAAGTTTGGAAGGAAATAGTAACTGAAAATCAGTAGTGAACTTACTTTGTCCGTTTCTCTAAAAGTAGAAAGACAATTAGAAATGCTGTAAAACTCTCCTTAGGACTTCCTCTAAAGTTGCCTATATGTATTAGTTTTCTATCACTGCCATACAAATTACACAAACTTGGCAGTTTAAACAACACCACAGTCCTGTAGCTTTGGAATCTGACATGGGTCTCACCAGGTTACTGCGCGGCTGCATCCATACCGAAGGCTCTGAGGAAAAACAACTCTCTTAGATTGTTAGCCAAATTCAGTTCTCTGAAGTTATAGGACTGATGTCCCCATTTCCTTGCTGGTTGTCAGCCAGAGACTTCCCTTAGCTACAAGAATCTTCTCTCTGATCTTGGCACATGAGCCCCTGCATCTTAGAAATAGCAATGGCAATTGGAATCCTCATGCATGGAGTCTTCTTGACTTTTCTTTCTACTACTAAGGTTTCCAAAGACTTTTTATTAATATGGAGACCAAGGAAATAATGTACCATGAATTTAATCTGAAGAATAATGGAAAATTTTAGTGTTCATGGATATACGCCCGCTCTTATCTGGTTATGTACCTGTGGGACACAGGTATTGCTGCAATGGATATTAAAAAAAATCTGTCCACATGCTGAACTTGGTCTCAATATGTTATTTAATAGATAAAGGCAGAAAGATTAATAAGTACACATACGAACAGAATAATTAACAAGCTTGATTAAACCACATACAGAATCTGCACCTAAGAAAAAGAAAATGCACAGAATCACATAAACAGAGAAGTGTTTAACTGCTGGAATTCTTCAAAAACAGTAGACATTCTCCTCTGCTCATGTCATTCTGTTTTAGAGCCATTTCCCTGCTTTGATAATATCTTCAGGAAACTATCACAACACTGTTTCATATTTAATTTTTTAAAAATATCAATATATCTGTTTACTTTATTAGCATTTCCATCACATATCAGGGAAAAGTGAAATGGAGTATTGCATCCCTTAACTCCCTACCATCTAACACGAGAATCCACCACATTCCTTTATTTTAAATTAAACCTTGAACCAGATAACTAACTAAAAGAAGATAAGTAAAGGAAAGAAATATTTTGTGTCAGAAATGGTCATTTATAGTAAGAAGTGTGACAAGAGCTTTAGAGAACAGAGAGAACTTTTTATTTTGGAATTTTGTCTTTTGGTTCAATCAAGTTAGTTTTATAAGACCGCATCTCCTCAAGATATGATAAATGATCTTGTTTTTTACTCCTTAGAAGAATATTGATGTTATTGCAGAAGCTGAACATGTTTTATGGGGTACTCAAACTTACTGATACTGATCTGACAAAGAAAATTTTATCCTATAGATTGACCTGTATGATCCAATAAATTTAAAGTACATATCAATGTGACTAAAATCACAAGGTCTAAACAAGTGACAACTACAAATTTGCCAAGAATTAGCCCTCCCAAAACACAATTCTAATGTGATTTTAATGAGGCAAGTTTCATTTTACTTTTATTTCCTTGATTAAATGTCTATAATGGATTAAAATGAAATTAAGCAAAATCATCTTTATTCTTCAACATCATGATAAAATACTTCAAGAACACCCTCAAACCAAACATGCAATCATATATAACAAATGAAGACAATTGGCTTTCACTTCAAATCTCGATTATTTTCCCCTTTCAACGAAATGGGATTAACAGTGAAGTCACAAAGTATTTTTTTTGTTTTATAATGTGATTATCGCCATGAATCTTAAAATAAATATTACTGTCTAATGAGGATTATTCACTTGAAAGCTGGAAGAATTGATTTCAGGCAGAAAAGGGACAAAATTACAATCAGTTATTTTATTTTAAAATATTATTATTAAATAATACCTATATAGTGATATTTAGAAATAATTAGTGTTATTCTTCTTGGAAAATGATATGAAGAGGGGGAGGGAAAATGAAATTAAATGGAATATGGGCAGAATTTTAGAAATGTGTACACACAGGGTGAACTGTCTTCCTCTAAAACTTACCTCTTAAACAGAACCACACACATACAGAAACACAAACGCATATAGAAGTTATAAAAAATTGTATTTGTTGCTTGAATCTATCCTGGATGGGCAGGTATAGATATACGTATACTTTATGAATACCAAACCAAGTACAAAGGAAAGTAGGAATAGATCAGGGACATCTATGTCTGGACTGAAATAACATTTCTGGATCCATATTTTTTGTTCTGAAGTCTTCATGTCCACATGTTAAAAAAAATAACATCTTTCTGAAAAAACGTAGCCTGCCAGCTTTAGTGAAGAATAATGCAGCTTGCAATGATTGGCCCAAAATGTTGGTAATCATGTGGGAAAATACTGAATTTGAAACAGGAAGCAATTTTCCTTTCATAAAATGAAGAACATGTCTTCCAAGGGGCAGAGGGGAAGGATTTCAAGTACGTTGTGTGTTTGCGTGTGTGCATGCGTGTAGGATGGTGAATATTAAAAGTGGATTTTACACTCTAAAACTTCATGTTTAATACATTGATGTATTGAGTTTTGTTATTATCAAGCATAATAAAAAATATTGGATTTCTAGAAAATCTGCAGGTTCAAATTTGAAAGACATTGAGTATATACAAAGGCAATGTTTTCAGGGTGCCTAGACTTTTGCCATTATAAATGTCAAGGGAACTAGAAAAATCACACACAATCAGATCCTATACACAAAGAGTATAACAAAAGCAGGAATTGTGATATCAGTCATTATTTAAAAATAAAGTATTTATGCAATATAAATGAAAAATATAGGGGCATCCATTTGCCACTTTAACCTAAGAAAATTCTCCACAATATCATCTACATACAAAGTCATTATCTGAAATATATTGGTCATTCTTGGATGAAAAATGATTTTTTTGTGAGAATTAGTAATGTATTTAACATGCATTTAATTTGATCAAATAGTACACTGATCTCTTAGAAGCATAGATAATCCTTCTCAACAGATGAGTAGATCACACTTAAGAAAAGATTTCTCACTTAAAATAAATCTCCTTGGATTTAAATAGCACTAATTTGAAATTTAAGAAAATTTGGTGTGGTGGCAAACTTGAGATTATTTGCCCTGTGTATTAAATGTATCTAACAAATGATAAGCAAAAACAAACAAACAAAAGACTGACACGTGAAAGCTTAAATCTTAGAATCAGTTTGGTCCTCACTCATTTTATCCAACCTTCTCCCAAAGGGACAATTTTCTCTACAATGTCCTTGAAATTTCTTTTCTTTTTGTCTTCTCTTTCACTGATTTCTGTTCCTTAAAAGCATTGCTTATATGAAACCATTCTACAATCCTTATTTTGGTAATGCTTCTCTCTCAGTGTGTCCTTTAAAATATCACAACAGGAAGGGATGTAATATTACAGATCTTGTCTGGGGAGCACAGGTTTCAGTCAAGTATCCCTTCACATGATACACAGTGTTGTTCCATTAATTGTAACAGAAAACATGCTATTTACAGCTACAAGTTCCTTTTAAGCTAAATGGGTCCTGTTAAATAGGAGATTCTTTCATTTTCCTGATACCTTGAGGGGTATGGGTATTGCGGTTTTGGGAAGAGATCTAAGTCAGTGGAATTTCAAATCATGAGTAATAAAGGGAAAATAGATGGACTCTCAGGGCATTTTGGGAAAAGGATAGCAAGGGGAAAAAAAGAGAGGAGAAAAATGGAACAAAAAGTGATTGACATTTCTGTGCTATATTGGGTAAAAGAAAAAGAGAGTAATATTTCTATTAACAGTTCCTTATATTTTTATTTATATAGAGAAACATTTTTGATTAGTATATATTTATTTCCATCTAGTCAAGTGATCAACTGATACAGATAATATCTAAAAATTCCATTTACAATGACATAAATACAAACCTAGAAATAAATCTACTAAATATTGTAAAAAATCTCCATACTGAAAACTACAAAATATTACCAAGAGATATTATGTAACTCCCAAATAAATGGAAGTACATTTCATGTTATTTCATTAGAAGATTCAATATTTTTTGGTGTCAATTCTACCTAAAAAGATGAAGAGATTTAAAGCAATAACATTCAAAATTTCAGAAGATTCTCTGCCTTTTATTTTTTGTCTTTTCTTTTTTCATGTTCCTTATATTCTTTGGAAAATATAGGAGACTTACATAAGCTAGAAATAATGTTGTAAAAGAAAAATGAGAGAGGACTCGTACTATCAAAAGTTAAGGCTTAATACAAACCTACAATAATTAAAACAGGGGTTATTGACAGAGTAATGCACAAAAGAGAAAATGAACAATACAGAGTATGAAACAGACTGACACATACACAATCACTCGACATGATAAAATGCCACTGAAGATCACTGGGGAAATGAATTTCTCTTCAATACGTTGTGCTAAATAAATAAGATATCTGTATAGAAAATACGAACCTTTGCACTTATTACTATGCTTAAAAATTAACTTGTGAGAGATAAAATTTCCAGAATAAAAACAGTAGAATATCTTCATGAACTTGGGATAGACATTTATTTAATAAATAGAAAAAAATTAGCTATAAAAAAGATTGATTAATTGGAATTCATTAAAATGTAGACCTTCTGTTCAACAAAGTAAATCATTCAGAGAATAAAAAGTCAAACCAATTACTGGGATAAGATATTTGCTACACATAAATCTCCTAAAGGCCTTATAGATAGAAGAAGAAAAGAACAGCTTCAGATCAATAAAAAAGACAAAGCAAGATATAAAAACAAGTTAGAGAAAAGTTGTGGGGAGTAACCACACAGTATAGTATATCCAAATGATAGAGAAAAATATTAAAAGTACCTAACATAATTAGTATAAGTTCAAATTAAACCCACAAAAAGATGCCACTATGTCAATCCCCACACTAATGGTAGAGAAAAAAAACTGGATAGACTAATTCTTGGTGAGATTATAAAGTAACTGGAAATCTCATAAATAATTGCCAGAAGTGTAATTCCTGCATTCACTTTGGACAATTGTTCAACAATATCTAAAGCTAATATACAGCAGTTGTAGTTTTAGATATACACTCCAGAGAAAGAAGTGCAGATTCGCACAAAGAATGAATAAAAAATGTTCATAGCCGTTTTATTCATAATAGCCAAAAACTAGAAACAACCCAAATATTCATTTAGTGGAAAATCAATAAATAAATTGTGGTATATTCATAAAATGAGATACAGCACAGTAATAAAAAGTGTACTAGTCATACACACAATATGAATGAATTTTTAAAAGAAACCTTTATTCTGAGCAAAAGATGCTAGACGCATGAGGGTATATTTCCATTTATATGAAGTGCAAGAAAAGACAAAACTAATCTGTGATTATAGAAGTTAGAATAGTGGTTACCAATGAGGGGCACAAGGGAACCTTCTGGGAGTGACGGCAGTGCTCAATGTCTTAGTCTCTGAGGTGCTTATGTGGGTGTATGCCTGTGTAAAACGTGTCGCTATACATCGAATTTTGTCCATCTTACTGTATGTAAATCTTATATCATTTAACAAAGAAATATTTTAAAATATACAGATTACTATTAACTTTGTGAAAACAAATTTACTAATTAAATTGAATCATCATATTAGAAAAATACAGCATTTTGAAATAGACACATAAAAAGTAGCAGACAATTAGTTTTATAACTATTAAGTAGTTGAGATACTGGTTTAAAATCTCCCCCCAATGAAACTTTGGGGATCATATAGCTTTACCAGTTCTTTCTACCACAATATTTAATAAAAAATTAATAAAAACAAAGGGGACATTATCTAAATCATTTTATGAGACCCACATTATATTTACATCAAAACCTTAAAAGGAAATCACAACATGGGATATTATATGCCAATCACTCGTTCTAAGTAGAAATCCCTTAGGATTATATACAAAAAGGCAAAAAATCAGAACAAAGACATTTGAAACATTGCATCTAATACGAATTACAAAGATTTAGAAAGTCATTATTCAAGTTCTAGGTTAATAAATTTAAAAATGACTTGGAAGTTGGATGTTGATTTATGAATTGCTGCTGAGACAGAGAGAGAGGGATAGAGGGAGACAGAGAGGCAGAGAAAGAAAGAGACTTTGAGTTTTGTCATTTGCTTTGCTCAGTGGTTTAACCAAGAAAATATTATCCAGTTCATGTCTTTATATCTTAACTACACACACACGCACACACATGCACATATACCACACAAATATACTATGAGTGTTCTTCAATTTTTATCAGTTTCTATAAATATAATAATGTGTTATGATATTTGACTTTTTCACTCATCCTTACATTTCCTAGATACCTATGGGGATATATACAGACCTAGTTCATGGATTATAACTGCTGAATATAAATATAGAAATATACCACAATGTATTTGCTCATTCTTCTAATTATTGGCATCTCACTTATATCCGATACTTTTCCATTACAAATAATGCTGCCATGAATATCTTTGCACATGATTCGTTATTTGTTCTCTGAGGCATATAACTAGATATGGAGTTTCTTGGCTATAGCACAGGTGCAGTGAAAACTTGATTAGATATTGCAAAATTGATCTCCAAAAGGATTTTACTAATTGTGTCCATAACTGAGAGTGATTGAAAGCTCCTGTTCTCTTATATGCAAACAAGAGGTGTTTTAATGGATTAGGGGGGAAGAAATGCAGATTGGAATTTGAAAAAGAGAAAGTGGGAGAGGAAATATAGAAACAGTGAACATGAATATCTATTTTATGATGGATGCCATAGGAGAGGGGAGAAAGTCAATTATATTATCAATTATTTTCTAGGCATTGAGATAATAACAGTGGACAGAACAGGCAAGTTTCTGCCTTTTTGCAGTTTACTTTATTGTCAGGGAGACAGAACATAATCAAATAAATATATAGTATAACATTGAGTGTAAGTACTATAAAGAGGAATAAAATCAGATAAGGAGATAGAGATGAGTGGAGTAAAAGATGTAGATGGACATGGGGGTAAGGATGATTTACAGATGAGGCATAGATACGGGTGATAGGATGGTCCAGTAAGATCTCAGTGAGGAGGTGATACGTGAGGAAAAACACATCCCTAAATGGTGGAGAATATAAGCCAGGTGACTATAGATAGGATATTCTAGGGAGAAGTAACAACGCATGAAAGGCTTTAAGGCAGAAACATGATTGATGTGTTCAAGGCTTAACAAAAAGACCATTGTGGCTGGATTGGAGTGAGCAGGGTAGATGGCCTTAGAAAGTGAAGTTTAACACTTTGGCAGAAGCCTGATCGTATAGGGTCCTTTGGATATGTTTTGTTGTTAGTGCTGTCAAGTCGATTCCTACTCCCAGAGACCCAGTGGACAGAAGAGCTGAGCCCTGCCCAATCTTTTTGCATCATCCTCTGAACTTCCAGTGCTATCTCAGACAATGCTCCATTGATTTTCATAGGGTTTTCATGGGCAATTATTTTTGGAAGTGAGTAGCCTCTTCCTTAGTCTAGTCTGGAAGCTCTGCTGAAAATTGTCCACCATGGGTGACCCTGTTGGTATTTGAAATACCAGTGGCATGGCTTTCAGCATCACAGCAACACACAGCTGCCACAATATGACAACCGACAGATGGATAGTGTGGTTTCCTTACCAGGAAACGAACCCATGCCACATGGCTAAAGCACCTAATCTTAAACACTAGCCCACGAGGGCTGGCTTTGGTTATGTTACAGACTTCAAATGTTAACGCGAGTGTGACCTAACATCATTAGAGAGTTGAAAGCAACTCATCATCTTTTTCCTTTTAAAGTACCTGGCTTCCTAGGTGGTAGAAAATATATTATGGGGAGACACACAAAGAGTGGAAGCAGAGAAGCTGGGTTAGATGCTATTAAATATAGTCCAGGAAAAGATCATTATGGCTCAGAAAAAAATCAGAAAGGGAAGAAGTAAACTTGATAGAATTAAAGTATAGCTAAAGATAGTATCTGCTGAATGATTGGTTGAAAAGTAGGACGTAAAGAGAAGAAAAGCTTTTTGCTGTGAGCATCCAAGACAAAGGCAAGGACAATAGCTTTGATGGGAAAGCCTGGTGCAGGAGCAGATTTGAGGAGGCAAAGGAGGAAGTAAGAGTTGTGTTTTACCTGTTAAATGTGAGATGTTTATTAATCCTCAGAGGGAAGATGTCAAGCAAGAGGTTAATATCTTAGTCTGGAACTCACAGGGGTGGTCAAGGCTGGAGATAATAATCTGGAGGATCGCCAATGTATTTAAACCCATTGGACAGCGTGAGATCACCAAGGGTGGATGTAGATAGAGATGAGAAAAAGCTCATGATGGATCCCTGGACTCTCAAAATTGTTGGACGACAAGAAACAATAGCACAGCCTTGAGAAATTGTTACTAGAAATGTAGCAATAAAGCCAAGAGGGCTTGGCACCCTGTGGGCTGAGTAAAAATATGGTGTTTGTTTCACTCTTGGATGGCTCCTATTTCTTGTTTATCTTTGTTTCTATTTAGCCAACTGGCTATGAGCTCCTTAAGGGAGCTTTGGTTCCTTGAACTTAGCATTAGTGACTTGCACACAGTAGACACTCAATTTATGTTGAATAAATAAAAAAGCAAATGTCAAATTATAAATAACTCTAGAAGGCGTAGCACATATTTTTGAATGAAGAACTTATAATAGTATGTAAAATGTCTTAAGAGCTTAATGGCCTACGACACATGACAGAGCTGAATGAAGATGTGCTGCTCTGGGAGAAAAGGTTAAAAGAGGGAGGCTGAAAATTGTAAAGACAAATTTCAAACATCTCACAGCTTTGCCTTTGGCTAAACCTGGGGCTGAGACTGTTAGATTTAGCAAAAAAAGATAGCAAGTATTGAAATTTTGGAATATAAATTACTAGAAGCCTACATTGTTATAGATTATTGTAGTTTTTCTATGTATAATATATGTGCCATGTTAGTTACCTGCCAATTTCTTAAAGAGATAATAAAAGCCTTTATTTTCCGCTTTGATACTTTCAAAATGTATCATAGATTTAGGAATGTTAGTAGGTGATGCTTTCCGATAACATATGCATAGTAGATAACCCTGAATCTTATAAGTAAGATTTTTTTTAGGTAAGAATATGATTAAACTAGATTCAGCCTAAAGCAAAATTCCATTTATGATTTATTGACATTTTTGGTTGGTTACATCACCTCAGGGGAATTATGTTAGAAAAGCAGTTTGTGTCACCCCAGTGAAACCTAACCCTGTTCCCAATAAATGACAAGCAGTGCTTATATTTCACTTTGCTGTGTACCAAAGATCTGGTAATCTATAAATTGTCCTAAATATAAATGTTTCTTTTACCCTGGGGCAACACTGAGGACTATAAAGTTTCCAAAGCACTAAATACAATAAAATATGAGGTTCTACTTTAATTATTGATCCGGCATCATTTAAAATGTTTTTATCTCAAGGAATAACTGCATAAAAGAACATAAATAATGAAAATTTCTCATTGGAAATGTCTCTAGAAAGGATAAAATAATAAACAAGACAATTTAATTCTATACTGTTCATCTTACTTGATAAAATTGAATGAATCGTTATCAATGGATTATAAAATATGTACAGAATTTTTCTGGGCTTAGTAATAATAAAAATCTTGAATGTTAAATTAATCAGTATATTTTGGTTTTAAATACTTAATATCTTAAAGTGCAGTTGTGCATGCATAAAGTGAAGTAAATAGTGAATATTTACTATATTTGGATAACATAGGTAGCCATATGCAAACATTTAAAAGCATAAAAAGTATGTAAGGGAAGAATACAGGATTTAAAACAAACAGATCAATATCTAGTTGTACTATCATCACCAAAAGACCTTGAGCAATTATCTTATCTGAGTTTCAGTTTCCTCATCTGTGATTAATGGGGGAAAAATAACACATATCTCTAAGTTAAGTGAAGATAAAGTAAATTGTGAAGATTGACTAGAATTAACTAAGAAAGTATGTGTCTTGTAAATTGGAAAGCATTAAAAATTGTTGGGGGCCGCTAGGTGGTGTAGTGGTTGAGTTCACGCGCACCGCTTCCGTGGCCTGGGGTTCGTGGGTTTCAGATCCCAGGGGACATGCACACTGCTTGTTGGGTGGGGCTGTGGCGGCGTCCCACATGTGAAATAGAGGAGGGTTGGCATGGATGTTGGTCTTTGAATTCAAAATGACTTTATAGTTTCTCTTGTAGAACATTTTCCTAAAGGAACTATGTAGATAAAATCTTGGTCTATAGGAGTTGACAAACTCTTTCCATGTGTCTTGAAGTCAATAAATGGAGGTCAGTATGTGTTATTAAAGAATATTCTCGAATTTAACTGTTTGCTTTTTTTAAATCTATTATCCAATTACTAATCAAGTCTACGTTAGAGCACAGTTTAGACACAGAGCATATATCGAATTCCCAGATCATATGCAGAGCAACCAGTTATGTTTGAATTTCAGACATTACAATTTCAGACATTTCAATTTTTTTAGTATATGTTTGCTAATACAGTTTAGCCTAGGTAAGCTAAAAAATTATTCTTTGTTTATCTGAAATTCAAATTTAACTGGGTCTCATGTATGTATATTTGCTAAATCTGGCAGCCTTAACTGTAAAGTTTTAGAAACAATAAATGCAAGACAGTGTTGCAGAATAGCTATAATATTGCAGGCAGTGGGTGGATCTGATTGACGATTCCTCTTTTTCCTCCTGCTATTAGTGGAATGACTTAAATTATCTGGGTCATGTTCACATTATTTACCATAAAGAGTACGGTAATTCAAAAATTATTTGTCAATGACTGTGTCTTGACTGAGTTTGGGAATCTAAAATTCTGTAAAATGTAATTAAAATATTAATTTCAAATATCAGACATGTGATTTACTGCCTTATAATCCCCTTATTTTAAAAGCAGCATAAGGCTAAGCTTAAATATTACAACAATTTGTTAAGTAGTAATATACTAGTTTGGAGGTTTCTTCATTAAGAGTTCTGAACCAAGAGCATTTAACTACAAAAAAAATTGAATTTTTTGGATCTATTGTTAATGAAGAGAAATATAATCACTTACCATGGTTTTAAAATGGCCTTCCAAATTAGACTCTTAAAAATACGTAATGTTCTAAAAGGTAATATCCCACTAGAACATCAATAATGTGATTGTTGAAGCCTTTAAATATAATTTTATGTAAAATTTATTTATTTATTATGTAAATCAATATAGGAAAAAGTACTTGAATTTTGACAATTTTTACCAGCGTTGAAAGAAATTTAAAAAGACCTAAAAAATTGATTGATATCCATTTTTTTCCCCATAGACTAGAAGACTTAATATTATTAAGATGGCAGTACCCCCCAAATTAATCTACAGAATCAATACAATCTCTATCAAAATCCCAAGTACATTTTTTTGCAGAAATTTCCTAGCTGATCCAAAACTTCAGATAGAAATTCAAAGAACTCAGAATCGTCAAAAAGATCTTGAAAAAGAAGAACAAAGTTGAGGACTCACTCACTGTGATTTCAACATTTCTACAAAGCAACGGTAACCAAGCCAGTGAGGTACTCGCTTAAGGACGACATATATAGCAATGAAAAATAATCAAGATTTCAGAAATAAACCTTTATATTCATGGTCAATTGATTTTAGACAGGGAGTCAAGACAATTCAATGAGGGAAAGAAAAGTCTCTTCAACAAATGTTGCTGGGACAATTGGGTATCTACATGCAAAAGAATGAAATCAGATGACCACCTCCTGTCATATGCAAAATATAATCAAAGTGAATCATAAACTCATATTTAGTATCTAAAACTACAAATATCTTAGAAGAAAGCATAGGAGTAAATCTTTGAGACATTGGATTAGGCAACGGTTTCTTAGATATGATACCAAAAGCAAAACCAACAGAAGAAAAAAAAGGCAGACAAGTTGAACTTCATGAAAGTTTAAAATCTTTGTTCTTTAAAAGATACTACCAAGAAAGTGAAAAGACAACCCACAGAATGGGAGACAATATTTGCAAATCATACATCTGATAAATAACTTGTACCCAGAATATACAAAAAAGTTTACAGCTGAACGTTAAAAATTGGGCAAAGATTTCAACAGACATTTCTCCAAAGAACATATACAAATGGCCAATGAGCGCATGGAAAGATGTTCAATATCATTAGTAATTAATTAGTTAATTAATTATGGAATTGCAAATCAAAACCATAATGAGATATAATTCAAACCCACTAGTATTGCTATAATAAACAAGTTGGATAATAACAAGTGTTGACAAGGATATGGAGAAATCATTACCCTCATAAATAGTTGGTTGGAATGTTAAATGATGCAGCCACTTTGGAAAACAGTTTGGCAGCTCCTCAAAGAATTATACATAGAGTTGCCATAACAGCAGTTGTGCTCCTAGGAATATACACAAGAGACCTAAAAACATGTCCACATGAAAATTTGTACACAAATGTTCATAGCAGCATTATTAGTAATAGCCAAAAAGTGGAAAAATCCCAAATTTCCATCAACTAATGAATTGATTTTAAAAAATGCAGTATATCCATACAATGGAATATTATTCAGTTAAAAAAGAATGTAGTAATAATATGTGCTATAGCATGAATGAACCTGGAAAACATTATGCCAAGTGGAAAAAGCCAGATACAAAAAACCATTTTTGTATGATTCCATTGATATCATATCTAGAATAGGGAAATCAATAGAGACAAAAATAGATTAGTGATAGTCAAGGGCTGGGAAAGGGAATAATGGAGAGTGACTTCTAATGAATATGGGGTGATGAAAATGTTCGAAAAGTAGACAGTGGTGATGAGTGCACATCTCTGTGAGTATACTAAAAACCACTGAATTGTATATTTTAAACAGGTGTGTTTTATGGATGTGTATTTTATCTCAATAAAACTGTTATAAAAAATAGAAAAGAATGATTTTGGAAATGAAAGTTGTTGAGCTAGTTGACCAAATAATTTTTTAATTTTTAAGAGATGTTGACCTACCTTACAGTTAGCATAGGCGTGTAGAAGTCCTCCTGAGAATTTGGAAATCAATACATCTAAGAAATTCTTGTGAATCAGGAAACTGGGCCAAACTAAACTATGTTGCATAACCAGGCTCTTGCAATGGAGCTGTCTCCAGATCATCTTCACACTGTTGACTGTCCTTGTTTTGTTTTTTTTCTCATAGCACTTTGCATTTATACTTTAACTACTGGTCTCTTACATGGGTGTTTGCACTCTAGAAGAGCATACTATAATACACAATAGAAAGATAAAGTTAGACAATCTATTTTTGTGTGATTAATTAAAATTATAAATTAAGATTTAATAATATTTTAATGTGTGGGTGCTATGTCTGTGTGGCTAAATGTTTGTGTCATTCATATGTTGAAGATCAAATCCCCAATGTGATGGTATTTGGAGCTGGGGCCTTTGGGAAATAATTAGGTCATGAGATGGAAGTCTTGGTGAAGGAGATTACTGACCTTATAGGAAGAGACATGAGAGAGATGACATCTCTCAGCCATGTGAAGTTACAAGTAGGAGTCCATCTCTACCAGAAAGAGGGCCCTCACTGGGAACTGAATTGGCCAGTACCTTGATCTTGGACTTCCCAGTCTCCAGAAATGTAAGAAATAAATGTCTGTTGTTTAAGCCATTTTGTTATTTTGATATTTTGTTATAGCAGCTCGAACTAAGACATGGGGCAACGCTCTCACCCTTCTTATGCTATGTCTGAGAAACCCTCTGCATGTCTAAATATCTAAGTGATATTTCTGCAAAGAGGAGAAGCTTATGGTGACATTTCAAGTTTTTATTTTGCTTTCAAAGCTTTCTGATGTAATGTAATGTAGAGAGAGACAGAGTCATAAATTATATTATCTAATTTTAACTAAACATTACCGAATAGAAAAGTAGCATAAAAATGTCTCTGCACAAAAACATGGATTAGAGAAAATATTAACAGTGCAATTGAAAAGAAACATTGAGAAAAGGTAAGCTGGACATTGCTATCCCTAGAAAGAGCTCTTGGTTAGCCAGGATTATCAAGTATAAACGATGAGGATGCAACATAACATTAGAAAATATAAAACCTACAACTGACTATAGTACTGACTATGTGACATCTTAACATAGTACTGACTATGTGACATCTTAACAAGAGAGATTGGAAATTATTTTTCAAAGAATAATCCTCATATTATACAAAAGATATTTTAGAAATATTTTGGAAATATCTTCATTATTATGTGTTAACATGGCCCAAGGAAATATATGGATGCCACCATTTTAGAGAATCTAAAATTGAACATTTGAAAGACATAGAAAATATTTTCTAATCTTTAAAAAATGTTCTAAGCAAGGAGATTCTGCCAGTTTTAAATTATTTTTCTAAGTATAAAAAAATCCAACACTTTCTAATTAGTTTAAAAAAAACACTGATTTACATTGGGGAAATTGACATTCACTAGCCAACTTTCTACAATAACAAAAATCAGTAATTGGTGATTAACAAAATGATTATCACAGAGTACTTACAGAGAAAAATGTCCTTTCACAATTTGGCACATCTTTGAGAAAAACATTGTTTTCATTTGCAATACACTTAAAACAAGTCTAAAACAACGAACTTAGACTCCATCCTTCTCGTCACTTTTGAATGAAGAGTTAAGAAGGGAATCAAAATCAATGATTTACTGTCATCATAAATAATCAAAAGGATGGATATTATCCTCATTTTGTGAGGGAAATCTAAGCTTCAGATACTTTGAATAAGTTTCCCAAGTTAGCACAGTGAATGATCTGGGATTCAAACCCGTACATCCTGACTCCCCAGCCAGCCTTGCTTTATTTCCCTTACGATTTATTGTTCTTTTTAATAGAAAATATTTTACCCTGTTAAGTTAGGTGGAATTATTTCTTCCCAACTTGTAATTCATCCTATAAGAGCTGTGTGAATTCCTGTCTCATTGTCTTTAGGCTTGGCTGGATGACATGCTTTGGCTAAAGAGAGGAGCATAGAACAGCATTGTCTCATCACAGCGAATGCTTTAAATATGATTGTGTGGTCTCCTCTGGCTGTCTTGTGCTCCTCTCCTCTACCACCAGCCTAGCATGACCTAAAGAGCAGTTGCTCTTTCAGTCTGGGTCTCAGGTGAGAAGACATATGGATCCTGATGGATTGGCTGTTGGAACCACAGCCAATGAGAAGCTTTCATATAATATGAGTAAGAAATAAAAGTTTGTTTTGTAAACCAATGAGATTATGGGTTTTTTTCTTTTTTTGTACTACTGCGAAAGTTGAAAACGTGTATTCCATTTAACTCTAAGCTTCATTAAGTGTCCAGCAACTCTTTCATCAATATTTTAAATAAATGCATACGTAATGAGACCTACTATCTATTATGCTTAGACAGGACTGATTCTGCCTTTACAGGTAAAGAATATGAACTTGCAATTATACTATAGTAGGGAGAAATTTGAAAATAGATGACGAAATGTTTACTGGAAATTTTGTAGTTTAGATCATTGTAGAGAATAAGGATCGTATGATTCTGTTATCTCTTTTAGGATGTGTAGCAAGATTTGTTGTAAGAAATATCTATCCTTCCCTGCAACCCTCAGGAATTGAATGAGCAAGTGTGTAAACAAAACTTTTATGCACACCGGTTTTGCTTGGAATGACAAAAAGAACAGTAATATTCAAACAATATTCAGTGACAGTGTTTTCCATAAAACATTCTGTAGTTGAAATTTACTTACTCATTGGTTGCAGTCAGATCAGCAAAAACTGGTTGTTCAGATCTCACTGGCCCTCTAACAGAACTGTTTACCCAAAGTGTAATTCTACATGATATTGCCAATTGATATTAAGTGCCATTATAAGAAAAAAATATAGCCTCGTGAAACTCATTCTACCTGTGTCTCTTTTAAGAATAATTTGAAGATGTTGTTTATTACACAGCAGAGAAATCTCTGTCTGCAATTTGGAAAAAGAATAATATACTTCTCATTAGCAAACGGTTTGTTTTGATCTAATCTTTGCAGTAAATTTGTCCAACTAACGAGGTTCCTTATCTTTCTTCAAAGCCAAAAATCTTACAGCTAAATTTGGCATTGATTTTTCTTAGCCATATTTTCCCCATACTTCTATGTCATTATATTCTTGCTTGTTCTTTGTTTCTTTTATTTTAATTTTATTTATCATGTTATATTTTATATATCATTGTAAATCCTTTAAAACCTTTCTGGGCAAATTATAGCATCAGTGTAGAAATACATATCTTTACAATTCTGACATGAATCCATATACATCTTTAGCTGCTTTCTCAAAATACCAAAGTAATAAAATAATATATCTTCAGTTTCCTCATGTAAAGATAGGATTATCGATTATATAATATCTAAGGTCTTTTTTAAGCTCAAATAATATAAGACTCTTTGAACTCTTCATCTTAAGCAATACCAACAATTACCCAGTCCTTTCCATCCACATCCGCTGTCCACTGTCAATAAGACCTAAGACAGGAATAAACCATCCTTGTACCATATCTCCTTCATCACCTGGTTCTCAGTAAGACCATGCTTCTCCCACTTTCGTGTGCATATTAATCACCTTAGGATCTTGTTAAAATGCAGTTTCTTATTCAGCAGTGATGGAGGGTCTGAGAGTCTGCATTTCTTACAGAGTGATGCTAATACTGCTTGTCTGCAAATCAAACGTGAAAAGGATTAGACTCAACTAAATGTTGGGGGAAATCATCTGATGTTAGCTACCCGAGCAGGAAGAATTTTACAGGTGCTCTCCAGGTTGAAAAATATATCAGGGAGCTGTCACCACATCTGAGGTCTGAAATTCCAGAAACCAGTAAAAACACTATATTTAACTGTCTATTGACTTGAAATTACCCTATTTTCAATAAAGTGAGTATTTTTATAGTGTAATTTGTAAAACCAAAATACTATGCAGCACAGGAACCTAAAGGATAATAAATAAGTAAACAGTCTTCACCTTGAGAACAAAAAAAGAAGTTGCTAGCACCAGAATCAGAATTTGAGTTCCTAAACCTCAGTATGTTATAAAAATAAGTTCTGGAATTTAGGTTGTATCGTTAGCTTGAAGAAGACGTGACTGTTTATGCATTTTGTTTTGGTTTAAACAAATCTGTTGGCATTCTGCAAAGAGAAACAGAGACAAATGGTTTAAACAGAACTTCCTTCTGTGTTTCAGTACACTGCCATAAAACAAGTTAGATGAAATTAAGCATGCAGCAAGATGGAAAAATTTTGCTGGCGTTATCACAAGTGCTTACCATAAATATATTATAGGACACGCAAAACGACTGCAAGGAAAGCTAGTGCTATCACACTGTGAATTGATTTCATCCGTACTTTTCATACTGGCTGCTCTTGTTTGTTTATTTTGGTTTGCTTTGTTTTATGTGATTATCATTCACAGTTGAAATATGCAGAAAAACACACCATTAATTCTCTCCATTATTTGCGAAGCATTAATGAGGAATTATGTAAACATTGATATTTTTAATGAAGACAGCTTTCCTTTTAGTGAATTTATTGAGGCTAGGGGGATAGAAGTGTTTCATGTTATTAAAAATAAATATGCAGAAAAAATATATCTGCCTTGACACTAGATTATGATCTTCCTAGGGGATTTTTATTTTATTCATGTTTGGACCCTCAGAGCCTAGCATAACTGCTGGTAAGTAGTTATTTGCTAAATCATTGCTTCTTCGTGCTGCATCATATGAAAATAAGAAATATCTTATTAGATCAAATTAATGTTATATTAAACTCAGTCTTCTCTTATTTAGAGTGGCATCTAAGCTTAATTATGGGAGAATATAGCAGTGACAAAGGAGGTTAGGACAGAAATACACTGCCATATGATTTTTTTATTGTAGAAACAAGAGTTCTATGATCAATGGAAAGGTCAAACTCTTGATTTCTCTTTTTAATTTCACAAAATATGTAGAACCACCCCTGGCTTATAACAAATATTTTATGATGTCATTTTCATGATGCTTTGGGGTTTGTATTCTGGCCTTTAGTTAATCACCATAAGGCTTACAGGTCCAGGAATATGAGACTCTTATAGTCATATACTCAAAAATTTTGCCTCCTTCTCCTCAATTTTATCAATTTCCTACTCTTTTTATGATTAGTGTTGGTCATATAGGCACAGCAGCTGCACATATTGTACAACTGATTTTTAAAAATTTATTGAATGCCTATTTGTGCCAATTATAGTACTCATGAATAAGACCCAACCCTGCCTTCATAGTGTTCATAATCTAGAGGGTGCTATCAGGCTTTTCGTTGTTTTCTGAACTTGTAGTTCACCGTGTTGTCAAAAGCAACAGTCTCATTTCACAATTCACTCAATTTTTTGCTTTATTAAAATTTTATACTTCCTCGTATTAGCATGTTTAAAGATCCCACTAATTTTACACTTTAACTCACACTGGACTTTAATATTTATTAAATATCTCAACATTAAGCACAAACTCAGCAGAAACACTGTAGACTAGTGGGTGAGTGGGTCTCTACCTAGGCTGTAAAATCAGATTCACCCAGAGAGCCCTTAAAAATATTGCAGGACAAACTTAACAAGAAATGTCTAAAATATATTATAAGGAAAAACTATAAAACATTCCTGATAGATAAAAATCTAGACTTCAAAAGTGAAAAAACCTATGCTGTTCTTGGATAAGGATAGCTATAACAGATATTAAAATATTTTTTAAAATCCCTTCAATAAAAATTGTATACATCAATTCATTAATAGATCAGATGGATAAGAATAGAAAATTCAAAAAGAGGTTAAAGTACATTTCAACATTTTGCATCTGAAAAGGTAGGAAATATATCAGTGGGAAATGAAGGATATTTTGAGAAGAGGTGTTGGATAATTGGATAATCATATAGAGAAATTAAAATTTGATCTGATTCAGATGCCACATACAAGAAAATAGATGATTTATAAGTGGATTAGAGATGTACAGATAAAAGTAAAAATTTATAATTACTAGAAAGATTTGAGTAATTTCTCTACATAGTGAATGTAGGGGAATATTTGTAAATAAGGATTGAATTCAGGAGTAATAATACAAAAGAATAACACACGTGAGTAAATAGAAATGAAAAAAATTACATATAGAAATGCACCAAGATAAAGGTAAAAAATAAATGGAGCACCGAGGGAAAATTGCAATGATATCACAGAGTTAATATCCTGAAAATATTAAAAAAATCTTCTAAAAGTGATATGAAAAAGACCATCACTTATAGAAAATAGACAAAATATAGAATCAGTTTACAGAAACTATTCTCATTTATAATTAGGAGAAATGTAAATTAATATTACATGAAATACTACATTTCACCCATTGAGACATTTGACAACATACTTTCTTGATGAGCTAATAGGAAACAAGTCGACCTCTACAGTATTGGTGGTAATACAAAATGTTAAAACCTTCTATGGAGGTGAATTTGGCTATATCTAACAAAATTACAACCGTATTTACCTTTCAACCCAGTAATCCTACCTTTAAGAATGTATTCCAAAGATACACTGTGAAAATTCAAAATGGCACATGCTGAAGGCTATTCATTGCAGTGCTATTTAAAATATTAAAAGACTGGAAAGAACTCAAATGTTCATCAATTATATATTATATAATTATAGAATATCAATTATATATCAATTATTATATATACACACTATGGTACCAGCTTTAAAAATGGTCATCTCTAGATAATGCTTTGTGTTAATCTCCAGGATATATTGTTCCAAAAAAATGTAAATAGTATAATACTTTTTAACAGAAACTGATGGAATACCAATATATATATATATATATATATATACATATGTATTTGTTTACAAGTTCAAACAAGTGAGTTGAGAGAGGAACAACATTAATAAAAATAGTTAATTAAGAAGGTGGAAGGAATAGGCTGGAAGGGATATTTTGGAAGCTAGACTCTCTAAATGTATCTTGTATAATATTGACCTTAAGATCAGGCAAATATTTTCCATATTAAAAAATATTAAAGCAAAAGGATGAATAAAGCAACTCTTTGTATTGAAATAGTGGCTTAACTACACAGAGAATTATCTTCTGTATCTTTAAAATATAATAATTTGATTGAACATCCCTGGTGAGATATATCCTAAGAAAAATTAACTGCAAATAATCTTAGCCTGTATTCATAACTCATATTTTAATAATAATATTGATATTTTTATGTTCATTAATATACGTATGTATGTGCATAATATATAGTAGATATCCACTGTGTGTATGTGTGTGTATATAGATATAGATATAGATGATATAGATATAGATATAGCTATATGTGATGGTTAATTTTATGTGTCAACTTGCCTGAGCTAAGGGATGCCCAGATGTCTGGTAAAACATTATTTCTGGGTGTTTCTGTGAGGGTGTTTCCAGAAGAGATCAGCATTTGAATTAGTAAACTGGGTAAAGCTGATGGCCCTCCCCAATATAGGGGGGCATCATTCAATCTGTTGAGTGCCTGAATAGAACAAAAAGGTGGAGGAAGGGCAAATTTGCTCTCTCTGCTGGAGCTGAGACATCCATCTTCTGCCCTTGGACATCAGCACTTCTGGGTCTTGGGTTTTTGGACTCAGATGGGGACTTACACCATCAGCCCCATAATTCTCAGGCCTTTGAACTAGGACTGAATTACACCGCTGGCTTTTCTGGTTCTCCAGCTTGCAGATGGCAGTTCGTGGGACTTCTGTCTCCATTACCACGTGAGCCAATTCCTATAATAAATCTCCTCTGTGTATATCTATATATATCCTATAGGTTCTGTTTCTCTAGAGAACCCTAATACTATATATATGTGTGTATATATATATACATATATGAGCATTGCTTGTACATAAATAAATAAGTAATTATGTATATTGTCAAAGCAAAGATTTTTAAGCATAAAGTAAAAATTTGATAAATTTGTAATCAGATTATTTAAGCCCAACACTGTAATCTTAAATTTGCTTTGGACATATTAGTATGCATTCATGCAGTATTTTTCTCTTTCAAAAAATTTGTAATTCTTATCTCTGTTTCCTTTAAAGGCCTAGAGGCAGTGATTAACCTTTTAGCAATAAATGCCTTTAGTGCTTAGATTATGATCTCTAATTACCTTACCGTTTCTTTATCCAAAGAAACAAGGTTCCTTAGAGATATAGTAGGACATGTCTAATACGAGACTGGAACTTCTTGATAAACTAGAAATCAAGGAAGCTATTAAACGCTACTAGTATTGTGCCATAAGGAGATAGATGCCGAAGTGAAGAGGTTTCCACCAGCCATTAGTGTTGCAATATGAAGACCATAAAACCATCTATGGAGTATTTTTGCCAAAAAACAAAATATGATCTAGTTTCTAGATAAATCAGTTTACAGAATCCAGGTAGAAGAAAATGTTAAATAACACCACAGGTATACAATCAGGAACATCTGAATATGGGATATTCTATAAGACAAATAAGAAGAAAAACAAAAAAGCAAATGTCTAACAAAAGAGGTTTAAAAACGCGTGCAATATTTGAAACATGTTTGACTTAATGATTTGAAAAAACCTCTGAATTGCATTTCTAAGAAGGTCTATCCTCTACGACCTTGGTAGGATATTTGATGCTATTAAAACATTGTTGTTAAAAATTTAGGTGTGATTCTGTTATTATGGCAGTGTTTTTAAAAGCATCTTCATTTAACAAAATGTATCAAATTATTTACAGATGAAATAATGCCGTTTCTAAGATTTGCTTTAGAATTACCCAGTAAGTGTGTGGGTGGGGTGCGAGGCGTGGGCAGAGAGAGAAGGAAGAGGTAAAGATAAAATAAGTATGGCCATATGTTAATGGCTGACGGAGAAGGGTCCCGGGCGTTATTATACTATCCTTTCTATTCACGCGTGCATGTTTGAAAGTTTTCATGATGAAAAGTTAAAAATAAATAAGTAAACAAACTATTGAATGCTGGAAAACAAACAAACAGATCAAACAACAAAACAACCAATTGAATCAGTATCCTTAGAAGTGGGGCCTGAGTGTTGAAGTGTTTTACGAGTTCCCAGGTAATTTAAATGTTCAGGCAGAGTTAAGGACCACTGCTAAGGAACAACAAAGTGGCCAGGGTTCAAGTGACCACACACAACTCTAACACATCTGTTGATGTGAGCAAGTTTGACACTATAGCTTTCTTTGCCATACAAATATTAAATAAGACCTTCTCTGTTGTGTGAGGTTTTTTTTTTCAAAGACACTCAAAGCTGATAACAAAGCAATAGCTTCCAAATAAAGTTGTTTTTTGGCATCTATGAAGTAATTGAGCCAAAATCAGTTTTACAAACCTGAACTCACTATTCTTCTCAGGGCTTTTTAAGAAAATTGAGAATTCTGTGTAGCGAGGAAAAATTAAGGAGTAACAGCTTCTTTTTTTTTTTAAAGATTTTATTTATTTTTTGCCCCCAAAGCCCCAGTAGATAGTTGTATGTCACAGCTGCACACCCTTCTAGTTGCTGTATGTGGGACTCGGCCTCAGGCTGGACAGAGAAGTGGTGCCTCGCGCACCCGGGATCCGAACCCGGGTCGCCAGCATCGAAGCGGGGATCCGAACCCGGGTCGCCAGCATCGAAGCGCGCGCACTTAACCACGAAGCCACAGGGCCAGCCCGGAGTAACAGCTTTAGAATGAATTGGTGGTACGTGTAGTGCTTCCCTTAGAAGTGGGGAGAAGAGAGATGTACTTTCCCTTCTTCTCAAACCAAGTGAAGATCTTTAAGGCAAAATTAGGAGATACTGGCCAGTGCTGGTTGAAGTTTATGAGACATATGGACTGATTTCAGACTCTGCAGGGACGATTCTAAATATAAACGGCTATGGCTATAATGGCTTGAGGTGGCCAAAAAAATGACTGGCACTGATAATACTCAGCCACCCCCCACCCCCCCACCCCCCTCCACCCCAGTGAGCGACAGACCTGCCTATTTACCGAGGACCAGATGTGAATCTGCCTGGAGATACTACAAGGAATTCTATCCAGGAGGATCTCCTGGAAGGCAAGGAGATCTCAGTGAAATGGGAACTGCTAAACACCCAGGACTACGAGAGTATAGAAAGAACTATAGTCAGGAGCTTTGTCAAGAATCCACACAAAAAAATGCCTGGAGAAAAAGACTCCACGACTGAACATCCGGCACTTACAGGGCACCAACACCCAGATGGGAAGACCTTTTCTGCTGCTTTCTGAATCCATCCAAGAGGGGCCAGGTATGGCTGGTATGGTGTCTTGGAGTTAAAGCATGGTAACCAGCTTATAAAACCCTCTTTCCACTTTAGGCCTTCAAGCTAAGGTGAGGCTTGAGCTGCAGAAGGGGAAAAGTTTCAAGTTTCCATGTTTCAAGTATTAAATTTACACAGGACCGTGCTTTTCATTTATTAACCTGAAGCTATTTTTGCGACTGAATAGCGTCTAAAAAGCAATAAATCCTGCTCAAGCTGTCATCTAAGTTTGGTAGACGTGGAGACTAGAAATCACATCTATAAAAAGGAAAAGGGAAAAAGTGAAATTGTGTTGTATTCACTGTCTTGAGCACAGCTCATTTAAAAATTTTTATAATGTTACAAATATATAAGTAAAAAGATATCACACTTGCTTATCTGTCTAGTATTTATTTATGTAATATCTAAAAGAACTAAAGAGAATGAGAAATATTTAGTTTTAATATTATTTTCATGGACTAAGGTGAAAAATTAAATACCCATTATATGTTTAGGAATTCTTAACATAACATTATCTACACCTGTCTTCTGTTATATGAGGCCATGTGTGTGTCAGAGAGAGAGACTGAGACTACATGAGACTGCATTCATACACTGAAGGAGCACAAATGTGGAAGCATATAAAGCCACCAGGAGCTGAATCTCATGGTGTTACGTAGAATTAGCTATCGGCCTCTCACCATAAAAATTCGCAAAGGGTTGATGGTGGATCTGATCTCGTATATATGAATCTCTGAACTACTCTTGCACAAAGGCACAGAAAAGGATCCACCAAAGAGCAGCAGGAGAGCCGTGCTGGCATTCAATGAATGCACTAACTGCTTTTTTACAGTGTTCTTCGCTGTGTTACTTCTATCATGCTGAGACCTGCATAAAAATGAAATGTCATACTTCACTACCCTTTTAGCCAGTGGTACAGTTTATTTTTTCGTCTTCTGATAGAGTTCACAAATTTAATAACTGCCTTTTATCCTGGTCTCTATACTCCCTCCTTCAGCTTCCTATTCAGTCTTCTCTCTCTGCAGGATTGCGGGAAATGCCTCATTTTAGGTTTTCTATAAAGGACATAATAGACAAGAAAAGCAAAAGCGAAGAGAATATTATCTATCATTTAGAAATGGACAAGGGGCAATCAGACCATTTTAATGGAGGCAGAGTGGGGGGGGGGAAGCTCCTTGCTATTGTGATATTTACCATTTTCTTTTGGATGAGACAATTTGAAGTGAAATAAATTGAATAGTTTCTGTTGAAAGGTATATTATGATTCTTCTGATCAATGTTCATTTTGAAAAAAAATAATTTATCCTTAATCAAAAAAATAATAGGGTTATTTTCAGGGAAATACTGATAAAATGGGACTGATTTTTCAGCTAATTAACAAATACAGTGATGAATTTGAGTGTTTCCGCTTTGATGCATTGGTTATAATTAATAATGACTTTGCAGTTCTCCACGTGTTTCCTAAATGACAATGACAATATCATTAATGAGGTGCATTATTGTACAGATTTTTTGGAAGTTGGGAAATGATGGAGTACTGTTCAGGCAATATTTCTAAAGAAATATCATCTGCTGGTGGAACCAATAATCCTTCATTTATATTTTCATTAAGTTCTGAATAACAGCATACCACATTTGAGGTGCTTTTAAACATGCAGGCAAACACATTACTAGCAAATTCCAAGAGTGAGTTTGTAACTAGACATCTTTGTTCCTGTCTCATGCTCTATACCTTTCACCTCTTTGATTAAAAACACAGCATGTAAGAATGCATCATTGTTAATCTCAGAGAAAATGGTTTCTAACATTGAATTATTTAAATGCTAATTGCAGTGCATTGCCTACAAATAATCAACTGGAACTTCTAACTAGATGATGTCTAATTCTCTTTTGAAATACCAAGTGGCTCTCAATGCTTCCATAGTTCTTCTCGCATCCCAATAAGTAAACGTCAAAGTGTGTGCTTTACAAGAAGCATGAAATTGACAATTGCTGGAATTAATTTTCTTCCATATTCTATTCTTACATTAGAATGCAGGAACATAGTGTTACCCTATGTACTCATAAAAATTCCAATACTAGATACATTTGATATGAATGTACTCTCATTATAATCTTCAGAATTCATCAGAATGCATTTCATGCCATTTTATTTTTTCTCTCGCAATGCTAAAGACATAACGGGCTTTGTGAGAGAATTGTGAGCTGGCTCGTAGTTAAATCATTCTCTCAGTGAAAATTCTCAAAGAGTTGATAAAAGGGGATATTTGTAAGTTAGAATGTTAAGAAGCTATTCTTCAATTTTGGTGTGCATAAGGATCATCTGAGGTATTTATTAAAAATATATATTCCTGAGCTGCACCTCTAGAGATTTGGATTAAATACTTTGGCAGGAGTTCCCAGACTTTGCATTTAATCGTCACTGCTTATGTGATTCTGCTACACTTTACAAAAACACATTTGGAGGTTTGTTTTTCATTACAATGGCAACACTTTCAAATATCCTTATTGTCTTTAATACCATCGTCATATTTTCAATTCTTCTGAATTTGACTAAACAGTTTATTTCATTTTATCCTTTCTTCCTCTAGTCTTTCTCAAAACTGCTCCATCTCTCCTTAAAATAACTTTTGTTTAATTTATTATCTCTTTCTTTTTGTGCTTATATAACTACAGCACTTACCTAGTTGACTTTCCTATTCCATTTTGCTCCATGTCGATACATTATGAATATTGCTATTAAAATAATTCTTAAACTTATTTATTATTTGTTGAACTACTTTACTGTTAAAGTGATTATACATAGATTAGCACAGTAGCTTTCAAATGCTGTGACTATGACTCACAATAAGAATGCCATTTACATTGTTATAGTACCTACATATATGTTTTACTGAACTATACATATACAAAATATATTACCCTAATTATACTAATTACCCAAAATATATTACCCTGATTCAATTCTTCTATACTATTTTATTCGATTCTATGATGATTTTTTAAATTATTGATAAAAATTCACTAAATTGGCCCACAAATGTGTTTGACTTGCATTTTGACTATTGGTCATAGACTTCAGTGACCACTCAAGAGTCATTTTCTATGTAATGACTTTGTTTTTACTTGCTACTTATTGTTCAGGAAGTCCTCTCAGGGAAATGTAAATTTATTTGATGATGAAACAGAAGGTTTAGTTTTGTCCTGGTTTTGCTGAGGACTGGGGCACTACAAATATATATTAGTTTATACTCTCTGAGATTTTATTCTGTAAATATTGTACTACGTTACCCACAAATGATCAGATTTATATTCTCAAAGAGATTATGATTTTCTTACTCACCAATAATCTTCATTCCCTTGGTTATTTGCTATTCTCAGCAACTTAATTTACGTAAAGTACTTACATCTATTTATTTTGCTAATAAATACTTCCTTCTCAGGAAATCAGTATTGTAGAGATTCTGTAGTCTGTATTTCACAGAATGTCAGAGTTTTGGGGCACCTGAGAAGACAACTATTCCTCTGATTCATGAGTTTCCTCAACAATATCTTTACTAGACATTGATTGTGGTCGGAATGCTTCCAGGGACAGGGAAGCAATGATCAGAACAGAAAAATGGAAGTTAACCTAAAAGAAACTAGAAAGACAAAATAGAGCAAAATGTGTCTGAAAAAATATCAATTAAGTGTTAAAAGTAGGGGTTTAAAAAAATAGAAATAACAGATTTATAAAAAGAAATAACATATCAATGAATAAAATTAAGTAGATTTGATGTCAAGATTCTCTTTTCTGTCTTATTCGGTTGTAGATCCTTGGCTCCATCAATTAGTAACTTGCATTTTTCATCTTTCCACCAACTTTAGATTTTCATTTTTAAAGATGAATCCTTGAAGTAAATTTTGGTAATGAATACACTGACCTACTCTTAGTTAAAACAGCACCTCTCATATAAAGATTAGTGTATTTCAAAATATAAACTAAGCTGGCAATAGACTTTCCATTTCCAATTCTTTGAATTTGATAGCCTTGGTTTACCTTTTGTGTTTTTTTTTTAAATTCCCATTTGACTTCCAGGGTTTGTAAATTTGTGTCAGGAGCTGGTGAATGTGGTTTCTTGTGGTCTATTCTTCAGGTCTCTTGGGTTGTAAATGTTCTGTCTTCCACCTGAAATTTCTGGGTTGATATTTTTTTAAGTGGTTATTTCCAGGATCTAGACTTGATGTCAACGTTATGTAATCATTTCTGTGAATTTAACCGGAGACCTTTTCATATGATAGAAATATTCAACCTATCTGCAGTATAATTGTATCTTTCAGCATCTGAAAATGAATTATAGGACAAGATAATCCCAGCATTTTCACTGGTAGGAAATATAATTCTTTCCATGTTAATTAGTTTAAGTAATGCATTGTTGACATTTACTTCAGTGAATAAAACAAACAACAAAAGGCAAAAAATAAAAAGGCAACATTAGTGGTACAGAGTCAACTGATATAAAATCATTGAAAGTGTTATATCATAATATTTACAAATAAGTTATTCACTTAACTATTGCCCTCATAAAGCAAGTATAATTCATCAATTAAATTAAAACTGAAAAGTTTTTTTTTAGAAAGTTGCTAAGAAAAAAATGACTTCTTATAAATTGTCTAATGAATTGAATATCCTTATACTTTGATAATATTGTAATTTAATATATTCTTTGGCAGGAAAACAGTAATTATTTTTTTGTTTTTGGTGAGGAAGATCAGCCCTGAGCTAACATCCCTGCCAATCCTCCTCTTTTTGCTGAGGAAGACTGGCCCTGAGCTAACATCCGTGCCCATCTTCCTCCACTTTATGTGGGACGCCACCACAGCATGGCCTGACAAGCGGTGCATCGGTGTGCACCCGGGATCCGAACCGGGGCAGCCAGCAGCAGAGCGTGCGCACTTAACCACTACACCACGGTGCTGGCCCCAGGAAAACAGTATTTTTCAAAGATGAAGCTTCAGTGAGTGGTATTTGAATCAGATATATAAACTCCTTATGGGTTTAAATACTGACCTGATATAAAATGAATTTTCCATTAAGCAAAATATTAATAAGGATTATGAACAATCCAGCCGTGGATATCAATGACATATAGGTAGAATTTAACGTTTTAATATGTCTTAACAACTGAGTCTTACTACTAAGTATATTTCTAATAGATCACTAAAATTCTTTGCAATATCAAGCCTTCAAGTCATCTCTTTCAGCATCCAAACAAACAAGCAAAAAAACACACACATACACATTTGCAATTCATGAATTCAAAGTTTTAGAATTTTTCATTATTAACGTTTCAGAAGGCTGAGTGATATTATGAGTTTGTCAGATTAATGCATATGCACACATGATTGATGAATTATATTTTCATAACAACTCTTTCAAGTTTAACTTTTTCTTCTAATGGGTTGGGTGGACTTTAAGCTCAAAAACATTTTGAACATAAATAAATATCAATCCATTGTAAACCACCATGCATTCAGCACAGTCATTCTCATGACATCTTCTCATACAGTTAAAAATGTTTTCAGTGAAGAGTAAACAAACGGGCCAACAAACCACTATGAAATAATTCTAAATTGAATTTTTAGTTACTCAGCTGTTACACTCACGGATTTTGATGATTTCAATTGGAAAGTCTATATTTATGATGCATATGATTTTGGTTAAGGAAAAATAATTAAATCAGAGTTGTAGTAGGCTTTTTCAAAGTAACCACTTTTATTGTTTTATACAAAGAAAACAAATAATCTAGTTTAGATCTGATAGTTTAAATTGGTGTAGATTTATCATATATTTATTATCTCCATTTTTCCTGCAGAATGGATTTCACCCAGCAGTGGCAACCCAAGGGAAGGTCAAGGTAAGCAGTCCGCCAGGTGCAGAGGAGCATTGTTTTACCAAAGACATTGTTTAAAATTGTCAAGCAGACTGTCTTTTAATTGATTTTATTATTATTTTAAAGTTTTCAACATAAAACACGCCCCTTACTACACATACTCTTGGTACTTCCTTCACCTACATTGCATAGTTGTTAAGATTAAAAAAAACTTGTGTGGCCCTGGCTATTTTGATATTGTTGTGTGCATTTTCTTGGTCTTAAAAATACTAAGAAATCCTAGACATAAGTGCAATTTTAATATTTGGAATAGCATTTCTTCTGTAATGTTAATATATACTTTTAAAATAAAAACCCAAGATTGTCTCCATTCATTTGATTTTAACTGTAAGAATGGTAGTGATCCAAAATACGTTCAGAAGATATCTGAAAACAAAATGTTTGCCAAATTCATCCTAATGCAAATGGTTTTGTCCTTAACCTTCCAGATAATTAGTTCTTAACTAGTACATGTGTTATCAATTTTAATAGTTAGGCCATAACTTCAGAGGAATAATGCATTTATGTTTCAAATATTTGAAAGAGTTCACGTATATAATTACAAAATTTTAAAATATGTAAATCGTAATAAAATATTTGAAGAGATACAAATAAAGTATATTAATTTTGGATACTTTTATTTTTATTGATTTTTAAGGTTTAGATCATATTTTAAATATGAACAGATTATGTACCTAAGTAGTAAGTAAATAATGGTTACTTTTAAAATAAGCATGTCTATATCTACTGATAACTGAAGATATTGAACACCATTTCATATGCTTATTGGCAGTTTGTCCATTTCAAAAATTAGGTTGTTGATGTTTTTATTGATTAATAGGAGCTCCTTATATATGTTCTGGATATAAGTCCTTTTTCTGATATATTTATTGAAAATATCTTCCCCCATTTGTTGCTTTGCATTCTCACTTTCTTAATAGCGTCTTTGAGGAACAGAAATTTCATTTTAACAAAGTACAATTTATCGGTTAGTTCTTTTATGATTAATGTTTTTAGTGTTTTTCTAGCCTATTTAAAAAATCTTTACCTAGTTCAATATTAGAAAAATATTCCATCCGTCTTCTAGAAACTTGTCTTACTCTTCAAATAATTTTATAATCCATATGAATTTATTTTTTTGTGGAGGGCATTAGATAGAGTCAAAGTTATTTATTTGTTTATTTTTTCTTTTTTTGGTGAGGAAGATTGGCCCAGACCTAACATCTGTTGCCAATCTTCCCTTATTCTATATGTGGGATGCCACCACAGCACGGCTTGATGAGCGGTGTTTGGGTCTGCACCCAGGATCTGAACCCGTGAACACCGGGCCGCTGAAGCGGAGCGTGAGAACTTAACCACCACGCTGCCAGGCCATCCCCCAAAGTTATTTTTGTATGGAGAACCGATTGATCTGGTAAGCTTATTAAAAAGATTATCCTTTCTCCCTTGTACTGTAGTAATATCTTTATCATAATTCTGGTGATCATATGGGTCTCTTTCTGGACTCTCTATTCTGTTGTATTAGTCTGTTTGCCTCTCCTTGCACCAAAATCTCACTGTTTAATTTGCTTTAAGATAAGTCTTGATATTTGGTGGTATATGTCCTCCAACTTTGTTCTTCCTCATATACGTCTTTAATTCTTTTTTTGGCTTTCCATTGCCATATACATTTTATAATCAACCGGTCAATTTCCATGAAAAAGCTGCTGAAATTTTGATTGGAATTGCATTAAATCAATAGATCAATTTGGGGGAAATTTTCGTCTTAACAGTATTGAGACTTCTAATTGATGAACATAGTGTGTTTCCCAATGGATTTATCTCTTTAATTTATATGATCTTTTTTAAAAAAATCATTTTAATGGTTACTCTAGAATTTACAACTTGCATTAGAGTCTAACTTAAATTATAATTGTTATTACTTCCAAACATTGCAAAAACCTTAAAATAGTTTAAAAAACTTTCTCCCCACTCTTCCTTTTTGTACTATAATTGTCATAAAACATATTTCTACATATATTCTAAATCCCACAAACAGTATTATCAAACTAAATATATTGAATTCTTAATTTCAGCCTAGTCAAAAGGTCTAATACACTTGTAAATACCCAATTTCATCACTTCCAAGTTTTAACTTTCACTAAAGTCTAGATCACAAACACAATTCAGCCAAGTTCTTTGCTACTTTATAACAAAGATTGCCTTTTCTCCATTGTCCCATAACCCTTTCCTCATTTTGATCCGAGACCTCCTCAGAATGGCCTTTACTGTCTATATTTCTACCCACATTCTGTACATGATTATGTATTCTCTAAGAAGAGGCAAGCTTTCTCTACAGCTTTCCTTTTACCTTTCTGAGCTCTTACCAGAATCGTCTTTAACATCCTTTCATGACAATCTCCATTTCTTCTAGCATGAATTCCAGCCTCCACTCATTACTCAGTTCCAAAGCCGCTTCCACATTTTTAGGTGTTTTTTTAGTCACACCCAACTTCTCAGTACCAATTTCCGTCTTAGTCAGTTGGGCTACTATAACAAATTGCCATGGACTGGGGGGCTTAAACAACAAACATTTATTTCTCACAGTTCTGGAGGCTGGAAATCTACAATCAGTGTGCCAGGATAGTTGGGTTCTTGGTGAGTGCCATCTCCCTGGTTGACAGAGGGCCGTCTTCTTGTTGTATCCTCACATGGTGGAAAAAGAGCTACCTAGCCTTTTCTTATAAGATCACTAATCCCGTTCATGAGACTTCCAACCTCATGACCCAATTACCTCCTAAAGGTCCCACCTCCAAATACCATCACATTGGGATTAGAGTTTCAACATATGAATTTCAGGGGAACACAAACAGCCCGTTGCCATATATCTTCAAAAGTGTGTATAAGATAATCTTTGTTATGCTGCAATAATAAATAACCCCTCTACAAACATTAATGGCTTACAATATAAAGGTATGTATCTATCCAATGTCTAGATCTAGGGGCTTCTGCTTCTAGTTTCCTTTCTCCAGGATCCAGAATGATGGAGAGTATATTGTCTGGAACATAATTGGTTACCCTGGCAGAGGAAGATGAGCCAGGAGAGGAAGATGAGGAAAGAGAGTACAATGATTTATTCACTGGCTCTTAAACTTCTGCCTAAAAGAAGTTCTGACATATTATTGTTAAGGGAAATCATATAATCACGTGGTCAATAGGCTGAGATGGTGTCCAGAGGAAAACCATAGACCATGGAGAAGAATGAACAAGGATTAAGGGCTAGGAAGAAAAGTCATGGTAATCCTGCCCCTATCCCACATTTGTGTATAGATGTGTGTAGGGAAGATCACTTATGTTTTTGTTTTATATTGCTTTTATTTCATGTTTCAGTACATAAATGTATAGATCAAGAGTAGGCACATCTGTATCTGATATAAATATATCTGCATTATTCATCCCTGGCTCAAGTTGTTACTATTACGTATCACTCAAAGAACCAGGTTTGTGAGCTTGTAGTTTGACTTCATGAGGTTTGGTGTTTGTTTTCCCAATTTTTTTTCCTATGGTAAAATACAGATAAATAAAATTTACATCTTAAACATTTTTAAGTGTACAGTTCAATGCTATTAATTACACTCATAATGTTGTGCTACTGCTATCACCATCTATCTCCAGAACTCTTTTTACCTTGTAAAACTGAAACTCTGTACCCATTAAACAGTACTTCCTTCTTACCCCAATCCCTGGCAACCACCATTCTACTTTCTGTCTCTATGATTTTGACTAAGTACCTCATGTAAGTGGAATCATACAGTATTTGTCTTTTTTTGACTTTCTTATTTCACTTAGTATTACGTCCTCAGGGTTCATCCATGTTGCAGCATATGTCAGAATTTCCTTCCTTTTTAAGTCTAAATAATATCTCATTGTATGCATATACCACATTTTGCTTGTCCATTCCTGTTTATGGATACTTGGGTTACTTGCATGTGTTACTATTGTGAATAATTTTGCTATAAGCATGGGTATACAAATATGTTTTTGAGACTCTGCTTTCAATCCCAGTGAAGTCGGATTGCTGGACCATATGGTAATTCTATTTTTAATTTCTTGAAAAACCACTGTACTATTTTCCACAGCAACTGAACTATTTTACTTTTCCACTAACAGTGAACAAAGCTTCCAATTCCTCCACATACTCATTAACACTTATTATTTTCAGGGTTTATTTTTGTTTTTTTTTTTTGGAAAGTAGCCATCCTACTGGTGTGAGGTAGCATGTCATTGTAGTTTTGAATTACGTTTACCTAATTGTTAGTGATGTTGAGGATCTTTTCATGTGCTTATTCGTCATTTGTGTGTCTTCTTTAGAGAAATGTCTACTTAAGTCCTTTGGCCATTTTTGAATCAGATTGTTTTTGTTATTGTTGAATTTTAGGATTTCTCTACATATTCTGGATATTAATCCTTTATCAGGTATAAGATTTGCAAATATTTTCTCCCCTTCTGTGGGTTGCCTTTTTACTCTGTTGATATTGTCTTTTGATGCACAATTTTTTAAAATTTTCATCAAGTCCAATTTGTCCCATTTTTTATTTTGTTTCTTGTGCTTTTGGTGTCATATTCAAGAAATCATTGCCAAATCCAATGTCATGAAGCTTTTGTACCAAGTTTTCTTCTAAAAGTTTTATAGTTTTAGATCTTACATTTAAGTCTTTGATCTATTTTGAGTTAATTTTTGCATATGGTGTTAGGTAAGTGTACAACTTCATTCTTTGACATGTGGATATTTAGTATTCCCGTACCATTTGTTAACAAAACTCTCCTTTCCCCATTGAATGGCCTTGGTACACTTGTCAAAAATCATTTGCGTGTTAGTTTTTGAAATAAAAGAATATAGTTTACCTGTGGGAACACAGCATATGTGGTAGTTATTAGGACTAATTGCAAATATTTTGGTTTTCGTCTTTCTGAGAAAATGGTAAGTTTGCATGTTTCTGCTGTGTCAGTATGTGTTTTGTTAGGAGAACAGAGTCACTCCAAGTATTCTGAATATAGAATAGAAACTGAGATTTATTATGAATGTGGAGGAGATTGAGAAGCAAAGCACGGGGAAGTCCTTGTGAAACGCAGAGAAGCTGCTACAGTAAAGTTAGGGAAGCAGAGCTGAACACCTCGGCATGATATATTGAAGAAGGTGTTTGTCAAAAGCTAGCTGAAAATTATTGCCTTTTAAAAAGAATTTCTAGAAAATCTCCCTCCACTTACCTCAGTTGGCAGCAGTGCAGTGGTTGTTCTCAATTCTCACCCAGAAGCAGCTGTGAATCTCACATCTGCTCACTTGTGAGCTTGTAACCACTTCCAGGGAATAATGACATCTGCTTCTCTCCTGCCTTCTAAAAGAGGATTCTAGAAAATATAGTTCCAAGCTTCTCCACTGTTAGGTAGAGGAGATTTTAAAAGGATATGGTGATTATACTGAATTGCTAAGAGATAATTCAGACATCCTACCAAATTGAAGTTAGATGTAGCTGTATGATTTCTTTTGGCCAATGAAATATGAAAAGTGTTGTGTCACTTCTGGGCAACGTGCTAATCTAAGAGTAGGTGAGGCTTCCCCCACATTCACTTTCCCTGACACAAGATGATGAAAGCATGTGTCAAGATGGACCACCATCAGCCTGGGTCTCTGAGTGAATATAATGAACAAAGCTGCCCTGCAAACCCACACTGGACACGTTGTATGAGCAAGAAATTAAATTTTGTCACATGAAGCTACTGATATTTTATTATGATACCTGACTATCCTGACTTATACATAACAACAATAGAATCTCACCACATATTTGCACACCACCCACCCACAAACAACCACAATCTCTGTGGCTTAAAGCAGGAGGGGATTATTTATTGCTATTTTACATCGTGTTAATCTCAGGTTCATGAGGGGTCTCTGTTTCGTGTTATCCCCGCTCCAGACTCTAAGCTAATGAAACAGCCGTCATATTTAATATTACCAATCAAAGTGACAGAGGAAAAAATAGCTGGTTCTTATTGTTTTTTTCTAGAAATGACATAGGACATGTTGGCTAAATTTTACTGGACAAAGCAAATCATCAAAATGCACTTACCTTCCAGAATGCACGAAGTGTAATTCTATGATGAGCCTGGAAGAGAAAATGAGCTAGAATATTTAATAATATTCTTAGTTATTGCCACAGTGGCATGAAACTCAAAGAGATAATGAATGTCAATTATAAGATCTGAAAGTATTTACAAGCTACAAAGATAAGCTGGATTACAAGTATAAAATTCAAGAGGGATACAAATAAAATTCTACATTTAGTTCACCCCAAACCAACTCTTCAAGTTCTCAACAACCTGCACAAGAAAGCAACTAACAAACCAAACATACAAAGCAGTTTTAATTAAAAACAAACAAAATAAAAACCAGAATACTCTGCTACTTAAAAAAAAAAAATTCAATTCTTAATAATATATTATCTTTAAAAAAGAAAAGTTATCCCTTATTCTTACACATTTCTGAGGCATTCCTGCCATTCCTGAGAACCCCATTGTAAGGGGTATAAAAATATCCCAGACTGAGATTGAATGAAAGATATTCTAACACATTTTGGGGGGAGTGAGGAGATGAATTGTTGAAAAAATTGGAAATCATTATTTTCTAGGGTAAATATCTCATTAATTTAATAACAACTATTTGGAGATACTTGGAAGAGAATTATACTTGCTCTTTATTCAAAGTAAAGAAAGAAAAATAATATAGAAGTAATGAGATGGATATTAGTCTAGTATAAGGAAGAATTTTAAGACAGTTTTCAAAGCAAAAAACAAACAATAGCAATAACAACAAAAAAGAAAACAATGAACCAAGCAGACTCTGGTAGAAAATCCCTTCTATAGGTAATTAACAAAGAAAGTGCTCAGTATCCAGCACTGTCATATTGATGTTATTAAAACATTTTTATCCTATGGGAGATTTGCCATATCTGAGATGGTTAGAGATTGTGTTACATCATGTATTCAAAGAAGCCAATTATAGGTCAGGCAGAATAAATAGCAAAAGAAAACGGAGCTAATTTTGAATTGCAAATAATTTTTATTTTCTTGATTGTCATGCCAAGTAGTTTCATCTACAATTATGATGTCATCTGGAATGTCAATCATATATTTTGCATAGAATACACTTTAAACAATGAAAAGTAATCCAAATATTACAGACACACTATTGCATTATGAGAAAAAAATGATATCCATCTTTATAAAAGTAACAAAATGAGTTTTAGTAGAGTCACACTTTCATTGATGTGTTCTCATAATCGCATAATATACTTAACTTTACACTTAATTTCTTTATAATGGTGCATGATGGTTTTGGGACATACATCATTTAGGAGTTCCTTACAGAGGAATTGTGCCTTTGCTATATAGAAGATCTCTACACTATAGGTCAAGGTTAAGAGTAACATATTCCTTTACAGAACCATAAAACGGTTGTGCAGTCAGTCTTAAAATGCCTAATACTCAGACAGATAAATAAACTAGTTTATTTAACACTGACAAAAAAGTTGTTTCTGTTGAGCAGTATTACAGGCATAATACTTGAGGCAAAACAATTGTTGAGATTCATGTAGGGGATCTGAAGAGTATATTGATGGTAAAAGGGTTGTGGTTAGTTTGTTCAGGCTGCTATAATAAAATACCACAGACTGGGTAGCTTATTAACAGCAGAATTTCTTGCTCACAGTTCCAAGGGCTGAAAAGTTCAAGATAAAAGTGCTAGCATGGCAAACTTTTGGTGAAGACCCCCTTCCTGGTTCATAGCCAGAGCCTTCTCTGTGTCTTCACATGGTGAAAGAGGTAAGGGATCTCTCTGGAGCCCCTTCTATAAGAGCACTAATCTCATTCATGAGAGCTCACACTCAAGGCGGAAGCACCACCCAAAGGCCCACCCTCCTAATCTCATCATCTTTGGGGGTTAGGATTTCAACATATGAATTTTAGAGGAGCACATTCAGACCATAGGATGCATTAAAAAAGAAAGTTAAAACCTAAAACTCTAATACACTTCTGTTCCAGAATACATTTGTGTTTTCCACAGAGAGAGAATGAAAACTTAAGTTTGGTTACTAGCAAAGAAAATAGATGATACAAAAGGTGACTGATTTGATGTCGTATCTAGTATCAACATAAATTCTAACTGTGAAATATGAAGGTGGAATATATTTGAATATATATTCATCATTTAACCTAAAGAAAACCTTTAATGAAGTATCTTCAAAGAAATAAATTAATATTTTAAAATAAATGAAATTTAGGAAGCCAATACTTACACAGGCATAACATATGTGTAGCACTACAACCATATCCTCAAATTTTCCCAACCTCAAGAATTCACAGATGACATGACAGTGAAATTTAAATTGGGCCTGTGCCAACTGGGATAATTATATTCCATAACCTGAAAACTGAATCTGTTTAATAAATCAATCGTAGGCCCTCTAAGCCATGCTTGCTGTATGTTGTACACTTATTAATGTGTGGAATCATTAAAAAAACAGAAAGAAGAGTAGTAGGTCATATCCAATGCAGAATTGAAAGCATTTGAATGATTGTAATCACAGGACAATTCTTCAGTTCACAATAATTTTTCCTAATTTTCTACTTTTGAGGCTGCGGCTCTATTGCTAATTTAGACTGAATCATTAGATGCTTTTACAAAATCAGCATATAATATATTTTGCTGTGAAAATCTTTTATTTCTTCATTGTAATAGAGAACTAAAAAGCCTGAATTTGATTAATTAATCATAAACTCAGTATTGTTCTAATTATTTTGCACAGTGAATAGGAGCAAAAGAAAAAAACAAATGTTTAGGAACTCTCTCAAAGTCATTCAGAAATTAGCAGCCAATGACCCAGGTGGGAGGCAGAGTGTGGCAGGCAATGTTATTGCCTTCATGGTCAGAAAATTTCTGAAACGATCACTTCACTTCATAGGAGTATGACTCACTCTTAATCTCTCTGACCCTCAGTTGCCTCGTACATAATCCTCCTGTTTTGGTCTAAATTGTGTCTCCTCCAAAATTCATGTGTTAAAATTCTAACCCCTAGTACCTCAGAATGTGACTGTATTTGGAGATAGGACTTTTAAAGAAGCAATTAAGGTACAATTAGGGCTTTTAAAGAGGTAATTAGGGTCAAATTAGGTTATATGAGTTGGGCCATAATCCCATATGACTGGTGTCCTTGTAAGAAGAGGAGGTTAGGACGAAGACACACAGAAGGAAACCATGTAAAGACACAGGAAGAAGACAGCCATCTACAAGCCAAGGAGAGAGGGCCTTAGGAGAAACTAACCCTGCCAAAACCTTGATCTTAGACTTCTAGTCTTCAGAACTATGAGGAAATAAATTTCTGTTGTTTAAGCTACCCCATCTGTGGTACTTGGTTATGGCAGCCCTTGCAAACTAACATACCTTCTAGAGCATAGAGTTAACATGATGATTAAACAGGATTATATATGTAAACCACTTGGCATATAAAAGATGATCAATCAGTTTTAGTTACTTTTCCCTCTCTAATCTTCCCTCCTCTTTCAAAAGAAAAAGCCTGAGATGAAGAATGCCCAGTATATCTGAAAAACTCAATAGCCAGTAAGTTTATAGGTAAAGATGTTCAACTGTGTCAAACCTGCAGAGAAGGAAAATAGGAAGCAAACCAAAGAAATAATTATATTTATCATTTCAGAACCAACTGGTAACCTTTCTGAAAGGATCTGAAATCACATCTCTGAGTTGATCATGAAATTAAAGAGGTAAGTTTGGTATAGTCTTAAACATGGAATCAAAGAGGCATGAAAGAGTTAAATAAGGATCCACAAAGCTATTTCTTATTATCTTCTATAATTACTAGCTAGAAACAAATACTTCATCATTTATCAAAACATTATATCTGAACATTGTTAAGCATTCCAAAAGCTTATGAGCTGAAAAACAAGTAGAAAGTAATCTAATCTTAACTTTTTCAGGTTTTGAAAAAAGTTAAAGACACGATTTTTCATTTGTCCAATCAATCTACTCATTGACTAATGATTATTGACTAGAGATAATTACCTCTAAAATATATTTTATTTCTTTTATGCTTACCCTAGGGCCCTCCAGGGAGCCTTGTGTATTAACCAGGCTAACACCTTGAGACATTGCCTTAAGATAGATTTATTTAAAATAAACAGATACCATTAATCTGGCCAGGCAGACATTTCTGCTTAAGTGTGCAACTGCACGCTGCTGAGCCGTCATGCTGGGATGCAGAACAGAGCTCTGATATTTGAGTTTAGTAAAGTGTATCCCCCCAGGTCTCCAAGAGATGAGAACATAAATTTGACATATGGAATACTTTGCCTTTATTGCCCATCAGCACCTTCAACAACACAGTGCTATGTCTGGGAGACTAGGAAATACGCCATGGAAGGATATCCTTTATTTATAACATGACTTTTTCTTGTGAAAAGACAAAGGAAAGTAGTAAGCAACAATGATTTTCTAAAAATACTCATCTTGCCATAGATTATTTTTTTTGTTTAAATAAGGAATAATTTTTTAGTGTATATTGTACAAACAGACTGTATTAAGTTGGCTGTGCTCTTCTCTGGAAAGGAAAGATCAAGGCAAACTAAAGACAAAAAAATAAGATCAAACACATCATGATACAATGCTAATTTAAAGTTAGTTCAATCTCTGTTCACTGGTTATTGTATGATCATATGGGACCCTTGAGAAGGATAAGACATTTGAGAGCCTTACAATCTGGACCAATGAATACCAGTAGGTCTTTTTGAAGAGTTATCTAGGTCTCTGGGACAGAAGCCAATAGCAATGACCCATTACAACTTTAGGCAATGTATCTTTAACTCTACAGATACAGCACTATTTAGAGATACTAACCTCTAAAAGCCTTTTGTTAGTGCAAGTGGAAAGATGAGTTTAGAGACATCCAACAAAGATGACTTATCTAAGGAGGAATTTGTGTGTCTATGTCTCAAATCATATGTAGATTTTGAACACAAAGGAAGAACATAGCACCTCCATCATCAATACATTGGTATGCTTGTCATATATTGCCACTTACGTATATGTTAAATCATTTTTTAAAAAGTGGTGGTAGCTTAAAACAATAAGATTTAAAATGAAATTCTGATACAATAATAATAGAGAATCAGGAGCAAAAAAATAATATAATAGATTATCTGACAGCTCACTGGATGAAATATCTAACAGAACACTTTATCATGATTTTGCAGACTTACACAAGATAACTACATATGCATAATAAGAGATAATTGATAAATGAAAATGCCATTTCTTGAGCTCTTATCATGTGCAAGGCACTGTATCCAACACCTGACAATATTTTGGCAATATTTCATAGATGAGAAAACTGAATCATAATGGGATGAATAATTTACCTAAGGACATGCAAGCAATACGAGTTAGGACCTAGATTGGAGGACCTGAATTGAAAGCTGGGTTTGTCAGACTTCGGAGCTAAGGTTTTTAACGTTGTTTCAGTCTAAATCTGAAGAAAATAAATAAAAAATGATTTTAGTAAAAATTAGCCAACATATCATGAACAAAATGTAAAAATTAGCCAACATATCATAAACAAAAGGTTTATTTTTACTTAGGGAAAGGCAGTTTTCTTGAATATTCTCAAACTCCTCTTTTCAGTTGTACTAAAAAAGGCCGAGAAAGGTTAGTCTCTCTACATAGTGCTGTACACGTACAGTGATTCTTACTTAAACAATACGCACTCACATACACACACACATATATATATCCACCCATATATATGTATATATAGTTAATTGAAGGGGAGGGAGATTAGTCAAGGTTCTCCAGAGAGTTAGAACCAATAAGATATATATATATATATATGTATATATCCATATATATACACACACACATATATACACAAATATACAATATATTAATATTTATTTATATTCTTCTATATATATTTATTATAAGAAATTGGCTTATGCAATTACGAAGGCTGACAAGCCCCAAGATCTACAGTTCACAAAAAGGAGAACCAGAAGAGCCAATGACATAGTTCTGGTCCCAAGTCCAGCAAGCTTGAGACCAGGAAGAGCCAATGTTTCAGTTTTAGTCTGAATGGAGGAAAAAACCTACAGCCCAGCCAGAAGGCAGTCAGGTGGAAGGAATTCCCTTTTGTTCAGTGGAGGATTAGCCTTTTGTTCTATTCAAGTCTTAGATTGATTGAATGTGGCCCACCCACATTAGGGCAGGCAATCTGCTTTATTCAATCATTTACTTAGGAGTCTATTTACTTATTTAAATATTAAACTCATCCAAAAACACCCTCATAGAAACACCCAGAATAATGTTTGACCAAATATCTGAGCACCTCGTGGCCTAGTCAAGTTGACACGTAAAATTAACCCTTGCAGATAGATAAATAGATGGATAGCTAGATACAGATGGGAAGGAAGGAAAAAAGGAAAGAAGAAAGGAAGGAATGAAAAGCCAAAGTTGGCTTCAACATGCAGAGAAAACAAAAATATAGCAAACAGAAACTGTGGTGAGATTAACAGTTCTCACTCCTTAGAAATATTATCGAAAGTTTAAACTACGCATAAATGAGAGATCAGTGTAATAAATAACGTCTCCAGTCTAGCTTCATTTTTAAGTTTCTATTCTTCACTCTGATTTTAATACTTTAACTCTATTTAATGGAACATTATCTAGCGTTGCAAATATTTTTCATTAATCAAAGCATTTTTGCGTTGTTAAGTAGACATCGTTAGGGCCAATTCTATTGGAAAGATGAAAGTTCTCCTGCATTGAAATTTCATTCCCTTTGACATTAGATCCATTGATTTTTCTTAAAAGATGTTTATACACATCAATTTTATAGCTTTCTAGAGGAGAGTGTATAATTAAATATTGATGTTCCAAAATGCATGTATTAAATTAGAAGATTTATAATTTAAAAAATTTTTATAAATGGTCAAAAATATAAAGATTTGAAATATTTCTTGCCATTTATGATGTTCATTTATTTCTATGTTCTGCTTCAAAGCAGATCATGATTAATTCATTGCAAAATTCCATAGAGGATTTCTTGCAATTATGATTAAACATTTTTTGTCTTTATCAGATTTTTAGGAAAAAAAAATGTGATTGATTTTGAACTCAGGGAATTGTCTTATGTGTCAAACATCAAGACACATTTCTTTATTGAGAAAGACGCTAATATATATCAGAATAAAAAATCATGGATATCCTATTGCAATTTTTATGAGAGAATTTTTCCTCCCTCCTAGTCTTCATGAATTTTAGTCTTACATTTTTTATATATGCAAGACTTAATTATTTGATATAAGATAGGGAGAGAGGAGCCAATTTACCTGCCAGTGAAATAGCTTTAATTACTTTCAGCTTTGTCTTGCTCGTCCACCTCACTGCATGGAGAATTTGATATAAGCATTTATCATTTAATTCCATGGAATCAAAAATTAATTAATTTTTCCACCATCCACCCTCTCCACATATTTCCCCAGGAGCTTCAACTGTGAAATGGGCTCTTCTGCTATCAATCCCAAGAAAACTAGAAAGAAATTGTGCACTATTAATAAAAATTTATTTCTTGATAACATAATTTCTCTCATTATTTGAGGGGCTAGTCAAGTGTACATAAATACTGTACACTATAGTGAAGCATAGACACTGGAGATAAATTGCCTGGATTTGAATCTTGCTTTTGTCAGTTGCTTGTTGTGTGACCCTTCTGTGTCTCTATTTTGTCATGTTTAAAATATGGATAAAAATGATAACTGCTATATTAATTACAGTATTACAGTGTTAATGAAAAGCTTAAATGAGTCAACCGATGTAGGTACTTAGTAGAGGGCCTGACCTATAGAGAATCTCTTTTAGTGTTTGCTATTATATTATCAATTTGAGCGATGCATCTACTGTTATATAATGTCTGCTTCTGTATATGATCAATGGATTTCTATTAAGGACAGGTTTTGTTGTGGTATTCCTACTTGAAGCATCCCAGAAAGACATTTTCATGCATTATCCCACTTAAAAAATAGAGAAGGAACTGCCACCCCATGAGGGTAAAATTCTTGGATCACAGTTATTTGATTTAACCCATTATTTAACTCTGAATACATTAAAACAGTGAAAGTACATTTCCTCTAATTACAAGATTTGTTATAAGAAGATAAATGATAATTTTATTGAATTTCTGAGATGTGGAAACTTATTACAGCTTAGCTGCATTTAGTATAAAGTGCATCACTGTACTTTTTTATCAATTATGTTTTATGTAAAAATGTCTGTGTATGACAGATAGAAAATGAAAAGACTTTGGGTGAATAATTAATACAAAAATTAGCAAATTTTTAGTTTGACAGTGTCAGCAAATTTTAATGTACTCCTAAAATGCTAAGACATTTTGCAAAAGATATATCAGCATAATATTTTCATATATAATTATGGGCGGGTGGAGAAATATGCCTTTTTGTATCTTATTATATGTATTTAGTTTACATTTTAAATTATCAGTTAATACTCTTAATTCAATGCCATCCAAATGTGGCTTTTCTCTTTTGCATAAATTTGATCAGTTCCTGATGAATCACGAAGAGTTTAGATTAACTGAACTGAACTATTTTTTTCTCCTTAATCATGGAAACTTTAAAAACAAGTTTATATAAATATGCTGCAAAGCGAAAGTTTCTACTCCTTATATAAACCTCTGACCGCTTGGCCAAAATTTTGAACTTATCTTTGGTCCATAGACATTTGATTATAACTTGCTTATACTCAGTGACATGTAAGCTATTTTTTTTTTTTTTTTGGAGAGGAAGATCAGCCCTGAGCTAATATCCGATGCCAATCCTCCTCTTTTTTTTTTTTCCTTTGCTGAGGAAGATTGGCCTTGGGCTAACATCCATGCCCATCTTCCTCCACCTTATATGGGATGTTGCCACAGCATGCCTTGATAAGCAGTGTGTCCGTGTGCGCCCAGGATCTGAATCCACAAACCCCGGGCCGTCGAAGCGGAGCGTGCACACCTAACTGCTGTGCCACTGGGCTGGCCCCTGTAAGCTAATTTTATTAAAATAAAATTTTAATTTTGATTTCTGAAATTCACTATCTTTATATCTCTATTGTTTTTTTTAAAATACGAAGCATCACTAAGAATAATCTACAATGAACAGAGCAATCTGTGATTAATATGTATGTGGGAAAATGCTGAAAATCTACCACCAAATATTAAAGGGCTGGCCCTGTGGCTTGGTGGTTAAGTGCGCGCGCTGCGATGCTGGTGGCCCGGGTTCGGATCCCGGGTGCGCATCGAGGCACCACTTCTCCGTTCATCCTGAGGCCGAGTCCCACATGCAGCAACTAGAAGGATGTGCAGCTACGACATACAACTATCCACTGGGGCTTTGGGGGGAAAAAATAAAATAAATAAAATCTTAAAATATTAAAAGTATTCTTGAATTTCAGATCACATACAACAGAAATTATATCTTAAGTTGTGCTTGGACCAATGTAAATAGAATCAGATAACCTGTACTCTGACCTGGGAAAACTTATGTTCACCTGGCTATTAAATGGAGTTCCTTGTCAAGAGAGTAAATAGAAATTATTCTTGACAACATCTCAAAACTAAGCATGAGGTTCAAGGGCTATACCTCAAGATTTTCCTCTGCTTTTACTATAAAATACAGCACAACTGTATTGGCCACTAAATAAATGACTAAATGCCCAGTTCTACTGGGATAGTCCAAATTTAAGCAAAATATCTTTATGTTTAATGTAAGATTAGTGGGCTAAGAATTCCACATCCACACTTTAACACTGAATGTTTTGTTGGTTAGAGATAAACTTTGAAAAAAGAGGAAAGGATTTACCTATCTACTTCCGGCCCATTTCCTAGTCAGCTCCTTACGTTACTTATGGAATTTTCTTTAATAGAAAATAAGATAAAAATACTTCATGGTGCTGTTTTAATTCAGTTCAAAAATATAATCTATGAAAATGTCACAAAGTTATTTTTTTAGTTATTTGAATGCTTATTTTCAGCTGTCTCTTCAGCTGTTTGATCTGATTTAAAAATATGACAGACGTAGAATGCCCAATACGGTGATATGAGGAGGTTGGCAAATCCCCTTCCCAAACCCACTATAAATACCATACAAAATTGTCAAAAACAAACATTCAAAAGCTCTAGAAATTGACCAAATACAAACAAGTGCATTCTTGAAAAATTATTGAACTTTGAGTAAGAACAATGGAAGTCTGTGGCATACTTGCCTGAGGCTACTCCCATCTACCCAGCCCAGCAGGGCTGTAGTTCTACCGGGATGGAGCAAGACACAAAAACCCTCAGCTTCAGTGCCTGAGGTGACTCACTCAAATTGCAGTGGAAGACATGCTCAGGTTGTCAGTAAAAGTTGCAATCCTAGTGGCAAGTGAATGGAGAATATCAGCAGCTCTGATGGCCTGAGGTTGAAGTTCTGGCTAGAGCAAGCAAGGGATCAGTGAACTAACAAGAATTTTAACCAGGAAATCCTGAAAATGAAACAGCCTTATGTGAGGTGTCTGCACGTCCCTGGCCACCTTCTGCATGCATATGCAGGAGACTAGAGGGGCTCCAAGATACACACACATCCCTGGATGACCAGAGACTGCTCATGTCTGCAGAAGAGATGCAAAAGGGCCTGAGAAAAGCCTGACAGATGGGAAAACCACCAGATCAAAACACTCCCCAGTTAACTTAAGCATGGCTTCTGACAAATCATTGCTTGACCACTAAGCAATGCAGACTAAAGAGCGACCCCTAAAATGCCAGGTTCAAAAAAATAAATAAATAAAACTGAGCAGAGACATGAATAGCCACATACGGTGGAGACACATTTTACTGATCTATTACAGGAAAATCATTAAATAATAAACAAAAACAGCAACAGCAAAGCAATGGGGAGAAGTCAGAATCTAAAGTTGCTAAAATATATTACCTGAGTGCAGTCATGCACAGAATAACGACGTTTCAGTCAATGACAGACCACATATATGACAGTGGTTCCATAAGATTAGTACCATATAGCATAGGTGTGTAGTAGGCTCTACAATCTAGGTTTGTGTAAGTACACTCTATGACGTTCCCACAATGACAAAATCACCTAACGACACATTTCTCAAAACGTCATATCCCCGTCGTTAAGCCATGCCTGACTGTATATTATCTAAGTGTACAGTTTTCAACAAAGAATCATGAGATATGCAAAAAAACAGGAAACTGTAGCATATACTCAGGGAAAGTCAATAAAACTGTTTTTTAGTGTACGCACATGTAGGATTTAGCAAAGACGGGAAAGCAGCTATTCTCTCTATATATTTAAAAAGCTAGAGACAATAATGTTTAAAAAATTAAAGGAGAGTATAATGTCAATGACTCTGCAAAGGAAGAGTTTTAATAGAGAAATAAAAACATAAAATAATGGAAATTTTGGAGTTAAAAAGTACAATTTTGAAGAATACATGTTGCTAGACATATGTTTACTGACTTCAGGACTTTCTATAAAGGTACAGAAATGAATATAACATTATATTAGACACGTAGATAAATGCAACAAAATAAAATCTAAAAATAGATCCACACGTATATGATCAATTAATTTTTATCAAAAGCACTATGGTAATTCAATAGTGAATTTTCAACAAATGCTGCTGGAAAAAGTAGACGGACTTATGAAAGGAAAAAAAATGAACCTCGATTCCTTCTTCACACCATACACAACAAATTAATTTGAAATGTAAAAGTAAAAGTAAAAGCTGCAACTATTTCTTGGAAGAATTATAGGACAATGTCTTGGACACTTTGGGTAGGCAAAGTGTTTTAGAAGGTCACACACACAGACTAGACATATGAGAAAAAAAATTTAAAAATGAATTTATTCAACATAAATATTCACACTAAAATTTGTACAAAATTGTGCATAGCAATTTTATTTCTGATAGCCAAAATTGGGCACAACCCAAATGTCCATCAACAGATAAGGTAATCAGACTTTAAAAATTGTAGTATATTCATAAATGGAGTATTGCTCAACAATAAACAGGAATGAATTTCTAGCATGCAACAACATGGATAAAAATATTATGTGAATGAAACAAACCATACAAAAAAGGAGTTTAAACTGTGTGAATTAATTTACATGGGCCATAGAACAGCAAAACAATAGTAATATATCAGATCAGTAGTTGTCTAGGGTGAGGCATGGGAGTTTGACTGGGAAGGGGCATGAGGGAAAAATTCTGCATGATGGAAATGTTTTATATCTTAATTTGGTTGTTGTTGAGCAAACTGTATACTTAAGGTGTGTGCACTCTATTTTATGGAAATCACACCTCCATAATGAGCTTTAAAGAGAAAAGTTGGGCTGGCCTGATGGTGCAGCGGTTAAGTCCATGCATTCTGCTTTGGCGGCCAGGGGTTCGCTGGTTGAGATCCTGGGTACAGACCTACTCACCGGTCATCAAGCCATGCTGAGGTGGTGTCCCACATATAAGAACTAGAGGGACATACAACTAGGATATACAACTATGTACTGGGGGCTTTGGGGATAAAAAAGAAGAAAAGAGGGAGATTGACAACAGATGCTAGCTCAGGGCCAATCTTCCTCAAAAAAAAAAAAAGAGAGAGAGAGAGAGAAAAGCCTACGCAATCTCATCCATCCTCATGGTTTCAAAAATTATGTAGAAACCAACTACTAAATTATGGCTTAAGCCTTGATTTCTCTTTTGGACTCTGAATCATGTACTTTCCTCTTTGACTTATCAATTTCAATATCTAACAGTATTCTTAAACTTACTATCTCAAAATCAAACAAACAAAATATCAGTTTATGTTTCCCTCCAGCTTTTACCATCTCTATTAATGGTACTGTATCTATCTATCTTATCTATTTTAGATATCGTGTATGTATCCTCTAGTCAGAAACCTGTAGGCTATTCTTGATATTTTTCTATCCTTTATTTTTTACATCTAAAATGTGTTCAAAGAATTAATGGAAAATATGATGACAACGACTCAACAAATAGAGAATTTCAAATTGGTGTGTTTTTCACATCTAATCCTGTTGCTATACCTCTTTGGTATCCACTCTAATTCTAGCCGTCATCTCTCTTTCTGAAATTATAGTCCTCAATTTGGTCTTCCTGATTGTTTGCTTGGCCCATTTAAAACCATTCTCAGTATATCAACAAGGCAGATATTTGGAAAGTGTAAATGAGGTCATAAAAACACCTGTTTACATCCATTCCATAGATTTTCATTGCATTTCAAATAAAATGCAAACTCCTATCTGTATCAAGTGTACCTCTCCAATATGAAGACAAATTTCCTATTATTTGGTACATCACATAGATTTGTCTTCAGAGAAATTCCATTATAAAGAATAATATTTATCATATGGTAGACACCTGTTAAATATCTATGGAATTAATGAATAAAGTTGACCACTTTCATTTCCCAAATAAGCACAGTGCTTTCCTACATCAGGGTTTCTATAGCTAATGTACTTATTACCTAGAATAGTTTAACCCTAATTCTTTGCCTGGCCAACCCATTCATCTTCCACTTTTTATTTTAAATGTCACTTTCTCTGGCAGGACTTCCATAACTCTCTTCACCACTTAAATTAGATTCCACTCTTATTCTATTTTAAAATACTCAAAACCCTCCTTTTTAGTTTTTATCACATAGAGTAAATATTTATATTTAAATTTAGTATTAAACATTTAAAATACACAGAAGATTCCAGGAAATAATGCATTACACGTCTATATATCAAATTAACAAGGTAAAAGAAAGATTAACATTTAGCCATATTTGCTACAGTTCTCTCTCTTTCTCTGTCTCTCTTTTTAAAAATAAAAATGTACAAGTAAAGGTAAAGTCTGTTACCTACTTGGTGGTTATTAGTGCTGTTCACCAAATATCTGACCTCTCTGAACCTGTAGCAGGATTGCACTTCCTGGCCTCCTTCTTGTTTGATGGAGTCATGTGCATGGTTCTGGCCAATGAGTTGTGAATTTAACACATGGCTATCACTTCTGGATTTGAGAATTTAATTGCCCATGTAATCTCTCTTTCCCTCTGGCACAGTGAACAGTGACATTTGAGATGGTAGCTGCTCAATTTAGCTTGAGTCCCTGAAAGAGTAGCATAAGCAGAATCATACCCTCACCTCTCCTGATCCACAAATGGTAGCAGCGTATGAAAAAAGAAGTCTTTCTTGTTAAAAGACACTAACAATTGGGAGAATACTCTGCAGAATAACCTAGTCTCTCTTCACTGGTAAAGTCCACATCTCTTTATCCTTTCTCCCTTCCTATGTGAAAACTCTATTATGACTCCAATATTTATCCATAAGAATATAGTATTTTTGGGGGGCGTATGACACACATATTATATGTATCTTTCTTTTTTCACTTTACATTATTTTTTTTAAAGCAGCAACATTTATATATGTAGATTATTTTTAACTATTGTATAATATTTCTTTGTGGGAAAGAACATTTCTTTATCCGTTCACCTACTAAGGCTATGTTGTCTCTCCTTCCTCATTATCACAGCTTAGGAGTGAAGATCCTCGTATATGTGCAGATGAGTCTTCTTGCATATGTGCAAGAAAAGCAAGTCAAGAAAACAAAATTTTTCTTGCAAGTTTTCTTGTAAAAACATCTGGGAGTGTTGATGGAAGGAGAGCGCCAGGCTTTGTGGAAGATTTTTGACTAGTGATTTATTTTCTTTACTGGTCTTGAGTCTTCTGGTTTTCTATTTCTTGTCAAATATATTTTTAAAATTGTTTTTCTAGGAAATTATCTTCTTAGATAAAATAGATAACATTGATTTTAAATATTCACTTGTGATTTTGTTTGAATGATACCCAAAATTTGTTTTAATCAGGTATGGTAAGACACATAGACATGGAAATGACTGTCATGGGGAAGTTTTCATTATACTCACAGTCCCCTAGAAACAGGAGGCAAAGCACACTATGCAGGGCTACATGGGGAAGCACAGGGGGTGATAAGCAGGCAGAGAAAGAGAAAGGAACTGCTGACTGGCACCTTTATTGTGGTTTTCATGGGAAGGAATGGGCGTGGCAAGGCAATACAGCTAAACAGATATAGGATTGAATAATTTGAATAATTTTGGTGGGCTCTGGGATATAGGAATGGTCCCTAAATGTCAGGTACCTGGCCCTGGAGTGATCAGGGCAGGGGACTAGTGTCCCAGAGTGTGAGAACCCCATAAAGGAGGTGGTTGGGGGAAAGGGCCCCGGATTGGTTGGTTTGCATATTAAGGGCATGCTCCCCAGCAAGCCATTTACCATTTCTAGCAATTAGCTAACCCTGGGAGGGGCAGTCCTTCCTGAGTCAGCAAGGCCCCAGATGTTAGCACATCAAGAATAGAGAAAATACAAAAATATAGCTAATACGGATTTAAAAAAATTTTCTCCTGTAAGTTTACTTTTTAATTTATTTACATGTTTATCTCTCTGTTTTCTGCCTCTATCACAACACTATAAGCTCCTTGAAGGCAGGGAGCACATATGTTTGTTATATCTACCACCTCACACAATGCCTAATGCACAGTAATACTGAACTAATATTTGTTGAATATATGAATAAATGAAGAAACAGTGTTTTCTTTTATACTCATTATTTTGCCTTTAGTCTGCTGCTTAATTTAATTAACTTTATTTTTCTAATAAAATTGTTTGTGCTACTCTTTTTAATTTTCTGAAGAAAAAAGCTAGATTTAAGAATGTAACAAACCTCTTAACTAGAGGAAATTTAGACTTCCATCTTGAAATTGACATTGTACAGATTTGCAGAGCCAATGCTGCCTATAAAATCTACATTTGATGGTAGAGCTGGGAAAAAAAAAAGAAAATATTAAATCCATCTCCAAAATATCTCTATCCTTGGGAAGAGCTAGTATGGAAAGGAACAAAAAAAAAAAAACTGTGGGGAAAGAGGACGTAAAATATTCTTTGGTTTACATGTAGCCTGAAGGACAGATCTCAGGCTATTTGGCCTGTTGGATAACTCTACCTCCGAAACACAAATTTTACAGTTTTAAAGGGACGTGCAAAGCAGCTTTTATTGAAAAACAAATGCTTGGTTATGATTTCTGTGAAACTCAGGCTTGTTTTAGGAAAAAAAAGATAACATAAGAAGTAACTATAGAAACATCAATATTGTGAAATATCATGGTTTGTAGTACAGTAGAGAAGTCTAGAGAATTTCATATTAAAACTAAAGCAAAACATCTAATTGGCATGGCCAATGAAGAGTAATAATATATTATTCTTGTGAAGCCGTGGCAAGAGCAAAAATCTTTACAGGGGCAAAGATGTCTAACATTGTACAACAAGTAGCAGCTGGTAAACTATCGAATCTCGGTGGCAAATGAGTGTGATTTTTCCTAACCAATAAAATTATAAATAACTCTCATTTTTTAAGAGGAAAGGTAACAACTCTCTTGTATATGGAAAATGTAAAACTTAGTATGCCTGAATGAAGAATAGTTTCCTGTGTCACATGACCCTGTTGCCCATAATTTTATTGATAGTATTTTTTATTAGTTCCCAATTCAATTCTCCTTGTAAGAGGAAAAAATAATTTATTTCAGTGCTTCAGCACTTAACACATTATGACCTTCATCCTTCACTACAAATACATTCATCCTACCTTGCAAAGCTATAATCCCTGTGGACAGGGCATAGACGTTAAAAGGAAAATCTATTCTTCTTTAAAATGGGGAAGAGACTGAGATCCTTCCTAGAAACACTGCCTCTTTATGCTATCATCTGTCTCATCATACACCATATGTGATGGCACTAGGAGACATTAGTCTGAGTAACTTACAAATCTCAGCAAGCATATACTTCCCTTTTTGTGAGCATCTTAGCAATGACACTGGACTTTAAGTTTCTCAGAATGTTTGCAGTTTAGCAAGTTAACCCATATGATTACTTTGTGGCCCTTTTTGGAGTACATTTCTTCAATACACTCTGCTTTCGTTTTCAACTCTTTACTGCATTGCATGTGCACCAGATTAAATACCTTTTTGGAGCAATAGAAAAGCAAGGGGTTAGCCAGTTTAGGTTATGACTTGATGGCTGAATGGTTCACATATTCCTAATTTATAACACCTGCAGTGAGTTTTTCAACACGGAACCTTGGAGTCAAAGGGATCAGGAGGCAAACGGCACCAAGACTTAACTCTGGAGAACTGCATGTTGAATTGCATTAAATTAATACAAGCACAATGCTTGTTTAGTGACCAGATTTTCACAGTAGGGGCTGGTGAAAACGTGTAGCCAATGGAGGTTAGGGAAGTGTCTATCCTCCTCCTGGGCATCTTCTTTTAATTTATGTTTGAACACTAACATGAATACACAAGATGGCCAATTTTTTGGCTATGTCTCTAAAAATATGCTTACTACAGAGATCCTTGGAACTTTTTCTGTACTTGCACATATCACCTTCCTGACCAGCTAATGTTGGCCTCTAGACCTCTTGTTTCCATTCTTTCATCACTAGCCCACCGCCACTGCCTTAGTTCAGTCACACATCATTCATTTTGTGGATTACTCTAATAGGTTCCTCTTCCCTCACCTACCTATATCTTTCACACACTTTAATAATTTAGTCTTTTCATGCATACTTATTATCAGATTTACCTTGTTCTTAAAACATGTTAATCCCTCCTTATCTCTGTGTCTCTCAAACTGGAGTACTATATACTCTAAAATGGGCCAAGAGACACTTGAAAGCCAAAGAATACTTATGGCACACAGCTATTGAGTGTCACGGGTTTTGTTGTCATTGCTTGCTTGCTGTTTAGTATTTGGTGTAGAAAAATATTATGATATTGAAATTATACTAATATATATGAAAGACAATGTAAAATGGGCATTTATTTAAAGGTGGCTATAAATTCAAGATTTACATTGGGCTAACCATGTGGATGATGGGTTTTACATATTCCTATTATTCATTTAAAAAGTTCTATATGTTAACTACTACTATTCTGCTCATGTTATAAACAAGGTAATGGAGACCAGTGGTGGTGGGGGCAGGGAGCAGCAGAGGAGGGGGAGGGGATCATTGGGGCAAGGAGGAGGGGATAAACTGGAAGGAGAAAACTGAGAGACAGGAGACGGGGGAGGAGCTGCTAGGGAGGGGAGTTTGTGTCTTTTATTTCCTTCTTTATAATCATTTAATGAATATTCCAAACACACCCTTCACTGGTCCACAGGTAAAATACATGATAAAGAAATAAAATTCCACAAGGACACACTGTCAGCAAACTGTAGATTCGATTCGGGACCCTACCTCTTAACTAATGACATATTGCTTCATGGAAATTTTATTCTTGAAGGAGAGTTTTAAGTTTACTTCCCTTTATCTTTGCCTCCCTCTGCCTTCACTTTATAAAAGGTTATGCTTCCACTCTCCCCTGACCTTACAGTATTGTCCAAGGGACATTTGAAAAGCCCTGTCTATTTCATTTCATGACGTACAAAGGTCTTTATTACATGGCCCATACACACACATCAGTATCATCTTCAGCCTCCTATGTCTATACACTCTAATTCTACTGAGGCTTCTTGCCTCATTTTTTCATACTTTTGTATCATTGACAGTGCTGTTCCTGCTGCTTGAAATATCTTGCCTTCTCCATCTGGTTAATTTTTATTTTTTGCCCAACTCTAATCTCAAATGATACCTCTTCTATGAATCCCTCATTCTTGAAAAACAATTCTCTATTTCATGATTCATCCCATGGCATCTTGTACTCAAAAAGAGTCCAGCATTAGGCAGAATCAAAATAAAGATAAAAGACAAAAAAAGTATGGGATGTTCATAGAATAGAAAAAGTCATCTGAGAAAAGAACCAAGATAGGTCAAAATAACGAAAACTAACTACCATGCACCTCCTAGTGATAGGATGCAATACCATCTATAATCTTGCCAAAGTGATTAAACTTGAGTATGATCAGAGCTCTGGATCTAGCTCATGACTTGCAAGTGATAGAGAGAAGAGAAAAACATGTCGAACTGCACTGTGAGATGGAAATCAGCAAAATTCAGACTGTAGAAAACTCTACAGGTCAAATGGCCCAATTTTTCAATACATGAATTCTAAAGACAAGAAAGCAATGGAGGGAGAACCTGTAGATTGATTATAAGAAATCTGAAATACATATCAAGTTTAAGATTGGGCAAGACTAAACTATGTCAAAGAATGTACATTTGTGTAGCAAAATCTAAGAAATCCAAGGAAATAATTTACTAAAATAGTCAAGAAAGTGGATACTTTTGGAGAGAAGAAAGAAGCTGTGATTGAGAATAGGCCTATGAAAGGTATTCGCTATAAAATAATTTGTTAACATATTTTTGTATAGTGTGTTTTTCTGGCTAGATGCTGTTCAGGTCCCCTTTTTGAGCAGATGATTAACTCCACACCCAACCACTTCCGTTATCTGGTTCTCAAACCCTGGGACCACTATGCACCTGTCCTAATTGCTCCAGGGGCATGTACCAGACAACTAGCCACAGCTTCTATGCCCCAGAGCCTAAGAAATTATTCAAATTAGCCAATCCACAGGGAGCCTGTAAAATTTAGTTAACCCTACCCTGCTTGCTATACATAAACTGCCCCCTACAGCTCCGGCTTGATGGTATCCTGCCACCAGATGCACCCCTTTGGGTGTGGCCCTGCATGGCAGCCTTCTCTTGGAGCTATACATAAGAAAGATTTCTGTCTTTCCTTTATTCAAGTGTCATTATGTGGTATTATCCTGCCATCAAAAGAATCTTAAAACCTTTTAAACGATATATAATCTATAAACTTTACTTGTGTGCACTCTACCTTAGGAAGTGAGTAGAGGATATGTGTCACAAAATGAGTAAGACCAAGACAGAAAGACAGAGGGTTCTGGAAAAGTGGAGTCTAACCCAGGAGACTGGTGAAGAGAAGTGCGAGGTGACATCTATAAAATAAAACTAGAGAACGGCTTGTCAGGATGGAAGAAGGACCAGGAGCTGTGGGAGGGCAGTTTCCGGGACAGGGGAGGATGGGGTAATGATGTGATACAATCTTTGGAAAATATTTTGTTAGTTTATTGACAGGTCTGTTGGAGCAGGAAGAAGAGGAAGAGGTAAGAAAAAGTGAAGCAAATAAAAGAAATAAAACAATAATTAACTAGGAAAAAATTTTATAAGAAAAATCAAATTACAATTCTTGATTCAGTTGCAACAATATTCACATATAAGGATTAATATAACATTGGCTATTTAACCAATAGCCAATAGATATAACTACACTAGGAAGATGGAAGGAGGACAAATAGGGGGGTAAGAATAGAAACCTCGAACATAGTAAAAGGAATTCAGAAGAAAATTTGATAAACCAAGAAATATCATTCTACGGCCATTATATAGAAATAGGGAGACAAATATCAGAAGAAACAGCTAAAAGAATTGAGAACGTTTGTGTAATAGTTGGAGTACAAACTCAAAAAACAAAAGCATTTCCACTTTCAGTAAAATGGCAACATACCTAGCCAAGTCACTTTTTAAAGTCATTGTGGGGCAGGCCCTGTGGCTTAGTGGTTAAGTGCGTGCGCTCCGCTACTGGCGGCCCGGGTTTGGATCCCGGGCGTGCATCGACACACCACTTCTCCGGCCATGCTGAGGCCGCGTCCCACATACAGCAACTAGAAGGATGTGCAACTATGACATACAACTATCTACTGGGACTTTGGGGGGAAAAAAAAAAGGAGGAGGATTAGCAATAGATGTTAGCTCAGAGCTCGTCTTCCTCAGCAAAAAGAGGAGGATTAGCACTGATGTTAGCTCAGGGCTGATCTTCCTCACAAAAAAAAGAAAAGTCATTAGGATATTTTTCCAATATTTCTAATATTTTCTAATATTCTTATTCTTAAACTTTATAAGCAATAACTGGCTTATGTTTGTCTTTTTGTTCATATTTAGTTTTCTTTTGCCTTCTTTGTTACAGACCCTGTAATCATGCCTGGAGTTCCCCAAGCTGAAAACATTATGATATAATTCTACATATGATCTAATTGGAGTATCTGAAGGAGATATTTTTAAAGTAATTTTAAATTAGTGTCAGTGTTTCACATTTCTATTTTCTGAATAAAAAGGAAATAAATATACTTTCTTGTTGTAAAGCAAAATAAATTTTAAATACTGCTTTCCCATATCAGTCTGAGTAATAGAAGTAGATTTGGTCCATTGAGCAAAACCATCTGCATTTAAGCTTAAGAATCACAACAAATGATAGGATTAAAAACCAAAACAGAGACTTTAGAAATGTCCACTTTCTTGTTGCCCCGTTCCTTAGAGGAGAGCCCAAGGCTATTTTTTTTACATTACAAAGAAATAAGACTTGTGTGGTTAGTTAAAATAGTGAATTTGTATTCTGTCCATAGACTCAGAGACCCAGAGACAACGAGTATATTTTAAGAAAATCAAGTGAAATAAATAGAAGTATGTTATTTCATAACTGGAAATAGCACACTGCCCTTTGCAAAAAAATTGTAGACCATGAGAGAAGAAAGGAAAAAACAAACTAAAAACATGGGCTATAATCATTCTTAGTGTATTATTCATTTTATTTTTAGCCAGCAATGCAAAACAGATCAAGGCTGAGATGCTTATTTCATGGTATGCTCATAAAACAAAAACTAATTAGTATATATACATATATATACACACTATATATGTATTCATATATATTAATATCTTTGAATAAGCTCAAATATCTATAAGGTGTAGTGTAGCATTTTTGAGCACAATTGAACCGTTTAGTTTCAAATGTACTATGCATTAATATCTGAAGTCACAGGCAATATCTCAGCTACTAAATCCTCTGGGAGAATTTATTTTTTTTTTTTATGAATCTGACTTGGACATATAGTTGGGAAAATACCATTGTATAATGGTTGTCTGATAACAGTTATAACTGGGGAGGAAGACAGATAGAACACAGAAGCATTGGTAGTGTCGGGAAAAGGCTTCTCTGACCAATTATGATGAGGTCTTAGGATCCACATAGTGGATTGTAGGGAACTGGCACCTCTTTATAGTCAAGGCAGGACTACAAGTAGAAGGCAAAGAAGCAGGTGGAAAAAATCATCTGCAAAGAGTTGAAATAAGCCAGATAGACAGATAGATAGGTCGGTTTGGGGGGGCAAAGCCTAATGCTGTGGTTCTCAAACTTCAACTTGCATGAGAATCACTTGGACAGCTTGTTACACTGTAGGTGCTCTGTCATGATCCCAGAGTTTCTGATTCAGTAGGTCTGGGGTAGCGTCTGAAAATATTGAACATTAGGTCAGCTCTGTGCTTCCAGAAAACAGTGATGGTTAAGAAATACTCCCAAACTTTTGTTTTCCAAACTGCCCCCGCTATTTTGTGTTCTGAGAAATGGCTTCTTGCAAAGAACCACTCTTTTCCATATAACTTAGATAAGACTCACTGTCCACACTTTCTCGTAACTCACATAGACTTGCAGTTGACTCGTTTACTTGTGACAAGGCCAAACACAGATCCTCCAACTTTCTATTCTTTGTCTCATGAATGATTAGCTAAGATTAGAACTGCTTGTCTTCCCGAAACTAACTATACACAGAGATAAACTAGTGTTTGGCTGACTGAGATGTCCCCTGATGGCAAAATGATCACAAATGTAAACCATTCATTCCTTCTGCAACTTGTTTTCCTTTCTCTACAAAGTTGAAGGCAAAACCAATCTGCTGAGACACTCTGATCTTCGATTTTCAGTGCTTGCCCTATTACATTAGTCTGAATAAAATCAATCTCCTTACTAGATTTTTTTTTTGTCTTTGATAGACCCCAAATTTTACATTTCTAACAAGTCCCAGATGATGCTCATGCTGCTGCCCTGGGGACCACACTTTGGAAACTGCCACCCTGATGCAATTATAGGCAATCGAGAGAATATCTGATTCGCGCTACAAAGGAAAGGGAAGCTGTTAAGTATGTGAAGCTGGTAAGTAACTGGGGTAAATAACAGTTTTTCTCAGGTGAAAATTCGGCCCTAAACCAATAATGGAGGAAATCCACCTCCTAGGTCTTTGGTGAAAGAGTGAGGGTCCTTTCCAGACTATGACTTTATGACCTTTCTGTCACGTGGTAAGGAGTGATCCCCAAAAGTAGTGTGATCTCTGCACATGAGGAACGCTATCAGCCTGTAGTCCTGGAGAAACTGAAGAAGGAAAAGAGTCCTTCAAGATGCACTAAGTAATCCTAGACCTAGAAAATTCAACTTTATGCTTCCTGTATTATTGCTACCAATGTCGTTAAGTCATTGACATATTTTCTTTGTTTATGAAGGCATTATTATATAGTTCTCGGATTTGAACCACATTTCTACATCCTCTCAGATAAAAACAAAAAAACAAAGAAAAACTCCAATCTCTATTTTAACTTGAGAAAACAAAGATGAAAATGCCTAACAGAATTCATGCTTAAATAAACACTCAGCAACGTTTTAAATTTTGCCTCTGTATTCATCTTTCATGTCAGCGAAGTTAACAATTTGGGTGCTGTATCTTAGAACAGCAGTGTAGGCATTCTCTTGCATTACAAACCTTGTGGCATGACATTTCTATCTTCTGCCCAGTGTTAATGATGTTCCATGCTGACCCTCTAGTGTGAAGGCAGAGCTGGAGAGCACATCTTTGATAGCAGTATTTACATGAATGTTTGATAAGCATCTGTCAGCTCCTTGTGTTTCTACAAGCCTAGAAACACAAAAGCAGCCAGGGAACCCCGGAGCTTTCGCCACCTGAAAGCATAATCTGGTGTGTTTGCTGAATTTCAAATCAGTACTGAGACTGTTCTCTTTGTAGCTCAGATTGTAATTTATGTATCATTTACTCAAAAAATAGAACAAGTGATAAAAGACAATTACTTTTTCTAAAAAGAGTTTTGAGTATGGAGGTCAGAATTCTTTTAATGTATGCTTATCTTGCTATATTTGCTATATTTTGTTTGATCCCCCTGGACACAAAATATCATGCAGATTGAAGTATATTTGACAGGTTAAACGGAGTTTTAAGAATATTGACTGTGTTCCTTTTCCCCCTCCTCCAAATCATAATGCAGCTATGCCTTGAAAGAAAAGATGGTACTTAGGAAAGACGTTATATGTATACAAACAGAGCGATATATATTTTGTGTCTTAACATGGGCAGTACAGAAAAAAATGCACATATTGATTGGCTTTGAGTTTTTTTTGAGACCCTCACATCTTTATTTTGGCTCTTTGTTCAATAATTCGTGACTCCCCATATAGGACTGGAGACAACTTTTTGTTTTTGACATTTCAGAGACGTAAAAAGTTAAAAATTTTGTGGTGCCAGAAATATCAACTTTATCCTCTTAAAATAATGTCTCTGCAAATTTAGTGGCATTTCTGCCACAGAGAAAATGGGTAAAATAGCTTGCTGGTGTCTGGTATTCTATAAATAACAGATAAGATTATAAAAACACTACAGTTAGTATTTCAGTGGTCTGCATATCATGTTGTGCTAATAAAACTGTGTATATAAATATGCTTTCATTAATGTGAAGTCTCTCAAAAATAAAAGACAGGGAAATAGCAAAAAGAAAGTACAAGCCAAGAAATCTAACAACATAGAGATGCCTCTTATCTTCTCTGCTAACTAGTTGTGTTAAATTGATGGAATTGTGTGATCTCTCTCAGCTTGATACAATTGTTTGAATTTCTGGATCAAGCTATTCTTGAAGCTAGCACTATCCCTTAGATTTCTAATTTACGTGAGCCAATGCATTCTTTAAAATACAATAACAGCAACAAAAACACTTAAGCTAGATTGAGACTTTTAATTTGCAACAGAAAGACTTTTAAATAACACGTCATTTCTATTTTAGAATGAATTCAGCAGCTAATGTTATTAGATACTCAATTTAATTCACCTTTTTTCTTTTCTATTGATCCATTCCCTCTTCAGATAATGGTCTGGATTTCCTTATAGATTTGTGTTAAGATTGGTTGTTTATACTCTTAACAGATATTTTCAATGTTGTATATATCTTTGTAAATTACTAAACTAGCATTCCATTTTTGTATTGACTTTCCGAGTGGGTCTATAAGGCAGAGGATATGCTGGCTATGATATCACACACACACATACATGCTGGTACACAGAAGAACTATCATAGGAAGTTAATTCCATTAATAAATTGGAATTCTGTTTTTATAAATTACTCCTATGAGCAAAATTTATGGTTATATACCACTGGAAGACACCTTTCTATTAGATCAATAGAACAACATCAAGTTTCTGATCAGTGTTTTAAGGACCAACTCTGTGACATGGCAGATTCATTATATAATGATTACCTTCCTACTTCCCATTCTTACTGTGACTCCTGTACGGATATGAACTTACCAACCTTAATTCGGAAAAGTAGGCACGCCTGAGCTATCTGAACATGATTTTAAAATGATATTTCTTTTACATTTTTACAGCATAGATATGGGAAAGTGGGAGCAAAATATGTGATTTTTCAAAATTTATTTCCTGGATATAACATGAAAAAAGGGTCAAATGAATAAATGATCTTGACAAATTCTAAGTTCTACTCTATCAAACAGCTTTCTTTATTAAATTACATCTAAAAATGGTTAAGACTTTTTGAATATCCAAGAACTGACCACAGCACTTTTTTTTTCATGGAATGTCACAAAGGGTGTACTTTGGGAAACATTTGATTAATGAGAGGGTTGCATGAAAAACTGTAGTGGCATCAGGACTAGGAGAATCATTTGCAGTCAACTTATTCATAGCCTTGAATTTACGCCAAATACTTTACATTTTGTTTTTCTGTAAAATAAAGTTATTAAAAGGTTTAGGATTGGTCGTGACACTTTCAGATTTGTACCGAAGGATGATTATTCTGAGAAGCCTTATACAATTAGATATACATCATGGTATTAATCACTTAAAGTTGCAGTACATTTTTTTGCTAGATGATGACAGCATACATGAAAATTTTGTACAATCTATTTTTCCAAACTTTTCAAATTTTATATAATAAGCAAGTTTACTATTATAAGTTTAAAAAGTAATAATTCTTCATTTAAGAAGGATCAAAAACCTTAGTTTTAGAAGAGTGTATTAAATATTGATGAAAGATGAGAGAATGGATGCAAGAATAGCAGGAGAAATTATAACAATCTGTGATAGATGTTATCAATTAGAGGAAATAGTCATAAAGCATCTTGAAAATGTATGTGTGTGTTAAGAATTGATAAATATTTAGATTTGGCAAATGACAGGATGATTAGGTTTCTTGGATTGTGTAGAGATGAAAATAAATCACTGCCATCAAAGAACTTACTTGGAGAAAGAAAACAGATATATGTGAATCCACTTAGAATATTTAAATGCCACATTGTATAGAATCGACTGGAAGAGGAAATAGAGTTTATAGACGTCGAGATCAATGATACATAGAAGAACCTAAAGAGAAAGAAATAGAAGGTAACCACATTTAAAAGGAAGATTTAAATAAGCAAAGATGAGATGCAAGGGTGACTGAGTACAACAGCTGAAGAGAGCATGGGATCTGAATGACTATGACTCGTAGAGAAGAGAACGAGAAGTCAGATCTGCCTGAGGTTGCTGCTGTGTAAGCTAATGTATGTCACCAGGGAACAAACTAACAAATAACACCTTTTTCTTTACTTGGAATAAAATACCTGGGTTCATTTATTCACTTTGAGAATTTGACTAAATTAACAATGTACAAGATATCACTTCCTTAAGTGTTGCATGGGAGTCCTGAATGGGTTGCTTTGAAGAATGCAAGAGCTGATCCACAAACATCCAGCCAATGGAAAGGGCTTGGAAATGTTTAGTGACATAACATGGTAACCAGAGAACAGTGAGGAGGAGGAGGTGGGATCATGAGAGAGGTTTAGAGAGAAAATCAAGGGTGAAATTGAGCAGGGCTATAGGCATAATAAAATTTGGGATCCTATTTTAAGTGCAATAGGAAGGCATTGGAGAATATGAAGCAAGGCATAACATGATCTTATTTACTTTCTAAAAAGCTTACTCTGTTTACTGAACAAAGAATTGATCAAAGAGTGAAAGAGTGCAAATGGGGTCAGCTTGAAGGCCAATGCTACAGTCCTAGAGAAAGATGCAAATGGGCTGGGCAAGAGCCCTGACAACACATAGTAAAAACAGTGGATAGATTGCTGATAGATGTTTTAAGTAAATCAACAGAGCTCAGTGATTTGAATGGAAGGTGAAGGAGGAAAAATCAAGAATAATTTGCAGGTTTTGAAGTTTAGTAACTGAGTGACTGTTGGCTGTTAACATTTACTGCAAAGGAGGAGATATATAGTGACTACTTTTGAACAATTCTAGACCTTTTAAGAGACTTTAAAATAAACACACATACACACAGAGGAAGATGTTACTGGAGGTAGTACACCAAATATTAAAAGAAGGGAGTAGAGATTCAGAAAAACTTAAAAGGAAGTTTTTACAGCAAAAGTATTTGAGAAGATGGACCTGGATCAAGACTGTGGGTAGAAGTGGGAACTCTGTAGAAAGAATGGCTCTTAGAGAAATGTCTTAAAAAAAGTTCCAGGAAAAGTTACCAACAATTTCTTCCCAATCATTTACTCAGAGGATTAATGATTTATCTACAGTCCTTCAGCAAGTTTAACCTTTGCAAAGTCATTCCCCTTCAGCTGACTGTCTGTTTCCTTAATCTTAAGAGAGGATAAATAAGGAGATACACCTGATCAAGCACTAGACAGATTTAGTTTCTGAACCAAATGATAGATTTAGTCTTTCCTTGAATGTTAGTGGAAAGAAATCACATACCTTGAGCAAGTCTGTGAAAGATTCAGGATTAACGGTTGAGATTTACTCTCTGATATTAAGTTGGGGATTTGTAGACATGATTTCTGAAGGCAATTAATACAATATGTATATCAATAAATTGGCAAACAACACTTCATTGAGCTTTCAGAAAATATTTTTTCCTAAAATACTGAAATTGTTGCTGGAAAACAAAATGTACACTTTTGCAGCATGGTTGTATGATTATGATTATATGATTATAATTTTAATATTATTATAAATTACCTCTAATGTGACTTAACTGAGAGATGACTGATCTGAATTAATAAAAATCCACAAAAAATTACTTTTTAAGGTAAAATTATATTACTTTATTGTGCATAAAACTATTTAAATAATAACAAAAATTTGCTATATACTGTACCCCCAAAATGTGTTTAGTTAGTTGAAAAGGATAATTTTATGTAAATAGCACATAGCACTATTGGCAGACATTTTTGAATTTAAATTATTTCCAAGTGCATGAGAAAAACAAGTTTTATATAAATGGTAAATATTCACTCCCAAATGAATACACAAAGCAACAATAAGCTTATTTATTATTAAACTAGGTAAATAATATTTTCCAAGTGTCCTCTGAATTAAAACCAATTTCAAATCATTGCAATTTGAATTCATCAACTGTTATGTGGTGATCATTTAATAATATTTTACTAAATTTGCGTAATTCAAAAAGTAGAGTTTTTCTTAAGCCTTTTCTATTCAGATATGTTAAAGCTTAAAATATAATTTTTTAAATTGAGATTAAAATAACAGTGTTAACTTAAAATTAGAAACTGTGTAGACCTTTTATTTAACATATTTCTTTAATACTTTTTAATCAGCTAAAATTATCTTTATTTTCACTCCCAAGGGTAATAATTTATGTATATATTGTGTATTTTTCTAATATCAGTTCAAATTTTTTTGTGTGCCACCTCATTAGAATGCACACAGACAAGCCCAGGAGGAAATTTTCAATAGTCTATATTATTTTTCCTGGATGAATAAAGAGTAAAATGCTAATTGATATTTGTTCTATTCTACAAGCTGTGAAATAAATTGTGCATTATATACTGTACAACTAGCTTAGAGTAACAAAAGCCGGGAAGGGGTAAAATCTAATAGCTATATGTAGATACAATTTTTCTATGTAGATGTTTATATAATATGTGTAGGCATATGTTTGCCTACATATATAGTTATTCATGCTACTATTCTATTTTTTGTGTGTGTGAGGAAGATTGGCCCTGAGCTAACATCTGCCAATCCTCCTCTTTTTGTTGAGGAAGACTGGCCAGGGGCTAACATCCATGCCCATCTTCCTCTACTTTATATGGGACGCTGCCACAGCATGGCTTGACAAGTGGTGCGTCGGTGCGCGCCCGGGATCCGAGCCGGCGAACCCCAGGCCACGGCAGCGGATTGCGTGCACTTCACCACTTGTGCCACGGGGCCGGGCCCCATGCTACTAGTCTTAAGAGTCTTAGAAAGTGTCTTTCTCCAAATATTTGTTATTTGTATTAGAAACTTTTGTTTTAAAAAACTCAGGCAATTCCAGAAAGTCATTTACAACACTACTTTAAAATGCTAAAAAGCAAAAACAATGCAGGAATGCATTGAACAAAACCCAGTAAGATGGCCTTCAAAATATTCCATTCTTTATATTTGATAGTGCAAATCTCTAGAGACTCTTTAACTCATCACTCTCTTCCTTATACCTATGCTTCCTTCTAAAAAATATTAACCCAAGAAATTTCCAGGAATCCTGGTAGAGAGCCCACATAACTTGAATGCCTTTAATATTCCATGCCACTTTCCTGAACAAACTCAGACATTGCCTCCATTACCTATAGGTGGCCTAGCCTTCTTTATAAGACAAATAAAGCTCTGAGGAAAGTGGTGTCTGCCAACATCTCCGACTACAGTTCCCCACCACTCCACATGGAGGTTCCCCACACACCACAGGAAGACCAACCATCGAGATGATCTCATGTTTCTATCTTTGCTCATACTGTTCGCTCCACCTGGAATTTCCTCCCCATGAATAAACTCATTTCATTGTTGTGAATAAATTCAGGTATAATCTCCTCCAGAGACATTTGCTAATATCTTTGTCTCAGCACGTATCTCTGCTTGCTTTATCCTCTGCTCTCATAATGTCCTGTATATGTTGCTAGCATTTTACTACCCAGAATACAGTACATGTATTTCTTTTTCATTCATATACTCTTTATTGAACAGTTTAGGTTTACAAAAAAATTGAGTGGAAAGTACAGAGAGTCCTCATATACTCTCTTACCCTCCCTCCCCCCGTTTCCCTTATGATTAATATCTTTCATTAGTGTAGTACATCTGTTACATGTGATGTGCCAATATTGATACATTACCAACATTGTCCATGGTTACATTAGGTTTATTCTTTGTACATTATTACACATTCCATGGGTTTTGACAAATGTATAATGATATGTATTTACAAGATAATATAGAATAATCAAATTGTCCTAAAAATCACCTGTGCTGAACTTATTGATCCATCTCTGCCTCTACACAAGCCCCTGGTAGTCAGCGATCTTTTCACTATCTCTATAATTATAACTTTTCCAGAATATCATATGTTTGGAATCATACAGTATGTTGCCTTTTCAGATTGGCTTCTTGCACTTAACGATATGCATTTAAGTTTCTTCCACATCTTTTCGTGGCTCATTTCTTTTTATTGGTGAATAATGTTCTATTTTATGGATGTACCACAATTCCTTTATCTATTCATCTATTGAAGGACATTTTGATTGCTTCTGAGTTTTGGCAATTATGAATAAAATGCCTATAAACATTCATGTGCAGGTTTTTGTGTGGACATAATTTTCAACTCATTTAAGTAAATACCAAGTGTAATCACTGGGTCATATGGTAAGAGTATAAGTTTTGTAAGAAATTGCCAAACTCTTCCGAGTGGCTGTACCATTTTGCACTCCCATCAACAATGAATGAGAATTCCTGTTGATCCACGTCTTCACCAGCATTTGGTGTTAGTGTCTTTGATTTTAGCTATTCTAATCACTGTGTAGTGGTATCCCATTGTAGTTTCAATTTGCAATTCCCAAATGACATACAATGATGAGCATCTTTTTATATACTTAATTGCCATCTGTGTATCTTCTTTACTAAGGTATCTGTTCAGATCTTTTGCCTATTTTTTAATTGGGTTGGCTGTTATTGATGAGTTTTAAGAGTTCTTCATGTATTTCAGATACCAGTCCTTTATCAGATATGTGTTTTGCAAAGATTTTCTCCCACATTGTAGCCTGTTTTTTTCATTCCCTTAACAGTGTCTTTCATAGAGCTGAACTTTTTTATTTTTAATGAAATGCAACTTACCAATTTTTCTTTCATAGATCATGCTTTACGTGTTGTACTTACGTCATTGCTACACCCAAGGCCACCTAGATTTTGTCCTGTCATCTTCCAGGAATTTTGTGGTTTTGCATTTAGATCTAGGATATTTTGAGTTAACGTTTGTTAAGGTGTAAGGTCTGTGTCTAGATTCATTTTTTTGCTTGTGGGTATCCAGTTGTTCCAGCAACACTTGTTGAAAAGACTGTTTTTTCTCCATTGAATTACCTTTGCTCCTTTGTCAAGGATCAGTTGACTATATCTGTGTGGGTCTATTTCTGGGCTCATTTTATTTTCCATCAATCTATTTGTCTATTCTTTCACCAATACCACATAGGCTTGATTAACATAGTTTTAAACTAAGTCTCAAAGTTGGGTAGTGTTAGTGATCCAACTTTGTTCTTCTCCTTCAATATTGTTTTGGCTTTTCTGGGTCTTTTGCCTTTACATAAGACGTTAGAATCAGTTTGTCAATATCTACAAAATTAATTGTTGGGATTTGGATTGGGATTTCATTGACTCTTTAGACCAAGTTAGGAAGAACTGATATCTTGATAATATGGAATCTGCCTATCGATATACATGGAATATCCTTCATTTCTTTGGGTTTTCTTTCATCAGAGTTTTTTTGTAAATTTCCTCATATAGATTTTGTACATATTTTGTTAGGTTTATATCTAAGCATTTTATTTTTTGTGCTAATGTGAATATTATTATGTTTTTAATTTCAAATTCCAAGAGTTCATTTCTAGTATATAAGAAAACAATTGATTTTGTATATCAAACTTGTATGCTTCAACCTTGCTATAATTGCTAATTAGTTCAAGTAAATTTTTTTTCGTTGAATCTTTGGAATTTCTGCACAACCATGTCATCTGGAAAAAAACCCATTTATTTCTCCCTTTTATTTTCTTTTCTTGTCTTATCGCATTTGCCAGAGCTTCTAGTACAATGTTGAAAAGCAGTGCTGAGAAGTGTAAAACTTAGTTTAAAACATCTAGTTTCTCACTGTTAAGTTTGATATTTATTTTAGGTTTCTTGTAGATGTTATTTAATGAATTGAGGAAATTCCCCTCTATTTTTAGTTTGCTAAGAATTTTTATCATGAATGGATGTTGGATTTTTTCAAATGCTTTTTTTGCATCTATTGATATGATCATATGCTTTTTCCTCTTCAGTTTGTTGATGTGATGGATTACATTAATTGATTTTTGAATGTTGAACCAGCTTTGCATACTTGGAATAAATACCACTTGGTTTGGTGTATAATTCTTTGTATACATGGTTAGATTCAATTTGCTAATATTTTGTTGAGGATTTTTGCATCTATGTTTATGAGAGACATTAGTCTGTAGTTTTGTTTTTTTTTTCTTTTGTAACATCTTTGGTTTTGATAATAAGGTAATTCTGGCTGCGTAAAATGAGCTGGAAATATTTCCTCTGCTTCCATTTTCTGGAAGTGATTGTAGAGATTAGGTATAATTTCATCCTTATATGTTTAGTAGAATTCACCAGTGAACCCATCTGGGTCTGCTGCTTTCTGTTTTGAAAGTTTATTAACTATTTATTCAATTTTTTTAATAGATATGGCTCTATTCAGATTTTCTATTTCTCCTTGTGTGAGTTTTGGTAGAGTGTGTCTTTCAAGGACTTGGTCCATTTTATCCAGGTTATCAAATCTGTGGGCATAGAGTTTTCATAATATTCTTTCGTTTTCCTTTTAGTGTCCATGATATTGGAAGTGATGGCCACTCTTTCATTTCTGATATTAGTAATTTGCGTCTTCTCTCTTTCCTTAGTTAACCTAACTAGAGGTTTATCAATTTTACTGATCTTTTCCAAATACTAGATTTTGGTTTCACCGGTTTTCACTATTCTTTTCTTGTTTTCAATTTCATTGATTTCTGTTCCAATTTTTATTACTTTTCTTCTGCTTACTTTGACATTATTTACTCTACTTTTTCTAGTTTTCTAAGGTTTAAGCTTTAATGATGGATTTTAGATCTTCTTTTCCAATACATGCATTTGTTGCTAAAAATATTCCTCTAACCACTGATTTTTATGCATCTCACCAGTTTTGTTTTATTTACTTTGAAATATTTTTTAATCTTTCTTGACACTTCTCTCTATTATTTAGAAGTGTGTTGTTTAATCTCCAAGTATTTTGGGGGTTTTCCCATCTATCATTCTATTATTGATTTCTAGTTTATTCTATTCTGGTCTGAGAGCATACTTTGTATGATTTCTATTTTTAAAAAATTTGCTAAGGAGTGTTTTATGGCCCAGATTGTTATTTATATTAGTAAATGTTTAGTGTGACCTTGGAATGAACATGTATTCTGCTGTTGTCAGATGAAAAATATCCTACAGTTGTCAATAGAATCCAGTTGATTGATGGGCTGTTCAGTTGAACTATGTCCTTAATGATTTTCTTCTGCTAAATCTGTCAATTACTTATACAGGGTTGTTGAAGTCTCTAACTATATTAATGGATTGATCTATTTCTCCTCGCAGTTCCATCAGTTTTTCCTCACATATTTTGATGCTCTGTCATTAGGTGTGTACAAATTAAGGATTATTATGTTTCTTTGGAGAATTGATCCCTTTATCATTATGTAATGCCCCTCTTTATTCCTGATAATTTTGTTAACCCTGAATTCTGCTTTGTTTGAAATTAATATAGCTTTCTTTTGATTAGTGGTAGCATGGTATATCTTTCTTTACCCCTTTACTTTTAATCTGTGTATTTACATTTAAAACAGGTTTCTTATAAATGACATGCAGTTGGGTCTGTGTCTTTTATTCATTCTATCTCTGTCTTTTAATTAGTGTATTTAGACCATTGATATTTAAAAAATTATTGATATAGCTAGATTAATATATATCATAGATGTTATTCTTTTCTATTCATTGCCTGTGTTCCTTTTTTTTTAATCTTCCACTCTTTTTTTCTGCCTTCTCTGATTTTGAACATTTTGAAGGATTCCATTTTCCCCTCTCCTCTTAGCATACCAGTTTTACTTCTTTTACTTTTTGAGTGGCTGCCCTTGAGTTTTCAATATACATTCACAAATAATCCAAGCTCTCTTTTAAATTACTCCAAACCATTTCACAGGTAGTACAAGTATCTTACAACAGAATATTCGAGGTTCCTTCCTTTCATCCATCCCTTATATCATTGCTGTCATTCATTTCACTTATCCATTGACTATAATCACTAAATACATTGTTGCTATTATTATTCTGATATATATTAGTCTGTTATATACTAATCAAGAATAAGAATAATGAAATATTTTCTTTTACCTACATTTATATCTTCTCTCATGTTCTTTATTTCTTTAAGTAGATGTAAGTTTGTAACATAACATTTTCCTTATTTCTGAAGAATTTCTTTTAATGTTTTCTGTAACACAGATCTACTGGTGACAAATGTCCTCAATTTTTGATTGTCTGAGGATACAGAATTCTAGGTTGGTAGAGTTTTTTTCTTTTGACATTTTAAATGTTTCACTCCACTCACTTCTTGTTTGTATAATTTCTGAAAAGAAGTCCAGTGTAATTCTTACCTTTGGTCCTTTATAGGCAAGGTCCATCCCCACCTCCCCATCCCCAGCTTCTTAAAGATTTTCTCCTTGTCTTTGAGTTTCTGCAGCTTTAATATAATATGCTTATATGTAGATTTTATGGAATTTTTTCTGCTTGGTGTTCTCAGACTTCCAGGTCTATAGTTTAGTGTCTAACATCAATTTTGGAAAATTTTCAGTCATTATTGCTTCAAATATTTCTTCTGTTCCTTTCTTTTTTTTCCTTCTGGTATTTCCATTATGTGTATGTTACAATTTCTGTAATTATCCCAGTTTTTGGATATTCTGTTCCATCTTTTTCATTTTATGTTTCTCTTTGCTTTTACATTTGAGAGTGTCTACCAACATTTCTTCAAGCTCACTGATTCTTCCTTAGCCATGTCCAGTATAATAATGAGCCTATCAAAGGCATTCTTCATTTCTGTTACAGGGTTTTTAATTTCTAGCATTTCCTTTTGATTCTTTCTAAAGTTTCCATCTCTCTGCTTACATTACCCATATATTCTCACATGCTGTTCACTTTTTCCATTAGATCCCTTAGCATATTAATCATAATTGTTTTAAATTCCTGATATGATAAATCGGGAATGTTTGCCGTATCTGAGGCTGGTTCTGATGCTTGTTCTCTCTCTTCAAACTGTTTTTTTTTTGTGTGTATGATTTAGTATACTTTGCAATTTTTTGTTGAAAGTGGAACATGTACTAACTAAAAGGAACTGAGGTAAATATGTCTTTCATGTGAGGTTTTATGCGTTTCTGGCTAGGGGTTAGGCTGTATTTACTGTTTACGGTAGCTATAGGTGTCAGAGGCTAGAATTTTTCTGATGTCTTTGTTTTTGCCTCCCTTGTTGTGTGTGGGGTTCCCTAGAGACTTTTAAAATAAGGTCTAAGATATGCAGTTCTTCTGGCTATATTCCCCTGTCATTATACAGGAACTCTACTGATGTGGTGGTTAAGGTATGGAAGAAGGAGAGGCATTCTATAGTCCTATGCTTAGGTCTCAGTCTTTTAGTGAGCCTGTGCCCCTGGGCTCTGACTTTCACAAGTGCTTCTCAGTCTAACCTCCCTACTCCTGACACACTTAAGTGAGACAGGAAGGACAGAAGGGACCGGAGGTGGATATTTCCTCTCCCTCACTTGGAAGCAGGAAGTGGCTGGAGTTGTTTATTTTCCTTCCCCGAGGTCAGCTATGATCTGGTAAAATAATTTATCTGGAAAGCATCCTTTGTTAAGAAGAATAGAATGTTCTGGGAGTATTTCAAAATGGCTACTTTTATCTTCCCGTGCTGGAAGCATAAGGAGATGTTTCTTTGATCTTCACTGTGAGAACCTGAGGGGCTCCTGAAGGTAAAACTCATAAAAAAGTACAGAACTTCCCTAAGACTGACCCCCCTCCTGAATTTTTAACTCTCAAACATGCCCACACTGAACCTCCAGCCATCTGTCAATCACAGTTTGGGGTTGTTTAGCCCAGTGCAAGTTCCTATGGAAATTTCTGCACCTGAGTTTCTGTTCTGCTAAGTTTTCAGTCTGGTTATCTGCCTGTCTGTCTCTCCAATTTGGAGGGCAGTGGTTTGCCTTGTGACCTTAATTTTCTAGTGGATCTAAGAAGAGTTGTTGATTTTCAGTCCAGCTGATTTCTTGTGAGAATTGAGGTGATGATTTCTAAGCTCCTTAGGTACCAGACTGGAAATCAGAAGTCTTGTATGTATCTTTTTATGTGCTTCTCTTATAATTAGTGTCTAGCACCTTTGAAGGACCAGAAACACACAAAATGTATGTGGAGTGAAGGAAGCAATTCTCTGTGACCACTAATCACTAATGTCAGATTAAATCCCTTAAGATCTGGAGCAATTTTTTTTTTTTATATATCTCTTATATGCCAGTGCTCAGCATCTAGAGGCATTTATGGTGAATAAATAATTTAACTTGCTTTAAAAGCATGGCTTTGTGGTCTGAAACAATGCCTATAGATATGCTCAAACGTCTTGTGCAAAAGAACAGAATGCACTAAAATAAACCACCTCATTTTAGTTTACTTCACATCATACCTAGTAGAAAGATAGGTACCAGATAATAATTAATGACCACCATAAAAATGATGAGACATTAAAAGGTGTTCTGATAAGCAGATAACTTTTTTGTTTTGAGATGTCTCTACTTAACATATTGTACACAGCTTTGCAGGAAATAATAAAAACTGAAATCATAAATACAAATTAAAATAGGTGGAGATAGTTATATTTTATCAAGAAACAGTTAAATGGTTCTAGTTAGTTTGCAATCTTTCTTTTGCTGCCTAGTCTCAATCTATAAAGACTGGATTCCTGGGGTACAAAATGTCTCTCTTTATGCTTCCTCACCATTTAGCATCCTTATGAGGGGATTCACCACAGAGTTCTTCAAAGGGGAGCAATTGAGCACCCCAGGGCCAGGCCAGCAGCAGTGCTTCCCAAACCCTCATCAGGCACTTTTAAGGATGAACAACAACTCCCCGGGAGGTGTAGTGCAAATCCAGCCCTTTAAACTCATTTACTTTAATTGGGTAACATTTTAAATACTGCACGCCAGTGAGAGGCAGGTGGATCAGCAGGTGCGATGTGGCGATCTGCCAATAACGGCATCAGAAAAACAGTCCCTCACAGAGGCAAGAAGCAAAAGAGACTGAGTGAAGAACTCCTCTGAGCTTAATGTCTATTTCATCTGGTAATTGCAGCAGAGGGGAGGATTTCCAAGCAATCTAAACCAAAGCTGTCTTATTCATTTTTAGCTATGCCTTTTTTACCAGAGGAGGTCTCAGAAATAGAATTTTAGTCCAAATTCAGCCAAGTCCTTTCTGCATTCACCCTACTGAAACTCATTTTTGGGTAAAGATGTTAAAAAAAGAGAAATCATGAAAGCAAATGTTTTCCTTCTAAAACTCTTTCCGTGAAAAATCTGAAGCATATCATGCCAAATTTTGTATTTGGGTATTAATTTAACCTAAGTAAAATTTGAAAGAAAATTATTAAACCAATTCACAAGATTAATTTCTAAACTAATAATAAACTCCAAACTACATAAACTTTCTCTTTTTTTGTTCCATTGGCTTTCTTTATGTACAAGGGAGGAGAATAGTGCAGTATAAAAATAAAGAGTATGCTATATATATATATGTGTATATATATGAACTATCAAAAGTCAGATACTTGTAGAAATATCAAATAGGACATTAAAGATAGGTAAATGAACACAGATTTGTTAACTCTGTGTCTTTTTTGTCTGTTTATGGAAAATGGAAAGTCACGATAATTAATATCATTTGGTTGGTTTGTTTTTAATCACAGACATCATTGATTGATTAATTTTTTATATTTTGACCAAACTGAGCTCTGAAGATAAAGTGGTGGTGAGTGAAGAGAAGTGAATTTTTTGATTATTGTATACTATCTGTATTTCAGGCCTCCTTCTTGAGGAGGTGCCACACTGTTGAAGTTTATACAGAACTGGCAGCTAACAAAGTGTCATCACAGATCATACCCTCAGCAGCAGCTCAAAATAGTTCAGGGTAAGACAGAAGAAAGGAGAATAGAAGGCAACAGTTGCTAAAGTTTAAGATCTCTTATTTGCCAGGCCCTGTGGTTTATCTGTTTCATCTGCATATGCTGAAGGCTGATGTTATTCTTCCTATTTTCATTTGTGTTAACTGAAGCTAAGAGGTGTTAGCCCCAACCACACTATTGGGTGGCACAGAACAGTTTCAAGTGGTTTTATCGTTATGGCACAGTGAGCTATTTGCTTGGCACATATGCTTTGCAAGATATATCAATAATTGAATTTAGGGATTATGTGATAAGAAATGAGGGTCTTCCTTCATATTTATTTGACTATCAAGATCATGGCAGTAATGGAAGCCCCAAAAAGAGAGAGGTCTGTCGAAAACTATTAACAGTCATGTTCAGAGTCCTGCCTACATGTCTGATATAAAGAGCGTGTAGGTGGCTATACCTTCTCTAATTTCTGCCTTTTATTTCTATACTTTCTGTTAATGAAATTACTCGGGCCACCAAAGTCAGGAACACTTCCCATATAAAAACACTCAGTCCTTGATATTGTACCAGTTTGTACTTTTTTCTGCCCATTGTGCAATCCAATATTTTCTATTACCTTGTACTCACGCTTTTCATAACTGACCCTTTTCATATCATCATTTGGGGTATCTTTTCAGTCATGGCAGTGCACAGGGAAGAAAGCAGGAACAATATAGGGATGCAAAGATACATGTATATCATACCAAAATAAAAGTGAGATCAGAAAAGAAAACTTGTATAATGAAAAACTTTACATAGCATTGTTGTGCTTCCACTTAGCAGATCTTCACAGCAGTGATTAGAATTGCAGTTTGTGTCATTTTCCTAAAAACATGTCTAGAGTGACTTACTCTTGTTTCTGATGTTGAAAACTTTCTCTGTTACTGTTAAGGTCTCACTCCTCTCTGCCCTGGCACTCATAGTGCCTTGAATAATCTTGTCTGGCAACAGCAGGAGTCCTAAAGCTAAGTCAGGCAGACGCAAGAGGGAACATTCTTGATAGCTGATGAGGCCTCCTAGGAACCACAAATCTGTTATGTAGGGATTTGAGGCTTCTTATCAGATATCTGGTGAGAACAAATGACTAGCTTTAAAGTCGGCAACATTTTGCCAGTTGAGGGGTGAGATGTTGGGCAAATGATTATCCCGTTTGTCGATTACCCAGATTCTAACTCTGGCATCCCAACCTTAAACAGCTTAAAACTCATTTGATTCCTCCAATGAGATAAAAAAGAAAAATAAAAGGAGAAATAATAGCTATTTTTTCATTAACAGAAGTTCTGGATAAAATAAGAAGCTAAAACCACATCAAAAATCACGTTGATGTGAAATATGGATTTGATATACCAGATTCTTAATTAAATTGAATGACAGAGTTTGCTGAAATATTCATGTGGTGGAAATGATTAGACACATTGTCTGGTAGGTAAGAGAAGTGGTGCAGCATAATTTCTGCTTTTACTCTTGTTTACAACAGAATTTATCTTAATGTGAGAGATAAAGGAGAAGTCAGAAAGGCTAGGTTAATTTCTATGACAAGGCACAGAAAGCTACCAGGCATAGGGCTTGGATAAATCTAGGAATGCAAAAAGAAGGGTTGTGATAGAAGTGAGATGGAGACAACGGGTCTTGAGAAATTTGAAGGAATTTTTTTTTGCTTATATTTAAGTTATAATGATTTATTCACAACTTTATTTCAAAACTGCATTAGTCACGGTTCTCCAGTGTATGTGGCCAAATTTAGGATTTTTGCCAATCCAATAGGTGAGAAATGGAATTCCAGGATAGTTTTAATTTGTGTATGCCCTATGATGACTTGGTTAAACATCTTGTATGTTCAAACATATTTTGAGATCACAATAAATAACACCTGCAGAGTTATAAGCAGATTATAGTCAAGGTCTAGGGGTTTATTACAAGTAAAACTTTTGAGGTCAATTATTTAGCAAATATAATTAACATGTTAAGAAATTAAAGCATAAATATTTGACTCAATATTATGAGATAATGTTATTATTTGTTAAAATGCAAAAATTCAGACTGTCATCAAGATTGATATTTTGTTTTTTAATTACTCAGCACATTTAGTAAAATCTGTGGCATAAGAAACTATTTGGGATATATCTTTAAGGCTCCTTAGTGATAGATGTGTCTTAAAAGGTTTAGTTAAATCACTCTGCCTCACTGTATGTTCAGCATTTATTAAATCTGTTGGAACTGGAAAGTCTCAAGATAGTAAGGAGAAATTCAGAGTGTTTTTCACTTATCAATTCCTTTATGACAAAGAAAATTAATGGTCGCATATTGAAGACTTTCAAAACGTGATTTCTGTATTTTTTCTATTGAGATATAATTGGCATATAGCATTATATTAGTTTAGGTGTACAACATAATGCTTTGATTTATGTATACATTGCAAAATAATCACCACAGTAAGTCTAATTAACAACAATCACCACACATAGTTACAATTTTTTTTCTTCTTGTGATGAGAAATTGTAAGATCAACTGTATTAGCGAATTTCAAATATACAACACAGTGTTATTAACTATAGTCACCATGCTGTACATTATATCCCTGGACTTATTGATTTTATAACTGGAAGTTTGTACCTTTTCACCTTCACCCATTTCGTCCACACCCCAACCCCTCACCTCTGGCAGCCACCAGTCTGTTTTGTGCATTTATGAGTTTGGTTTTTATTTTTATTGTTTTAGATTCCACATATAAATAAGATAATATGGTATTTGTCTTTCTCTGTATGACTTATTTCATTTGTCATAAAGGCCTCAAGGTCCAGCCATGTTGTTGCAACTGGCAGGCTTTCCTTCTTTTTTATGACTGAATAACATTCCAGTTTACACATATAACACAGTTTCTTTATCCATTCATGCGTCAATGGACAATTAGGTTATTTCCAAGTCTTGACTGTTGTAAAGAATGCTGAGTGAACATGGGGGTGTACATAACTTTTTGAGTTAGTGTTTTTGTTTCCTTTGGATAAATACCCTGAAATGGAATTGCTGGATCATATGGTAGTTCTATTTTTAATTTTTTGAAGAACCTTCATATTGTTTTCCACAGTGGCTGTGCCAGTTTACATTCCCACCGACAGTGCATGAGGGTTTCCTTTTCTCCACATCTTCACCAGTACTTATGACTCATCTTGTTGATAACAGCCATTCTAACAAGTGTGAGACGATATCTCATTGTGGTTTTGATTTGCTTTTCCCTGATAAGTAATGTTAAGCACCTTTTCCTGTGCCTGTTGGCCATTTATATGTCTTCTTTGGAAAAATGTCTATTCAGATCCTCTGTCCATTTTTTAAGAAGTTTTTTTTTTTTTTTTTTGCTATTGAGTTGTATGTGTTCTTTATATACTTTGGATACTAACCCTTTATCAGATACATGATTTGCAAATATTTTGTCCCATTCAGTAGGTTGCCTTTTCATTTTGTTGATGGTTTCCTTTGCTGTGCAGAAGCTTTTTAGTTTGATATAGTCCCACTTGTTAATTTTTGCTTTTGTTACTTTTGCTTTTGGTGGCTAATCCAAAATGTCATTGCCAAGACTGATGTCACGGAGCTTACCCTCTATGTTTTCTCCTAGGATTTTTATGACTTGAGGTTTTACATTTAAGTCTTTAACCCATTTTGAGTTGTTTTTTATGTATGGTGTAAGATAGTGGACCAGTTTCATTTTTCTTGTATGTTGCTGTCCAGTTTTCCCTGCACCATTTATGGAAGAGACTATTATTTAAAAGTATTTTTAAATACTGCGAGAATGTAAGTTTTATCAAATGTCTTTTTTGTGCATCTAACAAAAGATGATCTAGTAGTTTTTTTCTATTTAATTGGTATGCTGTTATACATCAATAGATTTTTTTTATATTGATCCTTTTTTTCATTGTCAGGATAAATATAATTTAACAATGGTTTATTTTCCTAATTTGTTGCTAATTTAAATTTACTAGTATTTTGTTTATGATTTTTATAAATATATACATATTTATATTTGTGTGTGAATATATATATAAATTGACTTTTAGTTCAATTGTGTGTATTTATTACCTGGTTTATTTATTTTTTTATTTTTATTTTTTGAGGAAGATCAGCCCTGAGCTAACATCCATGCTAATCCTCCTCTTTTTGCTGAGGAAGACTGGCTCTGAGCTAATATCTATTGCCAATCTTCCTCCTTTTTGTTCCCCAAAGCCCCAGTAGATAGTTGTATGTCATAGTTGCACATCCTTCTAGTTGCTATATGTGGGACTCGGCCTCAGCATGGCTGGAGAAGCGGTGCGTCATGCACGCCGGGATCCGAACCCTGGCCGCCAGTAGCGGAGCGCGTGCACTTAACCGCTAAGCCACGGGGCCGGCCCTATTATCTGTTTTGAGTATCAGTTTGTTCTTATTTATTTGTGGAATGACTTAGTAATATCTCTTTTCTATATTTTGGAACTGTTTACATATCCTGATTTTTTTTCTATGATTCCTTTGGTGTGTAAAGCAATTCACAAGAAAACTAACAGGGCTCACTGGTTTTTCCATTAATTAATTCATTCTTACATTTAATTATTCATAAAATATGTTACAATTAGGTTAGGTATCAGAAATACAAAGAGTAAGATAATGCTGTTCTTGACTGCAAGGAACTTACAGTCAGTTAGTGAAAAACACACATGAGGCCAAATGCAATTTAATGTCCTAGTTGCTATGATAGTATTTTTAAAGGCCAATGTGACAGAGAAAGGGTAGAGGAGATGGATAATATCCACATATATTGCTCAATCAACCAATGGGCGGCCCCAACATGACCTGCCTCCTGATGTGATGGAGTAGAAAGTACATAGCACTGTCTGTATAGTAAGTTAAAAAATAGTAATAAGTGAACTTTGTTCTCACTATCCCCTCAATGATAAGGTGAATGGAAGAGAAAAGGACAATTTGAACAACACAATGAGCAGTCAGCCAAATCCAGAATGTGGCACATTCTTGAGTTCAAATGGTCTTAAAATTGGGTTCTTAAAAAATATGGCATAAAAAAAAAGATATGGCAAGGAAAAAAAAGAGAGGATTATTATGGAGTAAAAGAGACTTAAAAAAATAAGCAAACAAAAGGCAATGTGTATACCTTGTTTGATCCTGATTTAAACAAATCAACTATAAAGAGACATTTGTGAGACAATCTTGGAAATTTGAATATAGTCTGGGTATTTGATGATATTACTGAACTGATTTAATAAGTATAATAATAACATTATTGTTGCATTTTTAAATGTTTCTTCAGAAATATTGAGAATTAAAGGTAAAAGAATGGTTGTGTGGGATTTGCTTTAAAACAGCAAATCACAACAATGATACAGAGATTATAGATAAAATAAAATTGGCAAAACATGATATTTATTGGAACTGTGTAATAAGTATATCAGAGTTCATTATACTGCTCTCTCTCATTTTGTAGATACTTAAAATTTTCTGGGGTAAAATTTAAAAAAATAATAAAAGACTTGAGGGAAAGATAAACCTCTATTCTGAGAGAATAAGGAACCATTTCCTCATAGTGTTCAAAATATTGTTTATGTAAATGGACATTCTTTTGTAACCTGCTGCTAAGACCCGGCTACACTATTTAGCATCAATGGTTATGTGCCATCTGAAAATGATCTTTGAAGACACTATCTAGACATTATACAAATAACATTCAAAAGACCTCATTCAGGACTCTTGTTTTGATTATAAAATGCAATTTTGTTAAATTATTATGGACTAGGAAGAAAGAAAGGATGTAACAATTGGAGAGCTGTTTTCCCCCCATTAGTGTTAACACAGATATAAAATTTGTTTATATCTTATTTTTCAAAAAAAGTATATACACAATAGTACCGAACTATTATTATGCTTTTTTTGGTAACAGATAACTTCCATCTGAAACCAGTAAAGACAAGAAAAAGTGAAGCTTCACATTTATAGAAATATATTCAATATTAAAAAATTAATTTACTCTTATCTTAAAAAATTAATTTAGATTATCATACCTAGGAGAAAAAGCACACCCAGTAACCATGCTAAAATAAACCACCTTTTGAGAAGCAACTTCAAAAATATGTATTTCAATGATTCGTTTTCTCCGTCTAATCGGTGAATTCATATTAACTTCTGCCACCACTCAATGAAGAAATGACCATGAACCTTCTCCCTGATGTGTGACAGAGAAGATATTCTGCATCATGAATCTTCTCTCCGCTGTTGAGGGGCACATCGGAAAGTGTGAGGGAGTTAGAGAATGGTCATCGATTTTGTTTTTCATTGGAAATGAAATGAAATTTTTTCTCATTTTTCATTGGAAAGTTAGCACTGCTAGGACAGCAAGAGAAGAAATAGTTCAACGAATTAAAAGAACAGATGAACAAAGCAGATTCTTCAGCTACAGACAATGAAATGCCCTCTGTGACCCAATACACAATCGACGGACGTAAAATGTTTCTCTCTTTTTAACTATTTTTATCAGAGCTGATTATTCTTTGTGAAATTTCCCTATATAGTTTCAGAAAATATTATAAATTGATGTATTCCTTTTGACAAAAATTCCAGAAAATTCTTGCAATACCGGGGAGTATTAGAATATTTCTACCAAAGAACGCTATAGAATATTTCAAAAAAGTTCAAAGAAAGATACTCCTGTAAGATACTCCTGATTATCCTTCCTGAATCATCCACTGATATAACCATGAAGGCACCGGAGATACAAAGATTAACAGGAACAGAAATAGCGGTCCATATTCCAGCTTCTGCCAGACTCTTACAACAATCTACCAAGTTTTAATCCCTGAAATACTAAATTAAGGGCAAACAAGATAAGAAGGATGAGGCTTCCATGACTGAAACACTCAAAATCCCAGCGCGTCTAGCTCCTCCCACAGAGGAGAGTGCTTTTTGACACGGTGAGAGCTCATCGGTCCCCAGCCGCATCAGTAGGACACTGTGCATCCAATTACATAGTCCTCAGTCCTCTAACAAAGGCAGGGATGGAGGGGAGAGGCCACAGTGCGTGGAGTTACCCACAGGCAGCTGCCCTCCTGTGTGCCGCCCGTGGTTTTGCTTTATGCCAACTTCACAGCAGGCCCAGCACTTTTTCTCCTGAAAAAGAAAATCCACTCCAAATGAGCCCTAGCGTGCAAAGTAGATTTTACAGAAGATTCTTGGAGACACAGAAAAGAGGATTTATGCCACACGCTAGAAAGCAATCTAGCAAAACATCTCATTCGAGATTTATATTTCTCCCCGCATTCGTCTTTTACTTAGTAGCCACTAAGCCCCTTTCTTTCTTTCCAGAGTATTAGCCACAAGACAATACTCCTAGATTTGCTCTTTCTAACTAGAGCTATTTGAGGACTTACAGGCCCTACAGGCCCAATTCAGAGCAGCTTTATCAAATCATTTATCTAATGAACTCCTCTAACTGCCTAGAGGGAATCTGCAGCTAAGACTACTCAGTTTTGTTTGTCATTATGTTTGTGTCCTGGAATGGGAAATAAGCAGTTGTTAGGACAGAGGCTGGAAGAGTGCTCAGTACAGAACGTGCGTAAGTAGATATAATTTCTTGTACTGTATAGAGCCTATGCAGAACAACTGTCCTGTGTTATTGAGAAATAAACTCCCCTCATAGCAAGAAGACCGAGCCATGTGAGTGAGCTGAAGTTATCTTTACTGCAAAGCTGATTTGCACAAAAGCTTGCTTCATTGGGTTCAGGCCCCTCACTTGCAGAGGCCCCCTAGGTGCAGGGAGTTGGCTGGGTCATGCAGTGTTTCTCAGCCTTTAATGTGTACGTCAATCAGCCGAGGATTTTGTCAAAATGCAGAGTCTAATTTAGTAGCTCTGAGCTGTGGCCTAAGGTTCTGCATTTTGAACAAATTCCCATGCTTCTGGTGCATGGATCACGCTGAGTAGCAGGGAGAGTGTTCTAATGGTGGTGGTGGTGAAAGAATGAGAGGGAAAGGATAGCAACTTGCAATCAGAATCTATTTCTATGTAGTTTCTGATAAGGTAACTAAAGGGAAAGATACTCCGATTTCCAAGGTGCCAGTAATACGTTTTTATTTCTTTACCAACTCATTCTAAATATTCTAAATCAATTTTGTGACTAATTTTATATTTGCAATTTCGTATTCTTTCCTTTTTTTCTTTTTTTTAAATAATTTTATTTATTTATTTTTCCCCCAAAGCCCCAGTAGATAGTTGTATGTCATAGCTGCACATCCTTCTAGTTGCTGTGTGTGGGATGCGGCCTCAGAATGGCCAGAGAAGCGGTACGTCGGTGCGCGCCCGGGATCCGAACCGGGGCCGCCAGTAGCAGAGCGCTCTCACTTAACCACTAAGCCACGGGGCCAGCCCTTGTCTTCTTTTTCTTAAAGAGGGCTCTTAAAATTGTATATGCTTCAGGCTCCTGGATCTATCATTGTCTGTTGGGCACCAATAATTTGGTTTGGGTTGGTGTACATCCACTTAGCCTCATGGTCAACAACTGAGAGGTGGAATCTCTATTATCAGTAGGAGTAGGGCAGTGAGGAGAAGGAAATAAAATCTCTGTATAGTCTAGGGGGCTGGCCCCATGGCCGAGTGGTTAAAGTTCTGGGCACTCTGCTTCGACGGCCCAGGTTCACGGGTTCGGATCCCGGGCGTGGACATTACTCCACTCATCAGCCATGCTGTGGAGGTATCCCACATACAAAGTAGAGGAAGATTGGCACAGAGGTTAGCTCAGGGCTAATCTTCCTCAAGCAAAATAAACAAATAAATAAAGAGGAAGATTCAGGGCTGGCCCATGGCTTAGCAGTTAAGTGCACGCACTCCGCTACTGGCGGCCTGGGTTCCGATCCTGGCGCGCACCTACACACCGCTTGTCCAGCCATGCTGAGGCGGCGTCCCACATACAGCAACTAGCAGGATGTGCAAATACCACATACAACTATCTACTGGGGCTTTGGGGAGGAAAAAAAAAAAGAGAAAAAAAAGGAGGAGGATGGGCAATAGATGTTAGCTCAGGGCTGGTCTTCCTCAGCAAAAAGAGGAGGATTGGCGTGGATGTTAGCTCAGGGCTGATCTTCCTCACAGAAAAAAAAAAAAGAGGAAGATTGGCAGTGGATGTTAGCTCAGGGCATTCTTCCTCACCAAAAAAAACCAAAATCTATATATTGTCTGGTGACCAAAACAAGGCCCAGAAACATTTTTTTCAGTCAAGGCTGAGTAAAAGATGAAGAAGAGAAAAAAGGCAGTTTATGGCTTTCCTAAAAAAAAGAAAGAAAGAATTCCTCTACAACATAAAGAAGAATGTTATTATAAAACTAAGAAGAAAAGATAAATTCATTATTATTTGAATCAGAATAAACTTTTTTAAAGTATTTTTTTGTGTTCAACAACATAACAAAGAAAATTGTGAAATCTTAGGAAAAAAGAAAAGAGGGACTAAAAATGATGGGTCAAATGTAAGAAATCAAAACCATGGAATTCTGGATATATTCCATCCATGGAAAAGTAAAAAAATCTCCACATTCAAAAAATGGAAACTGAAAAAGAAGCACAATATATAGAGAATGTAAAGTAAGATTATGTAATATCAAGTTATATAAATTATTACCCTAGAATACAAACTTATAAACCCAGCCTAAGAGTCATCAGGGTTAAAGAGAGGTTCCTTTTGCTACAGTATGTCACCTACATGAAAGACACTGACACAAAATTCATGGTGAACTGGTAGGAAATAAATCATTGGGGAAAATATTAGTATCTCAATGTTAGTCTGTGGAATCTTAAGTAGACAAAGATACAAAAGGGAAATAGAAATCATGAAGAGCATAAATAATAGAAGACAATCATATTTTTAGTAAATTCCATAACTTAGCAATTTCAAGAATCAAACTTAATGTTGAACATACACTTTTTCTTAGATTAAACATCAATTAAATACAAAAAAGGAATGCATAAAATCCACATATTTTGTCAGCAGTTTATCTAAAAAAATACAAACAAGAAAATCTTTTAAATTAGAAAATGTTTTTCTGAAACATTAAGAGATCAAATATGCAATGAAAGATACTTTGGAAAGAAAATCAAACCAATCATGTCAAAATTGAACAACCAAAGCTTCACTTAGAAGTAAAATCACAGTCTTACATGCTTTAGTTATTTAAAAAAAAAGAAAAGAAACTAACTACTTTTAGCTGTCGTAATTAGAGACCAAATAAGTATATAAGGAAGGAAATACAATGCAAATATGAGGGAAAAATTACACTACAAGAGAAAATAGAGGGGAAAAATTAGAATTGATAAGTCTGAGAGCTACTTTAAGCAAATCTAATAGACAAAATTCTAGTAAATGTAAATTTAAGAAACAATACACAAATGAAAATTAGAAATGGAAAATGTTTTTTTTAGTAGAAAGAAACTGGAACCCATTTCCAACTTTTATTTTTTTTTTTTTGTGAGGAAGATCAGCCCTGAGCTAACATCCATGCCAATCCTCCTCTTTTTGCTGAGGAAGACCAGCCCTGAGCTAACATGTATTGCCGATCCTCCTCTTTTTTTTTCTCTTTTTTTTTCCTCCCCAAAGCCCCAGTAGATAGTTGTATGTGGTAGTTGCACATCCTTCTAGTTGCTGTATGTGGGACGCGGCCTCAGCATGGCTGGACAAGCAGTGTGTGGGTGTGCGCCGGGATCCGAACCCGGGCTGCCAGTAGCGGAGGGTGTGCACTTAACTGCTAAGCCATGAGGTCAGCCTTCCAACTTCTTTAAAGTGAAATAGGTGACTAATTGCTGTTATTGGAGTATATCATAGAAAATTGCAAAAAATAAACAAGATTTTGAAATGGCAGGGATGAAGTTGAGCCTCAAGACAAACTAAATGCAGGGCCTTCAGGTCAGAAAGCTTCTCCCTAGGGGTTGGGTACTTCAAGACTTTATTGTAAGAGAATGTAGCTTATTTACCAAGACTGATTCTTTTTTTGACAGTATAACTCCCATAAAACTTCTGTCAGTTGTCTATAATTTTCATTTCTGCGAGTTTTGTTTGAAAAATAAAACTAGAAATCTCGTGGAATCATGCACTTTTTTTTAAATGGATTATCTGAGGCTGTACTTACTTAATCTTAAATTTCTAACAGTTGCCCTCCCCGGGCATAATTGGGAATCTAAGCCTGGGAAAGTCCAGCATTTTCAAGCTCATATACTCTGTGATGTTAACTCAGACCCTTGTGGGTGTGTTAGATTTGATTTCACTTTAAAAAGAGATACATCATCCCAAAAGGATGGGAACAGCAAGTGTTGATATGTGGAGTTATCAGATTTGACTGAAATTTTTAGCTACTCTGTCTCCACTCCAATGGCCATGGGCTCCCATTTCATTGTTAGCACACGAAATGGAGGTTGCAAGGAAATCTGGCCTCATACATGATAATCTGTTTCTCAAGTACTGATTTCGAATCCTATACCACAAGGGAAAACGTGTCTTTTAACAAAGTTAAAAATTATCCTGCCATTTCCTCTCTGTTCTTGCACGTGAGCCCCTGTGGATTTGAGACTGTCAATCTTGTGGTATGTTGATTTAGGCCAGAAGAAATAGTCAATAGACTTTAATACTCTGCACCTTTCTATAACATGCAAGAGTGTTCCAGTCTTAGGAGGCACAGGCCCACGACACACCTGATAGTAGTTTATTCTTTTACTGTATAAATATGTCTGTCAACTGCCCAGTGTAGGATCAGGGAAACTCTCGATATCCTCATCACACTCAGGGAGGAAACAAAAAGCAAGTGAGAGAATTGGAAATCAAATAGCAAGACGGTAGACTTAAATGGTGTTGAATGCGACCTCCACTTCTGGGCAATAAGAAGCAATAGGAACTGGATTTACCCTCCCACCTGAAACAACTGAAAGTCGAAAAAATAATAGGTTTCAGACATTGGGCATCAGATAGGGAAGAACCGTGATTTCTGAGACAAAGAAAGAAAATGAGGCCTACAATTGCTCCGGGTTACTGTCTGGAGAGACTGACTAGACTACAGGAACCTAAGCAGAACGGAAGGCTCTCCCTCGGTTGAGACAGCGGAGAGTCTGGGAAGGCGGAAGTGGCTCGGATCACAGGCCAAGTAGTACATGTAGGATCTGTGCATTTACCTCTATTAAATTTGCCTCAATTACAAACTTAAAGAAAAAAAAATAAACGGTTATTTTAACGCTATAACCAAAAGAGAGTGGTACTAGCGTAAGACTAGACAGAAAGGTCAGTAGAACGGGTGAATAGTGTGGGATCATATTCCAGTATTTGAAATATAATAAAGGTGAGAACACAAATCAGTGAGAAAAAACTTAGTCAAAAGTATTTATGAGACATCAGTTAGGTGTTTAAGGAACAATAAGATTGTAATCATATAGCAATATTAATTGTCAATCAAAATGCTAAATTAAGTAACGCATGTAACCAGTAGGTGTTGAGGCCTGCAAGATACTAGGTGTCCTGCTAGGTGCTAAGAATCAAGTGTAGAATGGAGAAATCTAGTTTCTGCCATCAGAGATCACAGTGTCCAGGTATAAGGTAAGGATGAGGGTTATAATCATAAGTGTGATGATGACGTAGAAAGAGAAAGTATGAAGTCCACAAATAGTGCATTTCAGGTGAGCTATCCTGGTTTTAGGGTCGAGGAAGGTCTTTCTGTAGCAATTTGTTCAAAAGATACTTTAAAGACTTAGCAAAAGTATGAGTGATGAAGTAGGAGAGTGTCCCAGTCACAAGTAAGTTCACGCATGAAGGCCCTGAGGGGAGAGGAAGTATTATGTTTTAGAATTAAAAAAAAATAAAAACAAATTAAAATTAGATTTACAAATTACTATGTATATTTTAATCAAATACCATATGTCTGAAGCTGAAAGGCTAGGAGAAAGTGCTGTGAGGTCTGATAATGTCTTGTTGGGACTATGTTTATAGCAAGTAACTTTTAAAGTTTTTTTATAAAAAGAGGCTCATTGTTCTCACACAAAAAGAAATTACTCCCTCAATGGTTTATCTACTCAAATACGTCATGAGTTACCTGGGCTATTTCCGTCTTTCCACCTTGACCATTCTTAATGTTTGGCTTTTGCCCTCCTTTTAATGCTTCCTGGTCTCAAGATGGTCACTGTAACTCCAACCATCATTTCCACATTCAAAGCAAGAAAAAGGGAGTGGCGAGCCTCTTTTAATCAGTAAAGCAAAACAATCTTATTGTTCCTTAAATACCTAACTGACATGTTAAGAACCTACCCCCGCAAACAGCATATGTCACATTGGTCATTGTAGTTTTACTTTATATATACGTATATCTACATGTATAGAAAAATGTCCATGTTGATAAGCTTCCCAGCTGCAAGAGAGGCTGGTAAAGTGAGTAGCTTTTCCAGCAAGAAGGAATCGTTGGAAAGAGTTGTGGGTTATCCAAACCACAATGTCTGCCACAAAAAAGAAGGCTGAGGCTTGATCCTGGAGGACTTGTATTTCCTGTTAAGGACTTAAGTCTTTATCCTTAAGAGAAATAAAGAGATATTATTAAAAATTTCTATGCATGAGGATTACAAAATATGGGATATTTTTGGAAAGGTTATTATTGCAGAAGTTCAGAGGAGAGATAAAGGTGGGATGGGGTAGATGATGAAGGTAAGATGAACATGAGTTGATAATAGAAGAGATATTTAGGAAATAGCATCACCAAGGAATAAAGACTGATTGGATTTTAAGAGTGAAAGAGATGAGGTGAATGATTATCAGGTCTTCTGCTTGAACATTTGAGTGGACGTCAGTGCTGTGCATTGAGATAGGAACCAGAGCTGAATGGAAAATAGTTTTGAGGAGTAGAGAATATAGACTTCTTTTGAGTTATTGAGTTTGAGTGTACGAAAAATGTCCAATTAGAGAGCTATTTGGAATTGGAATTCAAAGGAGAGCTTGACAGATTTACATCTATAAATGCACCATACGGGGTTGGACGCATGCATAAGAAGAGAACCTCAGAAAGAGCCTTAAGAAACATCAACAATAAAAAAGTGGTTAGTGGACAAGTCAACAAAAGAAAATGAGAGAGGGCTGGCCCCGTGGCTTAGTGGTTAAGTGCGCATGCTCCCCTGCTGGCGGCCCGGGTTCGGATCCCGGGCGCACACCGAGGTACCACTTCTCCGGCCATTCTGAGGCCGCGTCCCACATACAGCAACTAGAAGGATGTGCAACTATGACATACAACTATTTACTGGGGCTTTGGGGGAAAAAATAAATAAATAAATAAATAATTTAAAAAAAAAGAAAATGAGAGAGAATGCAAAGAGTAGAAGAAAAACAGGACAGTGGGTTCCACAGAAACCAAATAAAGTGAGTGAGCTGGAAAGAAAGATGTGATCAGCATGCCAAATGTTATTGAGATGTAAAGAAATCAATGGAAGATCAGAGATAGAAAAGCATACCTTAGCATCAGTGATATCTTAGCAGGAGAGATTTCAGTTGAATAATGATCCATATTGTGTTGTAATTTTTTCTGGAGGAGGGCAGGGAAGGGAAAAGGCATCTTTTTGATACATTTCATTGTAAAAGTGAGAAAAGAGTAGAAGGAAAGTGTGTGGGCTTGAGGAAAAATATGTATCTGCTTTTTATGAGTTCAGAGAATTGTGTGTGTGTAAAGGCTGAGGAAGGCCAGTTAGGCAGTGGAGGGACAGCCCAGGTATGGGCACGGCAAGACAAAGATAAAAGAGGATAGGATAAGGGCAGAGGCAGTCTGCTTTGCAAATATGACATGGAGCGTGTGAGTTTCCCCACCTTGTTCTGGCTTGTTTTCTTCCTGAAGTGGAGGCAGTGTCATCTTCCGAACAGAAGAGAGGATGGAGGATTGAAGAAAGTAGAAGAGGTTTGACATAGTTATTTTGAAGAACGAAAGAAACACCTGACTAGGAGAAATAGAATGGTTGCCAGAAAGTTTGAAAATCTGGTTGATGTTGAACCTTAAATTTACGTTGGCAGCTGGGTATGACTGCCCAGGTGCAAGCTTAGAGGAGGCAGATAATTGGATTTGTCCAGCTCTGTGGTTGTGCCAGGCAGGTGTGTAGAAAGGACAAAGGCACAACAGACATTATAAATTTTGCAGATCGTGGTTAAAACGATGAAGCATGATATAAAAAACATAAAAGGAGGGAGGAGGGTAGTTAAAGAATACAGCTTTCAGACAGAGGTCAAACTAAAGTGACCATCAATTCTGTATAGAAGAAGTAAGGAACAGAGAAGGACTACTAAAACACTGAGGGAAAAAAAAAAAGTTAAAAAATGGCAGTAAGTACATACTTATCAATAGCTACTTTAAACGTCAATGGACTAAATGCTCCAATTAAAAGGCATAGGGTGGCTGACTGGATAAAAAAACAAGACCCATATATATGCTGCATACAAGAGACACACTTCAGACCTAAAGACACTCACAAACTGAAAGTGAAGGGATGGAAAAAGATACTCCACGCAAATGACAATGAAAAGAAAGCTGGGGTAGCAGTACTCATATCAGACAAAATAGACTTTAAAACAAAAACTGTAAAAAGAGACAAAGAAGGGCATTACATAATGATCAAGGGAACAATCCAACAAGAGGATATAACACTTGTAAATATCTACGCACCCAATGTAGGTGCACCTAAATATATAAAGCAATTATTGACAGACATAAAAACAGAAATAGACAGTAACACAATAATAGTAGGGGACTTTAACACTCTACTTACACCAACGGATAGATCATCCAAACAGAAGATCAATAAGGAAACATTGGCCTTAAACGACACACTAGAACAGATGGACCTAGTAGATATATACCGAGCATTCCATCCAAAAACCAAAGAATACACGTTCTTTTCAACTGCACATGGAACATTCTCCAGGATTGATCACATATTAGGCCACAAAACAAGTCTCCATAAATTTAAGAAGATTGAAATAATACCAAGCATCTTTTCTGACCACAACGGTATGAAACTAGAAATCAACTATAGGAAGAAAATCAGAAAAGCCACAAATACATGGAGATTAAACAAAATGCTACTGAACAACGACTGGGTTAACGAAGAAATCAAAGAAGAAATCAAAAAATACCTGGAGACAAATGAAAATGAAAATACGACATGCCAGAATTTATGGGATACAGCAAAAGTGGTTCTAAGAGGGAAGTTTATAGCAATACAGGGCTATCTCAACAAACAAGAAAAATCTCAAATAAACAATCTAACAATGCACCTAAAGGAACTGGAAAAAGAAGAACAAACAAAGCCAAAAATCAGTAGAAGAAGGGAAATAATATAAATCAGAGCAGAAATAAATGAAATGGAGACCAAAAAACAATAGAAAAAATTAATAAAACCAAGAGCTGGTTCTTTGAAAAGATCAACAAAATAGACAAACCTTTAGCTAGACTCACCAAGAAAAAAAGAGAGAAGGCACAAATAAGTAAAATCAGAAATGAAAGAGGAGAGGTTACAACAGACACCTCAGAAATACAAAAGATTATAAGAGAATACTATGAAAAACTATATGCCAACCAATTCGACAATCTGGAAGAAATGGATAAATTCTTAGAATCATACAACCTTCCAAAACTGGATCAAGAAGAAGTACAGAATTTGAATAGACCAATCACCAGTAAGGAGATCGAAACAGTAATCACAAACCTCCCCAAAAATAAAAGTCCAGGACCAGACGGCTTCCCTGGTGAATTCTACCAAACATTCAAAGAAGACTTAATACCTATTCTTCTCAAACTCTTCCAAAAAGTTGAGGAGCGGGGGAAGCTCCCTAACTCATTCTACGAAGCTGACATTACCCTGATACCAAAACCAGACAAGGACAACACAAAAAAAGAAAATTACAGGCCAATATCACTGATGAACATCGATGCGAAAATCCTCAACAAAGTACTAGCAAATCGCATACAACAATACGTTAAAAAGATTATATGCCATGATCAAGTGGGATTTATTCCAGGGATGCAGGGATGGTTCAACATTCGCAAATCAATCAACGTAATACACCACATTAATAAAATGAAGAACAAAAATCACATGATCATCTCAATAGATGCAGAGAAAGCATTTGACAAGATACAGCATCCATTTATGATAAAAACTCTGAATAAAATGGGTATAGAAGGAAAGTACCTCAACATAATAAAGACCATATATGAGAAACCCACAGCTAATATCATCCTCAATGGTGAAAAACTGAAAGCTATCCCTCTAAGAACAGGAACCAGACAAGGATGCCCACTGTCACCACTCCTATTTAACATAGTATTGGAAGTCCTAGCCAGAGCAATCAGGCAAGAGAAAGAAATAAAAGGGATTCAAATTGGAAAGGAAGAAGTGAAACTGTCACTATTTGCAGATGACATGATTTTATATATAGAAAACCCTAAAGAATCCACCAGAAAACTTTTAGAAGTAATAAACGAATATGGTAAAGTTGCAGGATACAAAATCAACATACAAAAATCAGTTGCATTTCTGTACACTAACAACGAAGTAGCAGAAAGAGAAATTAAGAATACAATCCCATTTACAATTGCAACAAAAAGAATAAAATACCTAGGAATAAACTTAACCAAAGAGGTGAAAGATCTGTACACTGAAAACTATAAAACATTTCTGAAAGAAATTGAAGAAGACACAAAGAAATGGAAAGATATTCCGTGCTCTTGGATTGGAAGAATTAACATAGTTAAGATGTCCATACTTCCTAAAGCCATCTATAGATTCAATGCAATCCCTATCAAAGTTCCAACAACATTTTTCACAGAAATAGAACAAAGAATCCTAAAATTTATATGGAACAACAAAAGACCCCGAATAGCTAAAGGAATCCTGAGAAAAAAGAACAAAGCTGGAGGTATCACACTCCCTGATTTCAAAATATACTACAAAGCTATAGTAACCAAAACAGCATGGTACTGGCACAAAAACAGACACACAGATCAATGGAATAGAATCGAAAGCCCAGAAATAAACCCACACATCTATGGACAGCTAATCTTTGACAAAGGAGCCAAGAACATACAATGGGGAAAAGAAAGTCTCTTCAACAAATGGTGTTGGGAAAACTGGATAGCCATATGGAAAAAAATGGAAGTAGATCCTTACCTTACACCATACACAAAAATTAACTCCAAATGGATTAAAGACTTGAATGTAAGACCTGAAACTGTGAAAGTTCTAGAAGAAAACATAGGCAGTACGCTCTTCGACATCGGTCTTAGCAACATCTTTTCAAACACCACATCTGACCGGGCAAGAGAAACAATAGAAAAAATAAACAAATGGGGCTACATCAAACTAAAAAGCTTCTGCACAGCAAAGGAAACCATCAACAAAACTAAAAGACAACCTAACAATTGGGAGAAGATATTTGCAAACCATACATCTGATAAGGGCTTAATCTCCAAAATATATAAAGAAGTCATGCATCTCAACAACAAAAAAACTACCAACCCAATTAAAAAATGGGCAGAAGACCTGAACAGACATTTCTCCAAAGATATACAGATGGTCAACAGACACATGAAAAGATGTTCAAAATCACTAACTATCAGGGAAATGCAAATCAAAACTACAATGAGATATCACCTCACGCCTGTCAGAATGGCTATAATTAACAAGACAGGAAACAACATGTGTTGGAGAGGATGTGGAGAGAAGGGAACTCTCATACACTGCTGGTGGGAGTGCAAACTGGTGCAGCCACTATGGAAAACAGTATGGAGATTCCTCAAAAAATCAAGGATAGAACTACCATATGATCCAGCTATTCCACTGTTGGGTATTTATCCAAAGAACTTGAAAACACCAATTTGCAAAGGTACATGAACCCCTGTGTTCATTGCAGCCTTATTCACGATAGCCAAGACTTGGAAGCAACCTAAGTGCCCATCAAGGGACGAATGGATAAAGAAGCTGTGGTATATATACGCAATGGAATACTACTCAGCCATAAGAAACGATGAAATCCAGCCATTTGTGAGAACATGGATGGACATTGAGGGTATAATGCAAATTGAAATAAGTCAGAGAGAGAAGGTCAAATACCGTATGATTTCCTTCATTAAGTAGTAGATAATAACAACAATAAACAAATACATAGGGACAGAGATTGGATTGGTGGTTACCAGAGGGGAAGGGGAGAGGGAGGAGGGTGAAAGGGATAATTTGGTACATGTGTGTGGTGATGGGTTGTAATTAGTATTTTGGTGGTGAACATGACGTAGTCCATGCAGAAATAGAAGTACATGATGTACACCTGAAATTTTTACAATGTTATAAACCAATGTTACTGCAATAAACAGAAAAAAATAAAATAAAATAAAAAAAAACAAAAAAAAAAAACGATGAAGCATGGAATCTAAAATGTCTGGGGGCAGGGTTCCATGACAGCAATAACTTTTATTTTCATAATTTTCAAAGTTCTCAAATTTTCTTTAGATGAAATGTATTTCTTTTAAATGCAGAAAGTCAATTACCTAACTTTCAGTAGTTTGAAAGTTTTAAGTAGCTCAATATAGTAGGCAACACATATCAAACATTATTATTAGCCAACAGCACTGTAGGTTCTTGAATATCAATAATTATAATGCCATGTCCGTCACTCGCACTTGTAGCAAAAAAGGTTTGATGCCTTCCTCAGGGGCAGCATTTGAAGCTTGACCTGCACTGCCTTTCCTGCTTGGGTCACATCCTTGCAATTTATCCTGGCAATCATTTTCATGTGCAACTTGCCATCTGTCTTTAGACTCTCCTTGAGATAGCTTAGTGGTCTATGTGGCTCACCCTTGCTCTCTTTAGCCCCTACTCAAAGCATTTATCAGCCAGAAAAATACTCACAGTCTTGTTCCCAGTAGGTTGTCATCCACTTCTCTCACCGCTGTCTCTGTTCCTGCATCCTAACTCTATTGAGATATATTTTATATCTACCTTCTTGGAATGCAAATAGCAGTTAGTGACTGCAACCTCTATAAGCTTAAAGACTCTAATTTCTCCAAAGGAGTTGGAAATCCCTTTCATTTAACAATGGTCACCATCTTGTTTTTCTTTATTTCTGTGTCTTCCTCTTTGTTACCCAGAAGCATTTGTTATTATCATACTTTCATCAGAATTAGAGCTCCAAGGACCCCTCTGACAATTTCTAGATTCCTAATTTTCTCTATGTCAATTCATATATAATAGTCTTATTTCATAAGATTGACTGTTTTCATAATTTAAAATTTTCTTTGCTGATTTCTTATTATTCCTTCATATTTGAACAGTTTGTTTAAAAAATGATAACTGTGTCAGTAATGCTGAAAAAAACTAAGGAAATTATTTTTAAATCCATAGTTGAACAAGTTTTTAAATTTGTATATTTATTTATACATTATTTAAAAAAAAAGAAAAGCAAATAGAAGCAAATAACAATCACCTAAATCAGCAGAGAGCTACTTTCGTGCCTTGATCAATATCCTTCCAGAAACGCTATGCAGATATTGACAAATGTATGAGATCAAGATGTACTTCCTGCTTTGATCATTTACCTAGAAATGTTGAAAATCTTTTTGTATTTATATGTTTTTTAAAAGGAAGTTGGATGTTGGATTGTTTTCATTAAGAATATATTCTTTTCTAGGAATCATGCAAGGCAGTGGGCCTAGGGACCCCTTTTACAGTTTCTCTAAGTCAGTTAAAGTTATCTGTCCTTATTCATGAGAAGATACCTGTTGGAACAGAAGTAAAGGTATGTTATGAGAATGCCCAAGAATCTTGTAGACACAAATTCCTGTTAAGATTCAAAGTCAGTTCCCAGAAAATACAGAAGTAGAAAAAAAGAGTGAAGCAATTCAAATGGAAATTATTTTATTTGTGTAGGTGGAAAGAGACATAATAAGGGAAATTTAAATACAGTTTTTAAATATATTTTTGTCATCCTAACATTTCAAAATGATCATGAATGCAATTCTTTTCTCTTCTGTTCGTCAGAAGTGTTTTGTGACTTAGAACATAATTTTCAAGGTTGCATAGTATTCTATTTTGTGCATATGACATACATATCCACCTATTGTTGGACATTTATATTTTTCTAATTAATTTTGTTGCAATGAATAATATGACAAACATACTCAGTTTATTACTTGCATGGACCTCAGATAATTTCATTAGGATGAATTCTTAAAAACAGAATTCAAGGTAAAAAGGCATGCACATTATAAGAATTTTTGCCTGTCTTGTCAGTTGGCCTCTGGAAAACTTCTTCCAAATTTTATTACCATGAGAAGGCCAGGATTTTAATGAAAAATGAATGCACAATATATTTCTTTTGGCTGACTGTTAGAGAAAACTAAGGGCAAAGTAAAAGCCACACAAAATGAGTCTAATCCATTTCTACAGTTATTTTTCCCCATCTGAAAATCCTCCTACTGATACCGTTTTCTTCTAAAACCCATGAAGGGGATATGACATCTTGTGTTGTTATTGGTGATGAGATCATTCATAACATAAGGAAATCTATCTATCTATACACATATAACGGGAGAGAATTTCAGCCTTCATAGACCATATGCTTTGTTTTCAGGTTTGGTAAATCTTTTCTTCCTGATAGAGCCTTTATACATATATATATGTGTGTTTACACATGTGTATACACACACACACACACACACACCCCTCTTGTTTAGGCCATATGTAAATAGATTTAAGTATGAGGGAATTTCAAGAAACTGTGTTACATGTTTTTAGGAGGCAACAGATAGTCATGTTCAGCACATCAGAACATACCTGCACAGGGAGTTAGAAAACACAGAAAATAGTCTTGGAGGTTGCATGACAAAGCACCATTTGGATCATGATTACTATGTGTTGAGGTGAGAATAGAAATGCCTACTGGGAAGTATCTAAAGCTCTGTTTCCTATTATACCCACATATAAACAAGACAACTACATTAAAGATCAGATAAGGGGTCCTTTATTCAACATTCTAACCTATGAGTAATCACAACCATGCAAATTAAATCAACATTTTGTTTTAAGGGCTTCTAAAGAAGGGTATCCTATACTTTTTCCCAGGTGTTTCTTAGAAAATTTTCCTCCGTAATTAACCTAAATTCACTGCCCATTGGGATCTCTTAAGTACCTTTGCATTGTATTTCCTTCCTGGTTTCAATAATGGTTTTCAAATATTCCATTCTCTACTCTTAAAGTTATTCCTCATCTAAATTATTCCATTTACAAAATCCATCTTGAAATGCACAAACCTGAATAGATCTTTTTCTTTTTCCTCTCTACAAGGAAAATATGAATTAAAATATTGTCTTTTGTTGCTTTACAACCAGTTTTCTTAATACCTTGTCTAAATGAAATTTCAGTTATTAATCCTCATTTTCAATTTTCTCTACAAATCTAAGTGGTTGTTTAAGTTTGAGTAATTTACTTGAATATTTCAATTGTAATTCGAAACTAAAGGATGTGAAATATGCTTGCCTTGGTTAATGTAAAAGGAAATATCTTTAGGAATATTTTATATGCAAAATAGAAATATTAATTTATGATAAAACATGCCATATTGTATTAAAACAACATAGGAGCACATGAGTCAGACTGCGTACAAGAGAGATACAATAGTTAGATGTTTACTTAAAATTTAAGTTTAAATTTAGATATATTTACTTTAATATTTATATTCTTATATTTTGGTTCTATATTAAAGAGGTTGAATAAAACATACTTTGCCAGTAACAAACTATTGTGATGAGTCATTTGGAGCCTAAAATGACAGTTTTAATTTAGTTTCCTTATGGAGATCTGAAAATAGTTTTAGGCACTGCTAATGTTTCTGCATTAGAATACTGTTTCTTTCAAGTGATTCTTCTGGGCATAAAAATCGCACAGACAATGAGAAACTTTTGAAAAGTTTTAGTCAGAAATTTTCTGCTATTACTTTCCCAGAAAGCTACTGAATATTTACAATAAAGAAAGGTTGTATATTACTATTGCTTAAAAAATATTATTTTGGTATTATAGGGTTCATTGGTTAAAAATGAAAGAAACAAAACAGAGATACACTTGATGATTTAAAGGCTGATTATTATTACTCGTACTTTTGCTACCACTTATTTTTTTTTTGTTTTATAATTTATTAGAAGAGGAAACAGGAAAATGAAAAAACCTTCAAAATTAATGTTTTCCTTTTTTTTGTTGTTCTGCATATAATAATTAATGCAATTAAAACTATCTATAAAAGTAGGAGAGTAGGATTTAATTTTTGTGGTCATTTTTCCTGCTTTCACTATTTCTCATTACCATGGATGATTAAGAGTTAATTATATAATATATCTCTCCCTTAAGATATTCACACGCGATTGTCACACAGTCTCTAAATTGTCACATTCTATGTACTACTTGTACTCTGTAACACTCTGTAATGACATCAGGTGTCATCTGTTTCTTCTATTTTTGTTCTTTCTTGACTAAATCTTCCCTTGGTATATAATATGCACAGTGTCTTTCCATAGGCAAAACTAGTACGTCTAGTGAATGTGTCTTTTGAAAAAATGTCAAAATTTTGACGAGGTGGAAAATGTTTAATACTTTTTCCTATGCTGTCAAAATGTTGACATCTGATAGCGTGGGAAAGTGTTTAACATTATTCCCGGAAGGCATTTGTAGTTCTTGTCTATGAAAACTTTTTGTTTCTTTTCCTATAGCTCCATTTTTACCCCATAAAACTTTAACCCTCAAGTAGCAGGCCATGGGTAATAGTTCTGAATCTGCAATGCTCAATAGTGCAACTATTGCCACTCATTCTGTAATGCCGTAGTTGTAGAAAACCTACGTTCTAGTGCGATAATATGATGCAAGACTTGATCGTCCAAAGGCATTTTTCTGCACAGTGGTGGATAGAATCATGCTGTAAGTATTGATGGAAGAAAACTGGGAATTGTCATTTTGCAGGTGTATAATACCATCATTCCCAGCACTATTTTTTTGTGCAGGGATTGGAGAGAAATGCTCAAAAGCAGAGTTACTTCAAAGAAAAATATCTATAAAATTATGGGAACTTATCTTAGAATATAAAGATGAATGTGTGTGGCTAGAAAGATTGGTAAAGAGAGATATTAGTTATTGCAAGTCATTTTTGGATTGAAGTAGAATATAAACTGCCACAATTTTAAAGAAATGAAAGAAGTTTTAACAAGCAATCATAAAGATACAAACGTTTGTATCAGATGGTGATGAAATAGATAGTTTATAATTTTGCATGGTGTAGCAATGTGCAGTGATTTTATACGTTTGCTTTTGATATGGTTTGTTGTTGTTTTGTTCAGTTTTTTGTTCAAATAGTTACCAGACCATTAGTCTAATGAGTTCTGTATCTTTAGATTCAGTGATTCCACTCTGACAGCAGCAAAGTATTAACATTATGTTTTTTTTTTAAGTGGGGTATAATTGACTTAACATTTGTTTTATAATGCAAGAACCATCTTAAAAAATTAAAGGAGTTGATGAGGGACAGGGAAAATAAAGTTCCAGGGCTAGAACATAGATATATAGCAGCAAAGAGCAATGGTTTAAAGTGATACATATTTCCATTTCAGTTGTAATTGAATTTCTATACCCATTCAAAATATAGCTAAGTACAGACATAAAGATATCTCTAGTTTAATCGTTGATTCAGGGACTAAAGAAACAATAACTAATACTTTAAAATACATTAACAAGCTCTTGAATGATTTTGTGAACAAGATGTGTTTTAGAATAGTTATTATGACCATGTAATGTTCTTTAGGCTATTGTACTCTACTTATTAATGCCACATTCAATTGTTGAGATAAGTATATGGGACAGGAGTATATAACTGAGGAAAAATAGAAGAATTTTAGTCTTGATGGTAACATGCATTCTATTCTGTTCAACATAATAATATCTAAAGTAGCACTGTGAAATAGTGTCATGGACCTTAGGCCTTGGACCTAATCATGAAAACATTCAAAAGGGTATCACATTTTCTTTTTTTTTTTTTTTTGTGAGGAAGATCAGCCCTGAGCTAACTTCCATGCCAATCCTCCTCTTTTTGCTGAGGAAGACCAGCCCTGAGCTAACATCTATTGCCAATTCTCCTCCTTTTTTTCCCTTTTTCTCCCCAAAGCCCCAGTAGATCGTTGTACGTCATAGTTGCACATCCTCCTAGTTGCTGTATCTGGGACATTGACCCAGCATGGCCGGACAAGCAGTGCATTGGTGCACGCCCGGATCCGAACCTGGGCCTCCAGTAGCGGGGCGCACGCTCTTAACTGCTAAGTCAAGGGGCCGGCCCCAGTATCATATTTTCTGCAACTCAAAGGTGACATTATGGCTTTGGCATGTACCATGAGCCATCAGGAATAAAAGACTTCTTATGTTTTATAATTAGTGATTTTAGATTTGATTGTTTAGAATTATTTTAAATAATATTTTCAAAGTGGTCCATACAGTTGATGGGATTTATTAAAAGAAACTGCCAGCAATACAATGAATAAAAATCAAGATTTTAATATCTTTTTTTTTTTCCATTGTTTTAGCCCAGGTCGATCCAGAGCTCAGGATCACAAAGCTTGCTGATAATCACTTCCACATTCGCTGAGATAGTCATTTCCTCAGCAAATGAGAAAAAAACATCCTATGGGTAATAATGTAAATTTTGATCCCTTAAATATAGAGAATGGTATCTTATATCTCTATTGAAAAAGATTTTCCTACTGTGTGGCCATACAGAGCTTTGTGAGGTCTGCAGAAGTATTTCAAGATCTATTGTAGGGTCCAGTGAGGATTAGGTGTGGATCCAAGCCATCTGCCTCAATTAAACTCTATTGAATAAGAAGAGAGGGTATGTACAAAATTATTTAAATGTGTTCTGTTAAAAAAATAGTTGAGAGACACCAATGTAAGGCACTTTATTAACTAATAAAAGAAAAAATAATTGAGCATCACATTACTCTAGATAAAGCAATAAACAATTAGAACACAAAGACCAGCCCATCCCTCAGGTCTACTCAGTGTAGTGGAAAAGAAGACATACAAACCTGTAGCTGATGAATGGGATAAGTGGTTGTTTTAAAATTAGATAAAGGTTTTTTGGAAGACCAGAAGTAATTAATTTTGCCTTGGAAGAAAAGAGGTCAAATGACACTAATTTGGTATTTAAAGGGTGAAAAGCGTTTCAGCTAACCCAGATGCAGGAGAGAAACACTAGAACCAAAGTGAACAAGGGCAAATAATATTAATTATTATGATTAATGATTAATATTGATAATATATTAACATTAATAAATGTTTAATACATTCAAATTATTATTATATGACTAGTAATACTATTGTTATTGATAATCATTATTATAATATCTAATATTTATGGAACACTTAATTTGTATTAGTACCATGCTATATATTAACTCATCTAATCTTCAACCAAGGGATAAGAACTATAATTATTTATAGGAATTATAATTATTCTCATTTTAATGATAAAAAAATTAAGGTGCTAAAAAGTTATGCAACTTTCCCAAGGTCACATAGTGGTAAGAGATGGAGCCAAGATAGCTATGTGGACAGTCAGTTTCTAGCTTCTCTCATCTCAATATACCATAACAACAGAACAGCAGTTTGAAATAACATGATATATTAATATGTTAATGACATATATATCAATCATCTCTTATATTCTAGTGTTGTGCTGGACATTGGTAACATGAATAAAATATCTGTTCTTAAAAAGCATGCATTCTACCTGGGCATATATACACAGGTAATTATACTACAATATGGTAAGTAATAATACCTAACATTTATACAGCTATTAATATTTAAAGTGCTTTACATATATAGTTTATTCAATGCTCATAATAATTCTATGTCAGAAGAACTATTATAAGCCTAATTTTTCACTTAACGAAATTGAGACCCAATGGCATGAAGTGATCTAAGGCCACACAGCTGATAAATAATGGAACCTTACTAGAAATCCCAGCAGACTGGATGTAAAGTCAACGCAGTAACAAGAGACATTGGTTCTATTACAGTAATATCAGATCGGGAAAAAATATGTATTTAAATATGTCTTAAAATCAGGGAGTTGGTTTCCGCTGACAATAGAAGAAAACTGGAAAAAAACATTGCTTACAGCCTAATAATAATAATAATGCCAGACAAAACTTTGTTCACAACTTTCTTGAACCCATCACAGAGTTCTAAGGAACTAGCTCCGAATTTAGGGAGATACAAGCCATTGCAGGGAGACATAAGACGTGAGCGCTGGCTCACCTGGGCAAGATGTAACCAGATACTGGTAAGAAATGTTCAGTTAAGGTGATTAGCAAAATAGTGGAGAATATCCAAGTATGTAATGGCAAGAGAAGGAGAAGGTCCTGGTGATGGCAATATGAGTTTGCATTCTCTGAAACCTATCAGGTGCTTAAAATAATGATGATACATACAAACGAATGAATACACACAGTGATAGATAGATATAGGTAGGTAGATAGATAAGTAGTTAGGTAGGTAGGTAGGTAGATGGATGGATGAACGGATGAATAGATGGATGGATGATTGGTTTGATAAATGGGTGGATGGATGGATGGATGGATGGATGGATGGATGGATGGATGGATGGATGACAGGCAAGTACTGAGAAAGTCTCTTCCCTGCTGCAGAATTGGGTGAGGGGAACAGCTGCTGGAGAAGCAGTGGGGGGAGAGGGAAGAAATTGCACCTGGAAACCTTCTCCACTATCTCACTTATGGAACAAAATCCTTAATCTGTGGGAATAAGGGCAACAAACACTGGTGCCTTTAGGACACATATGAAAGCCCATTGCAGCTGGCAAAGGAAACAGGAAACAAAACTTTCTCTCCCTTTCTGGGCTCAGAACTATGCCAGAGGAGTAGCAGGAGCGCTAAGAATATCAAGTTCCCAAACGATAGGATCTGGTTCCTACCTAAAACAGAGACTCAATAAAAACAAGAGAGAACACACTACTCACCCACATCCTCATCTTCAGGCTAAAAATCACCTTGTACCATGTACCTCGCAAGATACTCCTCTGAAGTGTGGCATAAAGGAGAGACCTAAAGCTGAGAGTAGAACAGACATTGGAGGGGAACGAAAAATACTCTAGCAAACCAGCTCCTACCACGCCAGGAATAGTTAAAGGAATTTAAAACCTATGGTATACCGAGGGTAAATATACCAACAATAGACCCCAAACTCCTAATTAGGTGAACTCTAACCTCCCACACTAAAGGCCTAGCAGGAGAAATGGCATGCCCATTTCTAGTTACAAAAGCTATTTGTCTCAGCCTCTACTATCTTACACAAGATGTCCATCTTTCTTTTTTTTTTTAAATAACTTGCTGGGATGACAGTAATGTTCTGTATCTTGATAGGGGTTTGGGTAGAGAGGTATATATTTGTCAAGACTCAGAAAATATACACTTAAGGTTTTAAATTTCATTGTATATAAATTTTACATCAAAAGAAAGAAGTAAAGGTGGAAATGAAGCTTTTATGTAGAAATTGGTTGATGCCTACAATTTTCTTTTTTAAAATTTTGTTTATTTATTTATGGTTGAGATATAACTGACATATAACATTATATTAGTTTCAGATATACGACATAATTATTTGATATTTATATATATCGTGTGATGATCACCACAATAAATGTAGTTAACATCCATCACCATACATAGTTACAAACTTTTTTTTCTTGTGATGAGAACTTTTAAGATCTACTCTCTTAGCAACTTTCAAATACACAGTGCAGTATTATTAACTACAGTCACCACACTGTAAATTACATCCCCAGGATTTACTTATTTTATAACTGGAAGTTTGTACCTTTTGACCCCCTTCACCCATTTCGTCTACCCCACAACCTCCCACCTCTGGCAACCACCAATCTGTTTTCTGTATCTATAAGCTTGGTTTTTCTTTGTTTGTTTGTTTTATATTCTTCATATAAATGAGATCATATGGCATTTGTCTTTTCCTGTCTGACTTATTTCACTTATCATAATGCCCTCAAGTTCCATCCATGTTGTCACAAATAGCAAGATTTCTTTCTTTTTTATGGTAAAATAATATTTCATTTTATGTATATGTGTGTGTGTATGTGTGCGTGTATATACATATATATGTATATATATATATATCACATTTTCTTTATCCATTCATCCATCGATGGGCACTTAGTTTGCTTCCATGTCTTGGCTATTGTAAATAGTGCTGCAATGAACATGGAGGTGCATATTCAAGTTAGTGTTTTTATTTTCCTCAGATTGCTGGCTCATACCATAGTTCCATTTGTAATTTTTTGAGGAACTTCCATACTGTTTCCCATCTTTCAACAAAAAATAACAAAGCATTAAAAAACACACTCCCAAGAGACAAAGCAATTATCAACACTAGATTCAGATATGACAAAGATATTAGATCTGTCTGACAGAGAATTTAAATAAATATGATTAATATGTTAAAGGAGCTAATGGAAAAGATAGACAACATGCAAGATCATATAGGTAATTTAAGCAGACAGAAGAAAGCTATGTGAAGAATAAAATGATAAAGCTGGAAATGAAA